>NC_083404.1:138856791-139191791 GCF_020745735.1 Hemiscyllium ocellatum
AAAAGTATTCCGTAAATCCGATGGAGAATTTGGGGGTGTTGGTGGTGCTGCAAGATTTGGGGCATTGGTGGGGATTAGCACAATCTGCTGTTTAGCAACAGCTTCATGTGGGTAAGGAAAAGGCTGATGTGAAAGACCAACAGAGATCACATCCCTGAGGTGGGAACAAGACTGAGGAGAGTGTGACTGTGTGTGTGTGTGTGTGTGTGTGTGTGTGTGTGTGTGTATGAGAGACTGTGTGCGCGTGCATGTGGGAGTGAGTGTGTGTGTGAGCGAGTGTCTGTGTGAGTGAGTGCGTGTATGAATGAGTTGCGTGAGAGTGAGTGTGTATGTGTGTCAGTCTGCCTGTATGTGTATGCGCACCTATGTGTCACTGTGTGTGTGTGCGCACACCACTGTGTGTGTATATCAATCTTGTGTGTGTGTGTGTGTGTGTCTGTCTCTGTCTATTGGTGGAGGAGTGGGAAATAAAGCTACCAATAAATTACAATTAAAACTAAACAGTACAGGAGGAAATGTATCAGGATGAGCCCCAGCCGCAGTGAGAATTCTGGAAGGAAATCTATCATGGGCTGCTGGGGATGGAGGGAGAGCTTTGGGGGGAAGAGTTTGGGTTGAGGGATGTGGCAGAGGGGATGTTGGGGGAAGGGGTTTGGGGATGTGGATTGTGACAGAAAGTCCTAACGATGAAAGAATCAAGATTATGAAATTGAAAGATGAGAAGTGAATTGGGAAAAATTGGGGTTGGTGTCGGGGATAGCGAGGGTGTTACTGATGAGGGATGGATATAGAGCCTTTTACAAGGGAGAAATGTTGCGTCCCTTCGAGAGGGGGAAGGCTGGTCTGAACTCTCTCTCAACTGCAACTGAGGTCTCACTAAAAACAGATAGAGTGAGTGTGTGTGTGTGTGTGAGAGAGAGAGATAATTGTTGGCTCATTTACCAAGGCTTGGTTTGAGGTTCCTGAGCTGGGCTGAAGGACTGGCCAACAACCACATCATTCTCTCTCTCTCTCTCTGTCTCTCTGTCTCGCTCTCTCTCAAATTCTTTTATTTCAGTGATGCATTAAACAATTTCCCTGCAGAGTTATTCTTCTCTTCCTGGTGTGGCTGGAGTCATCCTCTAGGGTTTTGCGGCAATTTCCAGCTTCTCTGAATTCAGGTATTAGTAAAGACTGCTTAGGGACACACAACAATATAACTCTACATTTTCAGGCATTCTGAAAGAACCCCCTATGGGGTCTCGGGTTCAAATTTCTGAAATGTAGGCATTGTAAAAGCATCCTCAGGGGAGTCCAGCAATAGAATTCTGCTGAATTCAAAGCATTTCTTAAGCCCTGGCAGGAGCTTTTTACTCCCAGTGGAGTTTTTTTTACAAAACATGTGTTGCTGACATGTTGACAGATTGCTCATTGAAGTGTTAGGTACATACACAAGGCTAGCCATTTAGGGGAGGTGTTGGAGGGGAGAAGGGAGAGAGACCCACCCCCACCCAACCCACCCACCCACCCACACACACACCCACACACACACACACAGACCCTCACATCCTTTTACCCCCATTTCTCTCTCTCTCTCTCTCTCTCTCTCTGTCTGTCCGTCTCTACCTGCGAGACTCCCACGTTTAATGCGTCTCGACACAGGCAGAGCGAGCAAGTGCTAACGTTCTCAACGAAAGGACGCTAAAGCAGTGGGACACTGAGAGGTCACGAGAGCCATTAGCATGTTGGCCTGGTGTTTAGGCTACAGATATTAAAATTGCCCGTACACATTAAGAGCAGCCAGAGTATGTAGACCCTAGCTGTGAGGCCAGAACGAGCAATGGAATTTTTCCCTCAATGACAGCTGTCTGTTGGGGTGGTAATCTGATCAAAGGCTGATATTAAATTCAACTTCTGCTCACATCAGGGTATTAGTGATGTACAGCTTAATAACCCCAGCGGCTGGGAAAGTGCTGCCTTGGCAACTGGATGGAAATTGGGCTCATAATGTATTCATGGCAGTAACGACCTGGGGACCACAAAGCACACTCTCAGGAGAGAGCACTTCACCCTGAGCGAGACTTGTCTGGGCGAGGGAAAAAAAAAAGAAAATCACTTCACAATAGACAGGAAGAGAATACTGAGGAGTTGGCACCGGCTCCAATCTGGGGAAGATGAAATGAAACTGGAGAGAGAGGAGCAGATTAAAGGCATTTCAGTGGATAGGGTGGAGCAGCAACTCCGAGAAAACACTGAGGGGCTTTGAAAGCACTCACTCACTCACCTACCCACTCACTCACCTACCCACTCACTCACCAACTCACTCACTCACTCCACTCACTCACCAACTCACTCACTCACCAACTCACTCACTCACTCACTCACCTACCCACTCACTCACCTACCCACTCACTCACCAACTCACTCACTCACTCCACTCACTCACCAACTCACTCACTCACCTACCCACTCACTCACCAACTCACTCACTCACTCCACTCACTCACCAACTCACTCACTCACCAACTCACTCACCTACCCACTCACTCACCTACCCACTCACTCACTCCACTCACTCACCAACTCACTCACTCACCAACTCACTCACTCACTCACTCCACTCACTCACCTACCCACTCACTCACCTACCCACCTCACTCACCAACTCACTCACTCACTCACTCCACTCACTCACCTACCCACTCACTCACCTACCCACTCACTCACCAACTCACTGACTCTACTCACTCCACTCACTCACCTACCCACTCTCTCACCCACCCACTCATTCTCTCGACTCACACACTCACTCACCTATCCACTCACTCACATCTACCCACAACTTCACTCACTCTGTCACTCACTCACTCACCCACTCGTCGCTTCACACACTCCACTCACTCACTCACCTACCCACTACTTCACTCACTCATTAACTCACTTACTCACTCCCTCATTCACACTCCACTCACTTACTCCTTCACTCACACTCCACTCACTCACTACTCCACTTACTCACTCACTCACTATTTCACTTGCTCGCTCACTTGCTCTCACTCACTCTCTCACATACACACACACACACACACACACACACACACACTGACTCACACACACGTGCATGCACTTACTCAAACTGTCACACAGGCACACACTAACCACCCTCAGGTGAAATGGGCCCTCATTCAAGGAGGGAGTAATGGGCAGTGAGGAATGGGGAGTGTTAATTGACAGTGAGTAATGGACAGTTTTAATTGACAGCGAGTAATGGGTAGTGAGTAATGGCCAGTGTTACTTGACAGTGAGTAATGGCCAGTGTTACTTGACAGTGAGTAATGGGCAGTGAGAAATGGTCAGTGAGAACGGCCAGTGAGTAATGGGCAGTGTTACTTGACAGTGAGTAATGGCCAGTGAGTAATGGGCAGTGTTACTTGACAGTGAGTAATGGGCAGTGTTACTTGACAGTGAGTAATGGACAGTGTTACTTGACAGTGAGTAATGGTCAGTGTTAATGGACAGTGAGTAATGGTCAGTGTTAATGGACAGTGAGTAATGGGCAGTGTTACTTGACAGTGAGTAATGGGCAGTGTTAATTGACAGTGAGTAATGGTCAGTGAGTAATGGTCAGTGTTACTTGACAGTGAGTAATGGGCAGTGTTAATTGACAGTGAGTAATGGGCAGTGAGAACGGGCAGTGAGTAATGGACAGTGTTACTTGACAGTGAGTAATGGGCAGTGAGTAATGGCCAGTGTTACTTGACAGTGAGTAATGGTCAGTGAGTAATGGTCAGTGTTACTTGACAGTGAGTAATGGGCAGTGAGTAATGGTCAGTGTTACTTGACAGTGAGTAATGGACAGTGAGTAATGGTCAGTGAGTAATGGCCAGTGTTACTTGACAGTGAGTAATGGACAGTGAGTAATGGACAGTGTTACTTGACAGTGAGTAATGGACAGTGAGTAATGGCCAGTGTTACTTGACAGTGAGTAATGGCCAGTGTTACTTGACAGTGAGTAATGGTCAGTGTTAATGGACAGTGAGTAATGGTCAGTGTTAATGGACAGTGAGTAATGAGCAGTGTTACTTGACAGTGAGTAATGGGCAGTGTTAATTGACAGTGAGTAATGGTCAGTGAGTAATGGTCAGTGTTACTTGACAGTGAGTAATGGACAGTGAGTAATGGACAGTGTTACTTCACAGTGAGTAATGGGCAGTGAGTAATGGCCAGTGTTACTTGACAGTGAGTAATGGCCAGTGTTACTTGACAGTGAGTAATGGTCAGTGTTAATGGACAGTGAGTAATGGGCAGTGTTACTTGACAGTGAGTAATGGGCAGTGTTAATTGACAGTGAGTAATGGTCAGTGAGTAATGGTCAGTGTTACTTGACAGTGAGTAATGGACAGTGAGTAATGGACAGTGAGTAATGGACAGTGAGTAATGGACAGTGTTACTTGACAGTGAGTAATGGACAGTGTTAATTGACAGT
The DNA here is from genome assembly GCF_020745735.1 of Hemiscyllium ocellatum. Taxonomy (NCBI): domain Eukaryota; kingdom Metazoa; phylum Chordata; class Chondrichthyes; order Orectolobiformes; family Hemiscylliidae; genus Hemiscyllium; species Hemiscyllium ocellatum. The sequence goes on from NC_083404.1 coordinate 138,861,257, forward strand.
GAGTAATGGGCAGTGAGAACGGGCAGTGAGTAATGGCCAGTGTTACTTGACAGTGAGTAATGGGCAGTGAGTAATGGGCAGTGAGTAATGGCCAGTGTTACTTGACAGTGAGTAATGGTCAGTGAGTAATGGTCAGTGTTACTTGACAGTGAGTAATGGACAGTGAGTAATGGTCAGTGTTACTTGACAGTGAGTAATGGGCAGTGAGTAATGGTCAGTGAGTAATGGCCAGTGTTACTTGACAGTGAGTAATGGACAGTGAGTAATGGACAGTGTTACTTGACAGTGAGTAATGGACAGTGAGTAATGGTCAGTGTTACTTGACAGTGAGTAATGGGCAGTGAGTAATGGTCAGTGAGTAATGGCCAGTGTTACTTGACAGTGAGTAATGGACAGTGAGTAATGGACAGTGTTACTTGACAGTGAGTAATGGACAGTGAGTAATGGACAGTGTTACTTGACAGTGAGTAATGGACAGTGTTACTTGACAGTGAGTAATGGTCAGTGTTAATGGACAGTGAGTAATGGTCAGTGTTAATGGACAGTGAGTAATGAGCAGTGTTACTTGACAGTGAGTAATGGGCAGTGTTAATTGACAGTGAGTAATGGTCAGTGAGTAATGGTCAGTGTTACTTGACAGTGAGTAATGGACAGTGAGTAATGGACAGTGTTACTTCACAGTGAGTAATGGGCAGTGAGTAATGGCCAGTGTTACTTGACAGTGAGTAATGGGCAGTGTTACTTGACAGTGAGTAATGGTCAGTGAGTAATGGTCAGTGTTACTTGACAGTGAGTAATGGGCAGTGAGTAATGGTCAGTGTTACTTGACAGTGAGTAATGGTCAGTGAGTAATGGTCAGTGAGTAATGGCCAGTGTTACTTGACAGTGAGTAATGGACAGTGAGTAATGGACAGTGTTACTTGACAGTGAGTAATGGACAGTGTTACTTGACAGTGAGTAATGGTCAGTGTTAATGGGCAGTGTTAATGGACAGTGAGTAATGAGCAGTGTTACTTGACAGTGAGTAATGGGCAGTGTTAATTGACAGTGAGTAATGGTCAGTGAGTAATGGTCAGTGTTACTTGACAGTGAGTAATGGACAGTGAGTAATGGCCAGTGTTACTTCACAGTGAGTAATGGCCAGTGTTACTTGACAGTGAGTAATGGCCAGTGTTAATTGACAGTGAGTAATGGGCAGTGAGAACGGGCAGTGAGTAATGGACAGTGTTACTTGACAGTGAGTAATGGGCAGTGAGTAATGGGCAGTGAGTAATGGGCAGTGTTACTTGACAGTGAGTAATGGGCAGTGAGTAATGGCCAGTGTTACTTGACAGTGAGTAATGGACAGTGAGTAATGGACAGTGTTACTTGACAGTGAGTAATGGACAGTGTTACTTGACAGTGAGTAATGGTCAGTGTTAATGGGCAGTGTTAATGGACAGTGAGTAATGAGCAGTGTTACTTGACAGTGAGTAATGGGCAGTGTTAATTGACAGTGAGTAATGGTCAGTGAGTAATGGTCAGTGTTACTTGACAGTGAGTAATGGACAGTGAGTAATGGTCAGTGTTTCTTCACAGTGAGTAATGGGCAGTGAGTAATGGCCGGTGTTACTTGACAGTGAGTAATGGGCAGTGAGTAATGGTCAGTGTTACTTGACAGTGAGTAATGGACAGTGAGTAATGGTCAGTGTTACTTGACAGTGAGTAATGGACAGTGTTACTTGACAGTGAGTAATGGTCAGTGTTAATGGACAGTGAGTAATGGTCAGTGTTAATGGACAGTGAGTAATGAGCAGTGTTACTTGACAGTGAGTAATGGGCAGTGTTACTTGACAGTGAGTAATGGTCAGTGAGTAATGGTCAGTGTTACTTGACAGTGAGTAATGGACAGTGTTACTTCACAGTGAGTAATGGGCAGTGAGTAATGGACAGTGTTACTTGACAGTGAGTAATGGGCAGTGTTTCTTCACAGTGAGTAATGGGCAGTGAGTAATGGCCGGTGTTACTTGACAGTGAGTAATGGGCAGTGAGTAATGGTCAGTGTTACTTGACAGTGAGTAATGGGCAGTGAGTAATGGTCAGTGTTACTTGACAGTGAGTAATGGACAGTGAGTAATGGTCAGTGTTACTTGACAGTGAGTAATGGACAGTGAGTAATGGACAGTGTTACTTGACAGTGAGTAATGGTCAGTGTTAATGGACAGTGAGTAATGGTCAGTGTTACTTGACAGTGAGTAATGGACAGTGAGTAATGGACAGTGTTACTTGACAGTGAGTAATGGTCAGTGTTAATGGACAGTGAGTAATGGTCAGTGTTAATGGACAGTGAGTAATGAGCAGTGTTACTTGACAGTGAGTAATGGGCAGTGAGTAATGGTCAGTGTTACTTGACAGTGAGTAATGGGCAGTGAGTAATGGTCAGTGTTACTTGACAGTGAGTAATGGACAGTGAGTAATGGACAGTGTTACTTGACAGTGAGTAATGGTCAGTGTTAATGGACAGTGAGTAATGGTCAGTGTTACTTGACAGTGAGTAATGGACAGTGAGTAATGGACAGTGTTACTTGACAGTGAGTAATGGTCAGTGTTAATGGACAGTGAGTAATGGTCAGTGTTAATGGACAGTGAGTAATGGTCAGTGTTAATGGACAGTGAGTAATGAGCAGTGTTACTTGACAGTGAGTAATGAGCAGTGTTACTTGACAGTGAGTAATGGGCAGTGTTACTTGACAGTGAGTAATGGTCAGTGAGTAATGAGCAGTGTTACTTGACAGTGAGTAATGAGCAGTGTTACTTGACAGTGAGTAATGGGCAGTGAGTAATGGTCAGTGTTACTTGACAGTGAGTAATGGGCAGTGAGTAATGGTCAGTGTTACTTGACAGTGAGTAATGGACAGTGAGTAATGGACAGTGTTACTTGACAGTGAGTAATGGTCAGTGTTAATGGACAGTGAGTAATGGTCAGTGTTACTTGACAGTGAGTAATGGACAGTGAGTAATGGACAGTGTTACTTGACAGTGAGTAATGGACAGTGTTAATGGACAGTGAGTAATGGTCAGTGTTAATGGACAGTGAGTAATGGTCAGTGTTAATGGACAGTGAGTAATGAGCAGTGTTACTTGACAGTGAGTAATGAGCAGTGTTACTTGACAGTGAGTAATGGGCAGTGTTACTTGACAGTGAGTAATGGGCAGTGTTACTTGACAGTGAGTAATGGTCAGTGAGTAATGGTCAGTGTTACTTGACAGTGAGTAATGGACAGTGTTACTTCACAGTGAGTAATGGGCAGTGAGTAATGGCCAGTGTTACTTGACAGTGAGTAATGGGCAGTGTTAATTGACAGTGAGTAATGGGCAGTGAGAACGGGCAGTGAGTAATGGCCAGTGTTACTTGACAGTGAGTAATGGGCAGTGAGTAATGGCCAGTGTTACTTGACAGTGAGTAATGGACAGTGAGTAATGGTCAGTGTTACTTGACAGTGAGTAATGGGCAGTGAGTAATGGTCAGTGAGTAATGGCCAGTGTTACTTGACAGTGAGTAATGGTCAGTGAGTAATGGTCAGTGTTACTTGACAGTGAGTAATGGGCAGTGAGTAATGGTCAGTGTTTCTTCACAGTGAGTAATGGGCAGTGAGTAATGGCCAGTGTTACTTGACAGTGAGTAATGGGCAGTGTTAATTGACAGTGAGTAATGGGCAGTGAGAACGGGCAGTGAGTAATGGGCAGTGTTACTTGACAGTGAGTAATGGGCAGTGTTAATTGACAGTGAGTAATGGTCAGTGAGTAATGGTCATTGTTACTTGACAGTGAGTAATGGACAGTGAGTAATGGTCAGTGTTACTGGACAGTGAGTAATGGTCAGTGTTACTTGACAGTGAGTAATGGCCAGTGTTACTTGACAGTGAGTAATGGACAGTGAGTAATGGTCAGTGTTACTTGACAGTGAGTAATGGGCAGTGAGTAATGGTCAGTGTTACTTGACAGTGAGTAATGGTCAGTGTTACTTGACAGTGAGTAATGGGCAGTGAGTAATGGGCAGTTTAATGTGCAGTGTTACTTGACAGTGAGTAATGGACAGTGAGTAATGGTCAATGTTACTTGACAGTGAGTAATGGGCAGTGTTAATGGGCAGTGAGTAATGGGCAGTGTTACTTGACAGTGAGTAATGGGCGGTGAGTAATGGACAGAGAGTGATGGGCAGTGTTAATGGTCAGAGTGTAATGGTCAGAGTGTAATGGTCAGAGTGAAATTGGCAGTGAGTAAAGGTCAATGAGGAATTGGCAGTAGTAATGGGCAGTGAGGAATGAGCAGTGTTAATTGACAGAGAGTAATGGTCAGTGAGAAATTGACAGTAAGTAAAGGTCAATGCGGAATGGGCAGTGTTAATTGACCATGAGTAATGGGCAGTGAGTAATGGGCAGTTTTAATTGACAGTGAGTAATGGTCAGAGAGTAATGGTCAGAGAGTAATGGTCAGAGAGTAATGGTCAGAGAGTAATGGTCAGAGAGTAAACGTCAGAGAGTAACGGGCAGTGAGTAACGGGCAGTGAGTAACGGGCAGTGAGTAACGGGCAGTGAGTAACAGGCAGTGAGAAATGGACAGTGACAATGTTTAGTGAGTAATGGGCAGTGAGAATGGACAGTGAGTAATAGTGAGTAATGGGCAGTGAGTAATAGACAGTGTGTAACGGGCAGTGAGTAATGGGCAGTAAGTAATGGATAGTGCTGCCACATACACAGCCTTCATGATGCTCTGGGTCAGCACTCCCTCTGACATAGAAACAGCAGGGAACCTCACAGGGTGGGGTATAGTACTGGGGACAGTGCTCAGGGGCAGGGGAGAGTGAACAAATTGGAGAGCTCTGTCAGAGAGCCAGTACGGACATGGTGGGCCGAGCGGCCTCCTTCTTTTGCAGGGATCCCTGTGACCATCAGCTCCCATACTTAGAAGTGGCAGGAAGTGGGTTAACATTCCTGTTCATCCACCTTACAAAGGTTGGGGGGGGTCTGCACGGGAGATTAGAGCAATTGGCGAGTCATCCAAACTAACATGAACAAACGCGAGAAGAGTAGATCTCCTTGCTTATCCACTCTGGCCTCTCTACTGTCTTTCCCTGGTTGGTTCTCTCTTTGCAATCACCGTTGTTTCATTTTGCTGCAGTATATAAGTTTGGTTTTAATTATTGATTCATTTACAATTGTACAATATTTGTCGAAAATGGCAGCTGAAGATGTCGGCTGAAAAGCTTTTGTTTCGTCAGGTTTGTTCAAGGAATGATGAATCTCTAGTCACGTGGAGGGTGGGCTGGGGAGAAGGACGTTAATGAACCCAATGGGTTTTTATTTTAACAATAATTAATAATGGTTACAGAGTCAGCTTCAGACTATTTTTTGTTCATTGAGATTCTTTGAAAGTGGTAACAAAGGTTAGACAAAGGGGAGCCAGTGGATGTGATTTGTTTGGATTTTGAGAAGGCCTTTGACAAGGTGCCACTCAGGAGGCAGCTAAATAAAACAAGAGTCCATGGTGCTAGGAGGAGAAAGTGAGGTCTGCAAATGCTGGAGATCAGAGCTGAAAATGTGTTGCTGGAAAAGCGCAGCAGGTCAGGCAGCATCCAAGGAACAGGAAATTCGACATTTCGAGCATAAGCCCTTCTTCAGGAAGGTATTAGGGACAAGGTACTGGCATGGCTAGGGGATGGGCTGACTGGCAGAAGGCAGAGAGTCGGGATAGAGGGGTGGCAGCTGGTGACTTACGGAGTTCCGCAGGGGTCAGTGTTGGGGCCACAACTACTCACATTGTACATTAACGATCTGTACAGAGGGACTGAGGGCACTGCTGCGAGGTTCACAGATGACACAAAGATAGGTGGGAGGGACAGGTGGTGTTGAGGAAGTGAGAGAGGCTGCAGGTGGACTTGGACAGGCTGGGAGAGTGGGCAAAGAAACGGCAGCTGGAATACAACTGTTTTCTAAACGGGAAAAGGCTTCAGAAAACTGAAGCACAAAGGGACTTGGGAGTGCTGGTTCAGGATTCTGTTAAGATTAACATTGCCGGTTCAGTTGGCAGTTAGGAAGGCAAAGCTGAAAATGTGCTGCTGGAAAAGCGCAGCAGGTCAGGCAGCATCCAAGGAGCAGGAGAAACAATGTTTCGGGCATGAGCCCTTCTTCAGGAAAATCTTCAGATTTTCCTGAAGAAGGGCTTATGCCCGAAACGTCGAATTTCCTGCTCCTTGGATGCTGCCTGACCTGCTGCGCTTTTCCAGCAGCACATTTTCAGCTCTGATCTCCAGCATCTGCAGTCCTCACTTTCTCCTCCAGTTAGGAAGGTTAGCATTCATTTCAAGAGGGCTAGAATACAGGTGCAGGGGTATGCTGCTGAGGCTGTGTACAGCTCTAGTTCGATTGCATTTTGAATATTGTGGACGGTTTTGGGCCTCATTTCTAAAGATGGATGTGCTGGTTTTGGAAGGAGGTTTACAACTATAATCCCAGGGATGAAAGGCTTGTCATATGGGGAGCAGCTGAGGAATCTAGATCCTCTGGTTAGAAGGATGAGGGGGGGAATCTGATTGAAACTTGCTGAATACTGAGAGGCTTGGATAGAGTGGTCAGGGAGAAGATATTTTCACCAGTAGGAGAGACTAGGACCCAAGGGCACAGCCTCAGAGTGGAGGGATGACCCTTTGGAACTGAGATGAGGAGGAATTTCTTCAACCAGAGGGTGGTGTCTCTGTAGAGCTCATCATCACAAACGGCTGTGGAGGTCAAGCCATTAACTGTATTTAGGACCGAGATAGATAGGTTCTTGATTAATGAGGGGATCAAGGGTTAGTGGGGAGAAGGCAGGTGGAAGATGTTGAGAAATATATCAGCCATGATTGAGTGGTGGGGCAGACTCGATGGTCTAATTCTGCTCCTATACCTTCTAGTCTTATTGAATTCAAATTTCACCATCGACTGTGATGGGATTTGAACCCATGAGCCCGGGGAGCCTGGATGGCTAGCCCAGTGAGATTGCCACCACCTCAGCTTCCCTTTGCTGCTGGCAAGGGAGTGGGAACGAGGATGAGGCACGTCCACCATTCTTATGTCACAATGCCACACTGTGATGGCAGCGTGAGGCCATTTGGTCTGTCCTGCTGGTGCTTGCTCTTTGAAAGACCTTGCCATTCAGTTCCAATGGTTACCATTGGCTGCTGTGTCTGTAGCCACCTGGCTCTCGACACGGAGAATTCTCTTTCTAATGCACAGATTTTTGATCTGTTAGTGAAAGGAGGGATATCGGGAGCAGCCAGGAAGGTGGAGTTGGAGGTGAAGATCAGTCAGGAATGGATTAATTTTGATTTGATTTATTGCTGTCACATGTGCCTAGTACAGTGAAAAGTGTTGTTTTGCATGCAGTACAGGCAGATTACACCATATACAGATCACAGGGTGATTGCACAGAGCAAGGGGTACAATGTTATAGCTGTAAAGAAAGTGCACAAAGAGTGAGACCAACATTAAATTTTAAATTTGAGAGATCCATTCAGAAGTCTGATAACAGCAGGGAGGGAGCTATTCCTGAACCTGGAAGGTGGGAGCATCTTCAGACCAGCAAGTTGATTTCAGAGAACTTTGTTAGTAATTTTTTTTAAAAACTGAGAATTGAGGTTTAAAAGTGCATAGTGATTGTTAGAAATGTAATAATAAGGTTTGCTGCAGAGTCACCCTGAGTCAGCGCCATCTTGTATCCTACAAGAATGTTGGAGCAGCTTTGATAGGTAAAATGGTCTCTCCCTACTCTTATGTCTTCTGTTACACAGTCATAGAGATGCAGAGCATGGAAACAGACCCGTCCATGCTGACCAGATATCCCAACCTAATCTAGTCCCGTTTGCCAGCACCCGGCCCATATCCCGCCAAACCCTTCCTATTCATATACCCATCTAGGTGCCTTTTAAATGTTGTAATTGTACCAGCCTCCACCACATCCTCTGGCAGCTCATTCCATTCACGTACCACCCACTGTGTGAAAATGTTGCCCTCAGGTCCCTTTGATATCTTTCCCCTCTCACCCTAAACCTATGCCCTCTAGTTCTGGACTCCCTGACCCCAGGGAAAAGACATTGTCTATTTATCCTATCCATGCCCCTCATGATTTTATAAACCTCTATCACCCCTCAGCCTCTGACGCTCCAGGGAAAACAGCCCCGGCCTGTTTAGCCTCTCCCTATAGCTCAAACCCTCCAACCCTGGACATCCTTTTCTGAACCCTTCTTCTGAGAGGTAATCTCATTTCAGTACATCAATCTCAGCAGGCGTTCGAGAGAGTTCGTGCTGGGGGATATAGTTTACCCAAATTTGGGGAATGTGGAAAACAGGACGATACTTTCTGAATAACAGTCAGACATTTCGGACTGAGATGAGGTATAATTTATTCCCTGTCAGGCTTGTGGATGCTCATTCTGTCATTCAATATATTCCAGCCAGAGCTGGATGGATTTCTGGATACTCTGGGGAATTACACAACACTGAAACAGTACAGAGATTGGGAACAGCTGAGGTAGAAGGTTGTCTCTGATTGAGTGGTGGAGCAGGCTCATGGAGGTCTCTCGCCAGTGTTCAAAGTCGCTTTTCCTTTCGTAAAGTGCCTCTGAAGACCTCCCTGATTTCTTGGTCCCCGATACTTAACATCACTAATAACAAAAGAAAGAACTACAGCTGGTGAAGATCAGGAACAAAACCGGAAAGTGCTGAAGAAACTGCTGGAGGCCTGGCAGCAGCATCTGTGGAGAGAGCGAGAGAGACAGAAAGAGAGAAAGCAGAGTTACTGTTTTGGGTCCAGTGACCCTTCTTCAGAACTTCATGCCTCCTTACTGTTCAAAAAAATCACATCATTTTACCCATAGGGCGGCTGTCTTATTAGAGAGACAGACAATTGGTGGGGTTTTAACCTGAGGGTCCCCACAGCTCAGGCACGGGGAGGGTTTGAGAAGGAGAGTCCTTCATGGTCAGCTCAGCTGCTATAGGAATTGAACCCACGCTGTTAGCATCACAAACTGACTGATTGATTGACTAATGCTCCTGTGAAGCACCTTGGCTAAATAGTGCTACATAAATGCAGGTTGTTGTTGAAGGATCGAGTTACTCAGTAGACATTTGGACTTTCACATTGTCAGGGAATTGCTCCCCCCCCCCCCCACCCGCCCCCGCCCCCCCCCCCCCCCAATCCAAGAGACAATAGATCAAAAGAAAAGGCAATGCAATGATTAATTTATTTGCCTGTCCTTCTTTTTACCTGCAGTTAGCTTGTGGTGTTTAACATCCAGGCTGAGTGAATATTCTGTGTGCTTTTTGTGTGTGTGTGTGTCTGGGTAACTCCGGCTGCTCCACACACTCGGTTTGCAGAGGCTGTTGTAATGATTATAGGTTGCTTCCAGGTCCAAAGGAGAGCCTTTCAGGCTCCTTTCAGACATTCCTTCGGCCAGTGGCCTCCGAAAGGCTGATTTGTGATAATCCTCTCCACTTCAAATCACTGTGATTCATGTTTACGTTAGAAAGGTTGCCCTAGCTCTGGTGTTGTGGACTTGGGGTCTAATTTCTGCAGAGACCTGTTTTGTGTTTAATATATTGTGATGCGACCCACCCCCCCCCCCCCCCTCCCCCTTATCCATTAGGAACCTTATTGTTCCACCTAATGATCCCAAGTTTCGAACCATCGCCTGCGAAACTTAATTTTCACAGCAGCGAGAAATTATCCAGCTATCCCTTTGCACCTTCCCCTGGCTATAACCTCTCGAGTTCCTCTCATTATCCCTCTCCGCCTCTCTCGCTTCCTTTTAAGCTGCTGCTTAATCATAAGAAACAGGAACAGGAGTAGGCCAATCAGCCCCTTGAGTCCGATCCACCATTCAGTCGGATCAGAGACAATGCTGTAGCTCGGCTCTTGCTGTTCCATTGCAATGCCCCAGAGTCTCCCAAAATCGATCAAACTGTGTCTGGAATACATTGAATCAAGTCCCGTTTTGTAGATTACCCGAGCTGAGCGAAATGTCCACATGAAAGCGGAATACTGTGGATGCTGGAGATCTGAAATAATAAATGTATGCTGGAGAAACTCAGCACGTCTGGCAGTGTCTGTGATGTAAGAGAGAGAGTGAGAGAGAAAGGCTCTCCTCAATTATGCTATTAAGCCTCCTAGATAATCTCGTTTACCCAAATAAAATTCTTAGCATAAGAACTCAAGAAATAAGAGCAGAAGGAGGCCATTCAGTCCATTGCAACTCCTCCTGTATTCAGTACGATCCCTGGCTGATTGTGGATTTCAACTCCACTCTGCAACTCCAGTGTCCCTTGATTCCCCAAGAAACCAAAAATCTCTCTGCTGCCGTCTTGAAGGTATTCACTGCTGGAGCATTCACAGCTCTCACGTTTTTGGATCATTGGAATCTCTTTTGGAGTAGACGTGACCTGTACAAGAAGGAAGGATTGCCTTTGTGTGGAGTCACAGGAGATGGGGGAGATACTAAGCGAGTATTTTGCATCAGTGTTTACTGTAGCGAAGGACATGGAAGATACAGAATGTGGGGAAATAGATGGTGACATCTTGAAAAATGCCCATATTACAGAGGAGGAAGTGCTGGATGTCTTGATATGCATAAAAGTGGACAAATCCCCAGGACCTGATCAGGTGTACCCTGGAACTCTGTGGGAAGCTAGGGAAGTGATTGCTGGGCTCCTTGCTGAGATATTTGTATCATCGATAGTCACAGGTGAGGTGCCGGAAGACTGGAGGTTGTCAAATGTGGTGTCACTGTTTAAGAAGGGTGGTAACTATAGACCCTGGATCAGTGGTCTATAGTTCAGGCAGCATCTGAGGAGCAGTAAAATCGACGTTTCGGGCAAAAGCCCTTCATCAGGAATCAGAGATCATCATTCCTGATGAAAGGCTTTTGCCCGAAACATCGATTTCGCTGCTCCTTGGATGCTGCCTGAACTGCTGTGCTCTTCCAGCACCACTAATCCAGAATCTGGTTTCCAGCATCTGCAGTCATTGTTTTTACCCAGGGAACTATAGACCGGTGAGGCTGACGTCAGTGGCGGGCAAGTTGTTGGAGGGATTCCTGAAGGACAGGATGTTCATGTATTTAAAAATGTAAGGACTGATTAGGGATAGTCAGCATAGCTTTGGACATGGGAAATCATGTCTCACAAACTTGATTGAGTTTTTTTTGAAGAAGTAACAAAGAGGATTGATGTGAGCAGAGTTGTAGACCTGATCTATATGGACTTCAGTAAGGCATTAGACAAGGCTCCCCATGGGAGACTGATTAGCAAGGTTAGATCTCATGGAATACAGGGAGAATTAGCCATTGGATACAGAACTGGCTCAAAGGTAGAAGATAGAGGGTGGTGGTGGAGGGTTGTTTTTCAGACTGGAGGCCTGTGACCAGTGGAGTGCCACAAGGATCGGTGCTGGGTCCATTACTTTTCAGCATTTATATAAATTATTTGGATGTGAGCATAAGATGTATAGTTAGTAAGTTTGCAGATGACACCAAAATTGGAGATGTAGTGGACAGCAAAGAAGGCTACCTCAGAGTACAAGGGTATTTTGACCAGATGGGCCAATGGCCTGAGGGGTGGCAGATGGAGTTTAATTCAGATAAATGCAAGGTACTGCATTTCGGGAAAGCAAATCTTAGCAGGACTTATACACTTAATGGTAAGGTCCTAGGGAGTGTTGCTGAACAACGAGACCTTGGAGTGCAGGTTCATAGCTCCTTGAAAGTGGAGTCGCAGGTAGATAGGATAGTGAAGAAGGCATTTGGTACACATTCCTTTATCGGTCAGAGTATTGAGTACAGGAGTTGGGAGGTCATGTTGCTGCTGTACAGAACATTGGCTAGGCCACTGTTGGAATATTGCGTGCAATTCTGGTCTCCTTCCTATCAGAAAGATGTTGTGAAACTTGAAAGGGTTCAGAAAAGATTTATAAGGATGTTGCCAGTTTTGGAGGATTTGAGCTACAGGGAGAGGCTGAACAGGCTGGGGCTGTTAGAGGCTGAGAGGTGACCTTACAGAGGTTTATAAACTCATGAGGGGCATGGATAGGATAAATAGACAAGGTCTTATCCCTGGAGTGGATGAATCCAAAGCTCAAGGGCATTGGTTAAGGGTGAGAGGGGAAATATATAAAAGAGACTAAAGGGCAATTTTTTTCACACAGGGGGTGGTACGTGTATGGAATGAGCTGCCAGAGGATGTGGTGGAGGCTAGTACAATTGCAACATCTAAGAGACATTTGGATGGGTATATGAATAGGAAGGGTTTGGAGGGATATGGGCCGGGTGTTGGCAGGTGGGACTAGATTGGGTTGGGATATCTGGTCGACATGGGCAGGTTTGACCGAAGGGTCTGTTTCCATGCTGTACATCTCTATGACCCTATGACTGGATGTGGCCCTACAGGATTGTAACTCAGGCGAACACTATTTTGCCTATCTCTGTGTGGTAAAGTTTTCCACAAAAACTGGATAAGAGCAGCCACCCCCTTTCTCTGTTGGTCCACCTTCTGAATGACTCCCATTGATGTTTTACGCATATTGTTTCTTCATTAGAGTGGTGGAGATCTCCAGGCTCTAACGCGGGCATTCTCACATCAGCCATGATCTCATTGAATAGTAGAGCAGACTTGGGCTGAATGGCCTAACTCTGTTCCTGTGCCTGATGGTCTCAGGGAATAGTCAGCATGGATTTCAAATGGGGAACTGTTGGCCGATCAACATTATTGAATTTTTTAAGGAGTATAGCCCATGGTAATGCAGGAAATATAATTAATCTGGATTTTCAGCATCATGGTGCTCCATTATAGCTTAATATGGAAGGTCTAAAGTCGCGGTGTTGTGGGACAAATGGCAGAATAGATCGTTGTCTGGCCTCAAGTCTGAGAGAGGAGAGTTGGGGTACGGCGAGGGGAGGGATATTTGGAACGGCACAATCTGATGTTTCAGACGGATCAGCACTAGGTCCATTGCTGGTCACAATTTGCAGCGACAGGTTCCCCCCGGAATCAAAAACACAATTTCAAAAGTTGCAGACATCACCACATTGTGCTGTATATCGTGTGCAGGTGCTGCTCAATCCCTCTTTCTAATCCTGTCAACTGACTTTAAAAATAATTAGAGAGAGATAGAGACACACACACATACAAAACACATTGTGAAATAAACCTATGCAAAAGATGTTTCGCTTTGAGTTGCATTTTGCTTTGTACACGGCCTGCGTTGGCTTACTGACATCTTGGATTTTCAGTCAAGCCAAGTTTTGCGAAGTTTTGACTGATTCTTTTCCCCGTCGCCCCTATCCCTGTTCCACGTTCTTGCCTTCCTTGACCTTGGATTATTTGTGAGGGAGATTCAGTGCTGCACTGCACCGCGGGGTTTGAGTTTGAGCTGGTCCACCGAGAACCCAAGGTCACGTCCACCAGCAGAGTGTAGACAGAGCAGGAAGGAATCCCAGGGCTCGTAACCAACTCCCAACGAAAAGGAATGTGTTTTTTTGGATAAAACTCCTGCTGGGTTGGCAACTGCATTCAGCTTTGTGGCCAAGTGCAGTAGTGGCTTGGGAAATCAGTCAAGCGAGCGATGTGGCAGGGTCTTCAGCTATATGACATCCTGAACATCAGACGCCTCTCCCATGTGGTGTAACACATCTTTCTTAGGAAAAGAAAAATTCCGAGAAGTGAGTTACTCTGTAACTCTCACTCCCTCTTTCCCTTCTGGGGATTGCTGTCATACTTAGAATCGTTTCCCATTCTTTCCTGAGATGTGGGAACCACGGGCTGACCCAGCAGCTCCCACCCGTCCCGAGTTGCCCCTGAACTGGGCAGTTTTGCTCAGCTATTTCAGAGGGCAGTTATAAGTCTGTGGGTGTGGAGTCACATGTAGGCCAGACCGGGTAAGGACAGCAGATTTCCTTCCTTAAAGGGGCATTAGTGACTGAAGTAACCGCACAGAGGCTGGTATCCCTTCACCAAGTCACCCTTTATTAACACGTGCATCAGCAATGGCCCAGCTACCTTAGAGCCTGTCCCTAGAGTGAGGAGAATATCTGACACCCATGTTCTTTTTTTTCAGTCCAATGGGAAGGCAGTCCATGTTTACTGGTCTGTATTGGAATGTCCAATGGGAAGGCAGTCCATGTTTACTGGTCTGTATTTGGATGTCCAATGGGAAGGCAGTCCACGTTTACTGGTCTGTATTTGGATGTCCAATGGGAAGGCAGTCCACGTTTACTGGTCTGTATTGGAATGTCCAATGGGAAGGCAGTCCATATTTACTGGTCTGTATTGGAATGTCCAATGGGAAGGCAGTCCATGTTTACTGGTCTGTATTGGAGTGTCCATTGGGAAGGCAGTCCATGTTTACTGGTCTGTATTGGAATGTCCAATGGGAAGGCAGTCCACGTTTACCTGTCTGTATTGGAGAGTCTCGTGGAAAGGCAGTCCATAGTTACTGGTCTGTATGGAAGGCTCCAATGGGAAGGCAGTCCATATTTGGTGGTCTGTATTGGAGTCTCCAGTGGGAAGGCAGTCTATGTTTATTGGTCTCTTAAAATAACTGCACAGAGGCTGATACCCCATCACCAAGTTAACATTTATTGACATGTGCACAGTACACAGAGTCTGACCAGCCAGCTCTGAGCCAGTCACTAGAGAGAGGAGACTCTCAGACTCATGTTTGTTTGTTTGTTTATTTATTTTTCTTTTTTCTACAGAGACCAGTATCCCATCACCAAGTCACTCGTTATTTGCATCGGTTTCCTGTTTATTGTTTTTTAATTTTTTTTTCTTTTTTTCTATTTTTTTTTCCTTTTTTAAACTTTTTTTTATTATTCCCCCACACGACCGCCTACCTGCGGTAGTGCTTATTTTTATCCCCAGCACCCATGGTGTGTGTGTGTGTGTGTGTGTGTGTGTGTGTGTGTGTGTGTGTGTGTGTGTGTGTGTGTGCAGGTGTAAGACACAGTGAGAGACACAAAGTGCAAGACTCCTGTTTATTTTTTGTCTCTCTTTTTTTTCTTTTTTTCCTTTTTTTTAACCCCCCACACTACCGCTTAACTGCGGTAGTGCTTATTTTTTCCCCATCACCCATGGTGTGTGTGTGTCCAGGTGTGAGACACAGTGAGAGACACAAAATGCAAGACTCCTGTTTATATCTGTCAGCCAGGGCTCCCTGATTGGTCCAGGTTAACAACCCCAATCAAGGATCTCATACTAGATAACTTGGTTCCAATCGCTGTAGTCACCAAGTTGGATATTTTCTAACAATCGATGGCAGTTTCGTGGTCGCTATCAATGCGACCAGAATTTCTGATTGAAATTGAAATACGCAAAGTTGTGGTGATGGGGTTTGAACCCATGATCCCAAAGCATTAATTAGGACTAATAAAGAGCAAGGAGTGTTGGAGAACCTCAGCGGGTCCAGCAGTATGTATGGAGAGAGAAACACAGTTAATGTTGCGAGTCTGGGATGACTCTTGTTTGGCACTGAAGAGGATTGGAAAATGGTGTTTGTTTTTATTATTGATGGAGGGGATGGAGGAGTGAGCGGAACAGATGGTGAGGGTGCTCAGAGTAAAAGGCGTAGGAAGTGATGATGGTGGCAAAAGATTAATGTGGGCCTCAATTTCACTAGTCCATAAGACATAGGAATAGAACTTAGGCCATTCAACCCATCAAGTTTACTCCACCATTCAATCATGGCTGATAAGTTTCTCAACCCTATTCTCCTGCTCTCACCCCGTAACCCTGGATCCTCTTGATACTCAAGCATCTATCTCTCTCTGTCTTAAATATACTCAATGCCCTGGCCTCCACAGCCTTCCAGGGGAACGAACTCCACAGATTCCCCACTCTCTGGCTGAGGAAGTTTCTCTTTATCTCTGCTCTAAACTGTGGTGATGGGGTTTGAACCCATGATCCCAAAGCATTAATTAGGACTAATAAAGAGCAAGGAGTGTTGGAGAACCTCAGTGGGTCCAGCAGTATGCGGGGCACGGTGGCACAGTGGTTAGCACTGCTGCCTCACAGCGCCAGGGACCTGGGTTCAATTCCCACCTCAGGCGACTGACTGTGTGGAGTTTGCACGTTCTCCCCGTGTCTGCGTGGGTAAGGGGTAAATGTAGGGGTATGGGTGGGTTGCGCTTCGGCGGGTTGGTGTGGACTTGTTGGGCCGAAGGGCCTGTTTCCACACTAAGTAATCTAATCTAATCTAATCCTTTACTCTAAGTCTGTGCCCTCAGGTTCTAGTCTCTCCTACCAATAGAAACATCTTCCCAACATCCACTCTGTCCAGGCCTTTCAGTATTCTGTAAGTTTCAGTTACATCCCCCTCGATCTTTCAAACTTAATCGAGAATAAACCCAGAGTCTTCAAACATTCCTCATGTGTTAAATTTTTCATTCCTGGGATCATTCTCCAAACCTCCTCTGAACACAGTGCAGGGCCAGTCCATCCTTCTGAAGATACGGGGCCCAAATACTGCACAATACTCCAAATGTGGTCTGACCAGCGCCTTACAGAGCCTCAGGAGTCCATCCCTGATTTTATATTCTAGTCCTCTCAAAATAAATGCCATCATTGTATTTGCCTTCCTAACTACTGACTCAACCTGCAAGTTTACCTTGAGAGAATCCTGAACTAAAACTCCTAATTCTCTTTCTGCTTCAGACACCTGAATGTTCTCCCCATTTAGTGCAGTAATGTTACCCCCACAACACCGCTGTCTAACCTTCCAGCACTGAAAGAGGCCATTCAGCCCTTTCTATTCCTGCTGGGTCTCTGCAGCTCAGGTAGTCTGCTATCCCACCTTTACACTGCAGCTTGTGATTACTTTCCCTTACAATAATTAACCAGTTCCTCTCTGTGCTGGGTTCACCATCGAAAGGCAGCCCTGAATTTGCAGAGTGCCTTTATGATTGATTGTTTGATTTTATTGTCCCATGTATTGTGGTACAGTGAAAATATTGTTTTGTGTGTACCATATAAAGTGCATCAAGGGAACAGACAGAGTGCAGAATACAGTGTTACAACAGGAAATGTGTAGGGAGAGAGAGAGAGAGAGATCAGAATGTGAGAGGCGTGTTACACGTGGGGAAGGAGCTGTTCTTGAATGTGTTCATACATATATTCAAACTTTTATATCCTCTGCCCCATGGAAGAGAGTGGGAGAGAGTATAACCGGGGTGGGAGGGGGCTTTGCTGATGTTGGCTACTTTCCCAAGGGAGTGGGCAGTGTAGATGGAGTCAGTGGATGGGAGGCTGGTTTGTGTGATGGACTGGGCTGTGTTCACAACTCTCTGCAGTTCCCTGTGATCTTGGGCAGAGCAGTTGCCGTACCGCACTGTGATACATCCGGATAGGATGCTTTCTACGGTGCATCTGTAAACATTGGTCAGAGTTATTGTGGACATGCTGCATTTCCTTAGCCTCCTGAGGAAGTAGAGATATTGTTGTGCTTTCTTGACTGTTGTGTTGACGTGGGTGGACCAGGACAGATTGTGGGTGACGGTCACTCCCAGGAACTTGAAGCTGTCCACCATCTCCACCTCAGTCTCATTGATACAGACAGGGGTGTGTCCTCCGCCCTGCTCCCTGAGCTCAATGACCAGCTCCTTCATTTTGCAAGCAGTAGATGAGCTGGCAGCTTTGGACATGCCACAGCCAATGAAATGCAGCCCCTAAATAAAACCCAAAGGAGCTGTGGATGCTGGAAATCAGAAACAAAAACAGTAGTTTGCAGGCAAATCAGCAGGTCTGGCAGCATCTGTGGAGAGAAATCAAAGTGAAAGTTTCAGGACTGGTGAGCCTTGCTCAGAACTTCGGAAGGTAGCAGGCGATAGCACTGAGCTCAAGTCAAGCTTCTGTGTTTCCATACATTAAAGACAGCGAGGGATGTGGGAATTGTGAGTGAAATCGAGGTAGAAAATCAGCTATGGCTTGATGGACTGAATGTCTTATCCCAGCTCTCACTGTCTGTGTCCCCGAAGTGGGACTTGAGCTCCTGACTGTGTGACCGAGAGAGTGAATGTTACCTGCTGACAATAACTCAGCACAGGAGTGACCCAGTGCACAATGCAGGCTGCTGACTCTTTGGTAATAGTGAGGGGCTATTGTAAATCTATTATATTGTAAATTCTTCTGCTCCAGCCTCTGCAATGTCATTCTGGAGTAGAGCAAGTCCTTCAATGACCCGGCTTCAGGGCACTGTCCTTAATGAAGAGATAGTAATGAGCAGTGAGCATGTTTGTTGAGGTGCTTGGTAGAGGTAAGGCAGTGGGAGAGTCTAAGCTGTGTGTGGACCTCCCTAATACTGCAATCCAGAGCCAGCTGGCTCTCAATAAAAATAGATTCCACAGCCCCTAAGAGCCAGCGAGATTATCGAGTAAGTGATGCCTTAATATAAATATGAGAGCACCACGTGTTCAGAGCAAAGTTTAAAAAGAGGAGCAAGGAGCCCATTAACACCTTGTGATCATCCTGTGAACTCAAATCATTTTTACCAAAGGTGAGGTGAAAATTGCTTAACACTTATTTCGGCTTTATCTTTTTTTATTGTAAATGTCATTTTAGATTTTCTCTTCTGTCTCCCTAGGTTTATCTTCACTTTGTTTTAATTGAGTCTCTCTAGAGCAGAGGGGACTGGGTGTACGGGGTGGTTTGGGATCTTATAGAGGTGTATAAGATCATGAGAGCTGAAAATGTGTTGCTGGAAAAGCGCAGCAGGTCAGGCAGCATCCAAGGAGCAGGAGAATCGACGTTTCGGGCATGAGCCCTTCTTCAGGGCTCGTCTTCAGGGCTCATTTCTATCTCGGGCGACCGAATCAACACGGACATTTACTATAAACCGACCGACTCCCACAGCTGCCTAGACTACACCTCCTCCCACCCTGCCCCCAAACTCCATCCCATATTCCCAATTCCTTCGTCTCCGCCACATCTGCTCCCAGGAGGACCAGTTCCAATACCGAACAACCCAGATGGCCTCAACACATTTTCAGCTCTGATTTCCAGCATCTGCAGTCCTCACTTTCTCCTATAAGATCATGAGAGGCATGGATAGGGTGAATGCACTCTGTCTTTTCCCCAGGGTTGGGGAATCAAGGACTAGAGGGCATCAGGTTAAGGTGAGAGGGGAAAGAATAAAAGGGAACCTGAGAGGCAACGTTTTACACAGAGGGTGGTATAAATGTGGAATGAACTGTTAGTGGAAGTGGTTGAGGGGGGGCACATTAATAACATTTAAAAGACATTTGGAGAAGTACATGGATAGGAAAGGATTAGAGGATATGAACCAAGTGCAGGGAAATGGGGTTAGTGTGGGTGGGCCTTTTGGTCAGCATGGACCAGTTTGGGGCAAAGGGCCTGTCTCTGTGCTGAAGGACTCTATGACTCGATGACTCTCTACAACTCTATGACTACTGCTCCCAGATCTGTCTGAAGAGCAACCAGTCTGCGTTTTGCAATGTTTTCACTCTGGATCAGTATTTAAAGTAGTTCTATAATGACTTGAAGTGGTACATTATGGAGGTGATCTCAACCCAATATGACAATCCCAGCTAATGCTGACACTGGGTAAGTCAGACCCCAGAGTGGAAGCTGGTTTAATAGACCGGATGTTTTACTTTTATTATTTGGTTACTGTGGTGGACTGTCACTGAAGCCAAGAGTCTGCCAATCTACTGTTAGCAAAAGAACATAAGATTATCACACAAAATAAGAGAAAACATTGTTATAAATAACAGGTGGTTTGGGAAGATCCTATCATAGGCAGCAAAAGGAAACATTCAGACCTTTTTCCCAGCAGAATCCTTTACAGACACTCAACCCACTCCTACCTTTACTTCAGAATTCCTTCCGAGATTGAAAAATGTTTTATTTCAATGACTCTCTGCACCCATGTGATTCTCTTCATTACTATCTCTTCCTGAGACACACGGACAGGCTAACTCACTAATGTCTGTTTGATTTTGACTCTTTGAGGCTGTTTCTTTCCAGCTCTGAAAACCTGATGACTTCCCACAATTTAAAAATTACCCTCTGCTGGTACCTTTATTCCTAAGTGAAACCTGAATGTCTGCCCTGGCTTTCTGTCTCTGCAGTTGTGAAGGTTCTCCTCAGTGAGCACCTTAAGTCATATGGTGCCTGTCTTTTTTTTCCTTTATTTATTCATTGGATGCGGGTGTCACTCACTAGGACCCAACATTAATTGTCCACTAACAGTCGGAGTGATATTACAAGACATCATGGCTTTGGAATCACAGGTTGGCTGACCAGTTAAAGAAAGAAGATTTCCTTCTCTAAAGGACATTAGTGAATCAGATGGGTTTTAATGTCAATTAACATTGGTTATATAGCCACCATTAAGCTCACTTTTTTATTAATTGGAGATCTCAAATTTCAGCATCGGCCCAGGTAGGATTTGAACCCTGAAGCTCTAGTTTACTAGCCCAGTGACATTGGAGCTATGCCACTGCCTGTCCTTCCTTACGCGGTCTGTCTTGAGCTCACTGTTCCAAATGACTTTCTGACCCTTTCTTAAATAAACAGATCAGACCTCCCTGGAACTGAAGACCGAAGCCCCATGTGTCCCTACTTTCAAATCCATAGTCAAACAGTGTGGAAAAGGCCCAATGATCTTCTGAGTCTGCACCAACATTGCGAACATTAAAAGTATACGAATCCCAAATTCATGCACGTGTCCAGTATCCTCGAATGTTATGATATTTGAAATACTTATCCAAATGCTTTTTCAAGGTTGTAAGGATTCCAGCCTCCACCACCTTCCCAGACAGTGCATTTCTGATTCCCACTGAGTCAAAAGGTCTCTTCTCAAATTCTTCTCAATCTTTTGCCTCTTACCCTAAAACCGTGCCCTCTTGTGATTGACCCTTCACCCAAGGGGAACAGCTGCTCTGTATTTATCCTGTCCATACCCCTTATACTCTTATACACTCCCCCCCAACTCAGTCCTCTCTGGTCTAAAGAAAACAATCCAAGTCTACCCAGTCTCTCCTCATAGCTCAGTTTCTCCAGGTCAGGCAACATCCTGGTGAATCTCCTTGTAAGCCCGTCTAGTGCCATCACATCCTTCCTGTAGGGAGATGACCAGAACTGCACCCTGTACTCCAGCTGGGGCCTCACTAACTCTCTGTGCAACTCCAACATTACTTTGTTGCCCTGATACTCTCCCTACGACTGATGAGAGCAAGTATCCCTTCTTAACTATCCTACTCACATGCTCTGCTGACTTCAAGGATCTCTAGTAGCCATACACTCAGACAACCAGCAACATGAATTTGACTGGGAAAACACCACTATCATAGGACAAGCCAGACAGAGAACAGCCAGAGAATTCCTAGAAGCATGGCATTCATCCCCAAACTCCATCAACAGACACATTGACCTGGACACCATATACAAACCACTACAGCTGAAACTGACACCCGGAAGCGGCAAGAACAAACCACTATAAACACCAGAAGAAACATCAAAGCAGCGCTTCACACGAGGCTCCAACAGCACTGATGATGTTCCCTAGCCAGGGAACGAAACATTTGCAGCAAAAACTTCCAGCTCGGCGAGCAGAGCCACAACAACGGACACCCGAGCTACAAATCTTCAATCAGATTTTAAATCTGTGAATAATTGCTCCAGGATCCTAAAGTATTGCAAGGTTTGTGAAGGTTTCATTACCTGGCTAGGTAACATCATCAGTGGCGACCTCCAAGTGAAGCAAAGCTGCTGTCTCCTGCTTTCTATTTATATCTTTCTCCTGGATGGGGTTCCTGGGGTTTGTGGTGATGTCATTTCCTGTTTGTTTTCTGAGGGGTCGATAGATTGGAAATGACAACGAAAGACAGGACAAGGGAGAACTACAAACCTGCGTATACAGAAAACCGACAAACACTGACTAAATACTTAACTACACCAGCAACCATCCCAACACACACAAATAAAGCTGTATCAGAACACTATTCCAACGAGCCACCACATACTGCAGCACAGATGAACTTTGGAAAACAGAGGAGAACCACCTATACAACGTATTCAAGAAGAACTGATACTCAAAAAATACAGTGCGCAGATTCCTCAAGAACAAACCATGACAAGCAGACCAAACACAGCCAGAAACCCTAACCACCTTACCATACATCAAAGAAGTCTCAGAAATGACAGCCAGACTACTAAGACCCCTCGGAATCCTAGTAGCACACAAACTCACCTACACTCTCAAACAAAAACTAACAAATTTAAAAGATCCAGTACAACCCATGGACAAAACCAAGGTCATCTATAAAATTCCATGCAAGGACTGCCACAAACACTACGTAGGACAAACAGGAAGAAAGTTAGCCACCAGGATACACGAACACCAGCTAGCCACAAAAAGACACGACCCTCTCTCCCTTGTAGCCCTACACACGGATGAAAAAAAACACCATTTCGACTGGGACAACACATCTCTCCTGGGACAGGCTAAGCAAAGACATGCCAGAGAATTCCTAGAGGCCGGGCACTCCAACCACAACGCCATAAACAAACACATAGATCTAGATACCATCTATCAACCCACTCAGGAAATGGCATCACCACAAACCCCAGGAACCCCATCCAGGAGAAAGATATAAATAGAAAGCGGGAGACAACAGCTTCGCTTCATTTGGAGGTCACCACTGATGATGTTACCTAGCCAGGTAATGAAACGTCTGGATATCAAACCTACACCCTAATCCTAAAGTAATATTAATAATCTCCTATAAACACAATGTGCACATCCTTCCTTCATCTCTCAATCTGTTGCTGTCTAAAACTTTCTCTTGTAAGAGAATGACTGTTTTCGAATTCACTGACAAGGTAAAAGAGTGTGACAAACAATTTCCCATTACCACCACCATCTGTGTTTCAGGACGGGTTTACCAAATCTTCTCCCGGTGTGATCCCAATTTCATGCCTCTTGCCCTCTGTGGCTTCGGAGTGACGATGTGGCTGAGGGGAGGTGGGACTTATTGAGTGGATGATCTTGGCTTGTGCATGAGGCAGGGGGAAGTGAGCGTTCAGTGTGTGGTGGAGCGTTTAAACTGCAGGAGGTTCCCTTCCAAGCAAACATTGAACCCTTTTCACAGGCTTTTGTTACAGAGCAACAGTCAGGTTGTGTAGAGGTGTCAGTTAGATCATACACAAAATCAGAAAAAAACAATTCCAGGATTTGAAGGGACATTGCCCAGTTGTTACCTCGAACTCTTGACTCACGGTCCAGTGGGGACGGGTTTGTGAGGAGCTGACTTAAGGGGGACACATCCCCTCATTCTGACGATTCCTCTGTCAGTAAGCAGCCACTGACCCTCCAAGTTCTCCTTCTTTCACCATGGTCTTAACTGGTGACCAAGTCAAGCAGGAGAATGGTGGACCTTAAGGAGATTCTCAACACTGCCAGCCCCTGGTGACCCCCTGTGACTCTCTGGTTCTGGGCTCCCCAGGCACCAGCAGCATCCTTCCTTGTTTTCCCAGTCTAGTCCGGTTAGAATTTTATAGGTTTCTATGGGATCCCCTCCCTCATTTTTCTCAACGCTAGTGAATCTAGTCCGAAGGGATCCAGGATATTTAAGTCCTGCCATCCCGGGAATCAGATGGGTTTTTATAGCGATGTCATGGTCATCATCCCTGAGACTAGTTTTCAACACTAGATTCATTTCTTGAATTTACACCATTTCACAGCTGGAGGGGGTGTTTTTTGAAGCTTATTGTGGAACTATTTTAGGAGTTGGCAGCAGAAGGATTCCCCACCTATCAAAGTGTATCATTAGACACTCTGCCTGCGGCCAAGCAGTTCAGGGATGGCTCCTGAAACCAGAGGCAGAGTGGCTGCCCAGTGCACCCACCAGACCTCCTACAGGTCTTGGGAGAAATTTGGAAACCTCCTTTTCACAGAAGCTGTGCCCTCTGTTCATTGTGAGTCTTGAGGTTTTCCACAAACACGGTTGGCCCACTGGTTAGCACTGCTGCCTCACAGCGCCAGGGACCCGGGTTCGATTCCAGCCTCGGGTGACTGTCTCTGTAGAGTTTGCGTGTTCTTCCTCTGTCTGCGTGGGTTTCCTCCCACAGTCCAAAAATATGCAGATTAGGGTGGATTAGCCATGGGAAAATGCCCATGGTTTCCAGGGATGTGTAGGTTAGCTATTGAAAATGCACAGCTATGGGGATGGGTGTATTGGGGATGCTCCTTGGAGGGTTAATGCAGGTTTGATGGGCTGAATGGCCTCCATCTGCACTGGAGAGATTGTGGATACCTTCACAGTCAGTGACTGAGGAGCATAGACCTTGCTGCGCTTGCACTGACAGCTCAAACTCCCACGCCATTGGACTATGCCCTTCAGGGTGGGAAATGTGCCATCCATACCCTGTCTGGCCTACACGTGACTCCATGCACATAGCAGGGTTGATTTTCAATAGCTGTTTGGGTAGTTAGCGATGGGCAATAAATGCTGGTCCAACCAGCGATACCCTCATCCTGTGACTGAAAAGCAATAGTCTCCATTGTGACAGTTGCTGCCAATCACCTAGGCCCCTAGGTGCCACTGAAACTGGGCTTTAGCTGTTCCTTCACCTGCACTCATGTACTTTGGCACTTTCAATGTTTTTTGACCACGTCCTTGTACCTGTTAGGGAGGGAATTCCAGGAACACTGAAGGAATGGCGGTATATTTCCAAGTCAGGATGGTGAGGGGCTTGGAGGGGAACTTGCAGGGGGTGCTGTTCCCATGTAACTGTTGGCCTTGTCCTTCCAGATGGAAGTGGTCATGGGTTTGGAAGGTGCTGTCTGAGGATCTTTGGTGAATTTCTGCAGTGCTTCTTGTAGATGGTTCACACTGCTGCTACTGAGTGTCAGGGGGTGGAGAGAGAGGATGTCAAATATCTTTACTTTTCATTTTTGCCTTTGAAGGAGATTGGAGTGAATTTAAGTTCTTGTTTATAGATGGTGCTCAGGGGAATGATTCATTGCTCAGTAACACTGCTCTCTTTTGATGCCTGTGCTGGCTCCGATATTCCATAGATAGTCATAACACGGTGAAGGGACTGCAAACACCAGCAGATCTGCTTTTCCCAGCTAAATGTAGGCATGAAGATGCACAAGGACACCGCTCAGCTGTTTCTGAAAAGCAAGACGTGCATTTACGTAGCACCGTCCACCACCATGGGGTACAGCCCACCTTTTCAGCATAGCCACTGTCATAGTGTAGGGGACGCTGCAGTCAGTTTGTGAACAGCTAGTTTCCACACGGTTGGTGACCCTGTTGTCAGTTACCGTGGTGATGACTGAGAGATAACTGCCACCCGGGGCAGGGGGGAACTCTCTTGCTCATCTGTGAGGGGTTTCCGCTCTGCCTCCTGAGACGTCTCAAGTGGACTTTGCAACGTAAATACGGCACCCCTTAACAGAGCAGCACCTCCTCAGCGTACCACCCACCCTTCAGTGTCTCAGAGACGGGAGGGTGTGGGGGCTGTGTGGTGGGGGGTGGCGGGTTTGACTCACTGAGTATTGCCCCAAGCAGGATCTGTGTAAACTCTTTGAAGAGCTCATCATAGGGGTCTACAGCACAGAAAGAAGCCCTTCGGCCCATTGTGTTGCTGCTGGTCAACCTCCTAACTATGTGAAACGTAAAGAGCAGCGTGGTCCACCAGGGCCGAGTGGCCTCTTACATTCAGTGGACAATAATGGAAACTTGAAGGATTCTATAACAGACTCATCCCCTTGCCCATTTAATGTTGTGTGATTGTACCTCGTTAGTGTTTATACAGATTCCGGAACTTTATCCCGACTGCATCAAGATCCCGGCTTTTCTGAACCATTGTAAGGAAATGTGGAATGTGTGTGAGCCCTCTTGGAGGAGCGTTCCAGGACTGGGTTAGTCCCGAGTGGTTCCTGCCCTTTGTGATGGGCAGAGGTGGGACACAGAGAGACACACGTGCACATACACACACTCACACGTGCGCATGCACACACACACACACACGCGGAGAGACATACACTCTCTCACTCACACAGACACAAACACACATTCTCTCTCACATACACATGTACACGATCTCACATGCAGGCATACACACATACACTCACACAAATGCACAGATACACACACAGATTCACAAACATTCTCACACGCACATGTGCACATATGCACACGCATACACATACACGTGCGCCTGCAAACACACGCAAACACACTCTCTCACACACCCAAGTGTGTGCATACACACATGCATCCGCGCACACACACACACACACACACACACAGACACACACACACACGTGCAGGTACACGCAGGTGTATTTCCACTTGTGTTAGCTGCCTTCCTGTCAGCCCCAAGCGAGTGAGTGAACCCTGCACGGTTCCCGGTGTGAGTCAGTGACAGGACCATGGCAGGCTGACTTGCAAACCTGATCCCTGGGCAGATTTGGCCATCTCCTTTCGACACAGTACATCTCGTAAACCAACCAGAACGCTGTCAGGGACACTGCGGGTTTTAGCCTTTGACCACTCAGACACCTTGTTTAAACATTCCCGTCAACCGTGAGATCATAAAACCAACCAACTGGAACATTACAGCACACACGACTCATAGCTTCAGGATAAGGGAGGGTCAGATTTAAAACAGAGATGGGGAGGAATGACTTCTCTCAAAGGGACATGAATCTGTGGGATTCACTCCCCCAGAGTGCGGGGGATGCTAGGACACTGTGTAAATGTAAGGAGGGGACAGACTGATTTTTGATTATTTGTGGGTCTACCTACAGCACATGGACTGCAGCGGTTCAAGAAGGCAGCTCACCCCCACCTTCTCAAGGGGCAACTAGGGACGGGGAATAAATGCTGGGCCCAGCCAGCGATGCCCGTATCCCACAAGTGATTAAAAACAATTAGCAATGGGCAGGAAAGTGGGAGCTGGGTCTGAGATGGGATCAGTCGTGTTTGTATTACAGGGTGGAACAGGCCTGAGGGGCTGAATGGCCTCCTGCTCCAAGTCCTTATGAATTCTGAAAAATATACAAATGAAGGGTATTAAATACCTAGAGGACCAGAAAGACACTTGGGTGTGTCAGTGAGGAGCTTCATAGAATCCCTACAGAGTGAAAGCAGGCCATTCAACCCACACCATCACACCTATCCCTGTAACTCTGCATTCCCCATGGCTAGCCCATAGCATGGGGTAATTTAGCATAGCCAACTCACCTAAACCTGCACATCTTTGGACTGTGGGAGGAAACCGGAGCAAACCCATGAGCCACGGGGAAAATGTACAAATTCCACACAGTTGCCTGAGTCTGGACTCAAACCCAGACCCCTGGTGCTGTGAGGCAGCAGTGCTAACCACTGAGCCACCGTGCTGGCCTGTAAGCTGTGATGTTCCATTCTGTTTCAGGAGATGTTCCTCAGGTTTTTGATTCAGTTTTTTGTCTTCAAGCTTGGGAATTGGACTGCCACAGGCCACCTTTATGTTCTGTGTGGAGGGGATCTCCAGCCTGTTTGATCTTGTCTCTCGCTGGGTGTGGCCCCTTTGTTCCGGTGATTATTCCAAGTAACTGCTCTCCCCTTGCCCTTTCCCTGGTGCCTCAGTGTTGGAGAGCAGAGGTATCTAAATGTGACCTAATCAAGGCTTGGGATGAGGTTAACATCGCACCTGTTTTGGACTCATGTTGGTTTTGATTTAACATAACTTTCAGCCATTCTACTTCGTTTGATTTGATTTATTGTCACGTAGACCTAAGCACAGTGAAATGCTTTGTTTGTGATCAGTACAGGCAGGTCATAGCAAGCAAGGACATAGGGTGAGAAAAAACCTGGACAGAGTAAGGCCTTCTGGCTACCTCGCACAGGACGTACGCTAGACAAGGTCAACATTGGCAAGGTCAGCATTGTATGAAGTTTGCGAGATCCGTTCACTGGTACTGCAGATGCTGGAGAGTCCGAGTCGAAAAGTGTGACGTGTGTCAGGCAGCATCCGAGGAGCAGGAGAATCAGGCATAAACCCTTCATCAGGAATATGCCACTCCTCAGCCTAATAATGGCTGGGAAGAAGCTGTTCCTGAACCTGTTGGAGCGTGTGTTCAGGATTCTGTATCTTCTGCCTGACGGAAGGGGTTATAGGAGATTGTTACCGGGGTGGGAGGGGGTCTTTGATGATGTTGGCAGCCTTGCTGCAGCAGTGAGCCGTGTAACAGGAGGGCATGATGAAAGGTTGGCTTCTGTGCTGGTCTGAGCTGTGTACACCACCTTTTGTAGTTTCTAAGGGTCCTGGGCAGAGCAGTTACCGCACCAGGCCATTATGTACCTGGACAGTATGCTCTCAATGGTGCACCTGTTGCTGAGGGTCCTAATGGACATGCTGAATTTTCTAAGCTAGGGAAGAAGGGGCGTTGTTGTGCAGACCCCTGCATTGGGAGCTGCAAAGAGCACTTTGAGCACATGAATGCAAATGGGAATTCGACACTGAGCGCGGCTGAGCAGAAAATCAACTGCATCCAATGTGGTTTCATTCCTGAAATGGCCAAAAAAATGAGCTTTCTCTCAGAAACAAAACCAGTTTCAAATAAAAAAGAATGAAGAGCAAATAAGGAAGAATGGTTAGCACTGGCAGCTGGGTCAGTAACTGGAGGGGATGGAATTGGAGATAACTGGCAGAGGAAAGGTGAGGTTTTTATGACCTGTATGTCTGAGACAGTCAACTGTCAGAAGAAGGGATTCTGGTAAAAGGTTTACCAAGGGAAATGTTTAAAAACAGCAGGGGATGTTGGCACTAATTGGAGAGCTAGCCAGCACAGGCAACATGGGCCAAGTGTCTAGATTAGAGTGGTGCTGGAAAAGCACAGCAGGTCAGGCAGCATCTGAGAAGCAGGAGAATCGACGTTTCGGGCAAAAGCCCTTCATCAGGAATCGAGGTCAAGTGCCTGCAGAGTGGAGAGATGGCCTCCCTCTGTACTGTAAGGTTCTCTGATGTTTTATTTGTCACCGGGAGGTGGTGTCTCCTGGTTTGACAGGGCTCCAATCCACCTGTGACCTGGCATTCACCCAGATGGCATTATCTCACAATGAGGCATCAGAGTGGGGAATATCTCCAATCATACTTCACTTCTGAAGAAGAGTCATATTGGATTTGAAACGCTAACTCTCTTTCTGTCTCCCCAGCTGTTGGCAGACCTGCTGAGGATCTGTCAGCAATGATCTGATTGAAGGATGGAGCAGGCTTGAGGGGCCGAATGGCCTAATTCTGCTTCTAAATGCTTTCCCTAGAGAGCCCATTATGACGTTCTGAGCTGGTGAGTTCAGGTTGAACTAATCAGTTTAAATCTGAGATGGATAGAGTTTTGCTGACTAAATATACTTCAGGAGTGAACCCATGAGATGGCACTTGGATATAGGTCAGCCAGGACATCACTGAAGGGCAGAATGGGCTCAATGGGCTGAATGGCCATTTCCTTTGACACTAGGTGAAAGTGAGGACTGTAGATGCTGGAGATTATAGTCAAGATTAGAGTGGTGCTGGAAAAACACAGCCGGTCAGGCAGCATCCGAGGAGCAGGAAGATCAACATTTTGGGCGAAAATCCTTGATGAAGGATTTTTGCCTGAGGCGTTGCTTCTCCTGCTGCTCGGATGCTGCCTGACCTGCTGCGCTTTTCCAGCACCACTCCAGTCTCCTTTGACGCTGTCTCACTGCTCCTGACGAAGGGGCAGCGCTCCGAAAGCTTGTGATTTCAGATAAGCTTTTTGGACTATAACCTGGTGTCACGTGACTTCTGACCTTGTCCACCCCAGTCCAACACCAGCACCTCCACACCATCACCATGAGGAGGGTCAGGATCTGGTGATGAAAAGCAGTGACTCCTTCCCTCGCTGAGGGTCCCTGAGACTGACCAGAGGGACCTGGGGTGTGGCTCCCTGGTTCAGGAGCACTGCTCCAATCAGACCAGGCTCACATTACATTCAAACTTTCCATTATTATTTCTGGCCCCACCTCGCTATTCCAAGGAAATATTATTGACTGTCAATCTAATCTCTTTGAGCTTTGCAGGAAGGTTCAGGAGAAATTGGATGAATTCCTTTTGGGGAAACATGGGGAAAGTGTTATAACAACCATGATCTTCTGGGATAGCAGCAACCCTGAGGGGCTGAGCGGGCTACACCTGCTCCCATTTTGTATGTTTCTGTGTCCAATGAGACTCATGGGTCAAAACATCCTGGGGGTTACCATTGACCACAAACTGAACTGGACTCACCACATAAACACAGGGGCTACAAGAGCAGGTCAGAGGCTGGGAATCCTGCAGTGAGTAACTCATCCCCTGACTCCCCAAAGCCTGCTCACCATCTACAAGGCACAAGTCAGGAGTGTGATGGAATACTCCCCACTTGCCTGGATGGGGACAGCTCCAACTACACTCAAGAAGCTTGATACTCATCCAGGACAAAGCAGCCCACTTGATTTACCCCACATCCACCAATGTTGACCCCCACCACCACCAACGCGCGGTAGCAGCAGTGTGTACTATCTATAAGATGCACTGCAGATATTCACCAAAGATCCTCAGACAGCACCTTCCAAACCCACAACCACATCCATCCAGAAGGACAAGAGCAGCAGATACATGGGAACGCCACCCCTGCAGGTTCCCCTCCAAGCCCCTCACCATCCTGACTTGGAAATATATCGCCGTTCCTTCAGTGTCACTGGGTCAGAATCCTAGAATTCCCTCCCTGAGGGCACTGTGGGTGTCCTTACCCCCCTGGGGTAGAGTGGAGTGAGTTAATGTGGGGAGACTGGTGAAGCTGGTATTGTTTACAGCGGGGAAGGTTAAAGGGAGATTTAATTGAACTGTTTAAAATCACAAAGGTTTTTGACAGAGAAAACGTTGCCAGTGGTAACCAGAGGGGACAGGTTTAATATAACCAGTAAAAGAACCAAGGTGGGAGAGGGAGAGAATACGTTAGGATAACGTACTGACAGCTCAGGAGGTACCTTCTCAAGGACAGCTCAGGATGGTCACATCCACAATCCTTCACACCCTGAACAAATGTTAAAAATGGTCTAAATCTTAGAAAGAGGGTGTACAGCCCCAGTGGGTTGAGTGGTCTCCTGCACTGTCAGATACAATATCATTCTCCAAAGTTATTTGTAAGACGCTGTTTATTGTGTTACCAGAAAATGATAAGCTCAATTTTCATTAGCTCCGGACTTGTGAAGTCACTGTCTGAGTGGGTGTGAAGATTCTTCAGACCAGAATATCTCTCCAAATCCCTACACTCCAGCAATCATGCAATAACAGCCAACCCACCGACTGGGAGCCCTGTTATCTGTTAACAGAAATACCACTGATGAAAGCACCCAGGTTCCCATTATTATCTCCTTCATCAGCCTGGATTTCACGTGGTCTCCACTCTCTCCTTCACCCTGCCCTGTTTTCTCCCCTTTCTCTGTTTATCAATTACCCTCTTGATCCCACTTCTCTCTCTCTCTCTTTATTCCTCTCTCTCCCCATTTTTCTCTCTGTCAATTACCCTCTTGCCTCCTCTCTCTTTCTCTCTTTACTCTTCTCTCTGTTTCTCTTTCTCCCCCCCTCCCCCCCATTTTCTCTCTATCTGTCCCCCTCCCCTTACTTCGTCTCTTTCTCCCTTCTGCCTCGCTCTTTCTCTGTGTTTCTCTTTGTCCACCCTCTTTCTCTCCTCTCCCCTCCCTCCCTTGATCTCCTCCTATCTCACTTTCCCTCTCTCCCTCTTTCTCACTCCCCCTCTGCCTCTCTCCTTTCCCTTTCTCTCTCTAGACTCCCCTCTCCCCTCTCTCTCTCCTTCTCTCTTTCTCTCTGTCCCTCCTTTTTGTCTCTCCCTCTTTGCCACTCTGTCTTTCTCTCTCCCCCATCTCTCTCTCTCTCTCTCTTTCTCCCTCCCTCCCTCTCTCTCGCTCTCCTCTCACACCCTGCTCCCCCCCATCCCATTCCCCAGGACACAGACCACCTACACCTCTACTTGAGTCAGTCCAAAGCTGACCCTTGCCAGTTAATGGAAGGTCTGAGATGTGCCTCAAGGTCCCTGCCCCAGATGCTTCATGTTTTTTGATGAGATTCAATAAAAAAGGTACATTTAATCAGGAAGAGAGAACAAATGATGTCGCTTAGCAACAGGCCACTTGGCCCATCATCTGTGACCTAATACTTCGAGCCACCTAATTAGTACATAAGACCATTAAACTTGGGAACAGAGTTTAATTATCAGGGGAAATAACCGCAAAGAACCACGGATGCCGGAAATCAGAAACAAAACCAGAAATCGCTGGAGAAACTCAGCAGGTTTGGAGCAGAAGTGGGCCATTCAGCCCATTGAGTCTGCTTCATCATTCACTGGCTGACCTGATAGCCCTCACCTCCACAGGTGGCATGGTGGCTCAGTGGTTAGCAGTGCTGCCTCACGGCACCAAGGGCCTGGGTTCAATTCCAGCCTCGGGTGACTGTTTGCATGTTCTCCCCGTTTCTGTATGGGTTTCCTCCCAAAGACGTGCAGGTCAGGGTGAATGATCCTCGTGATAACGTGGTTAAGTATATTCATGGCAAGTTTTTATTTAGCAAGGGAAATTGAGGGTTATGGGGTAAAGACAAGGAAGTCTGAAGATGTGCGGATGAGGTGGATTGGCCATGCTAAATCGCCCAAAGTCTACGGATATATAGGCTTGCTGGATTCACCATGGGGAAGGCAGGGTTAAAGGGATAGGTAAGGGGTGGGTCTGGGTGGGATGCTCTGCCGAGAGTTGGTGTGGACTCGATGGGCTGAATGGCCTGCTTCCACACTGTAGGGATTCTAATCTGTGGGGTTGAGGATTATCAGATCAGCCAAGGTCTCATTGAATAGATCAGATTACTTACAGAATAGATAGATATAGAATAGATTACTTACAGTGTGGAAACAGGCCCTTCGGCCCAACAAGTCCACACCAACCCTCCGAAGCGCAACCCACCCGGACCCATTCCCCTACACCTAACACTGTGGGCAATTTAGCACGGTCAATTCAGCTACCTACACGTCTTTGGACTGTGGGAGGAAACCCACGCAGACACGGGGAGAATGTGCAAACTCCACACAGACAGTCGCCTGAGTTGTGAAATAAACCCGGGTCTCAGACGCTGTGAGGCAGCAGTGCTAACCACTGTGCCGCCCATGAATGGTGAAGCAGACTCGATGGGCTGAATGGCCTACATCTGCTTCTACATCTTAAAGCACTAAGGCCTAATGGTGTCACAGCGCACTTTTCAAACTGTTAGTTTGACCTCAATATCCT
Source organism: Hemiscyllium ocellatum (assembly GCF_020745735.1). NCBI lineage: Eukaryota > Metazoa > Chordata > Chondrichthyes > Orectolobiformes > Hemiscylliidae > Hemiscyllium > Hemiscyllium ocellatum. The sequence continues at coordinate 138,894,624 of NC_083404.1, forward strand.
GGAAATTGAGGAATTAGCCTCAGCACCATTTCTAACGTGTGTGACACAAAGTGATCTACTCTGACATACACAATGTTGGGATCTAGTGTTGGCGGGGGAGGGGGCTGGAAACTCCACATGTGACGAGAATCATGCAAATCCTGGCGAGTTAATGCTAGTTTCCTCCAAATCCGAAACTTCAAGCATCTAAAACAAAACTGAGAAACCTTTTCCAATCTGGGATCGTGGTTATCTCTGTGTCCCAGCATCCCCTGACCCCAGGGAAATGCTCTAGAAGTGTAGTCTGCGAAAAACCCGCACACTCTTAAGTGAAGCAATTCCTCCGTCTCTCAGTCCTGAACAGATGGACCTTTGGAGGCTGGAGAGTGATTGATTTTACCACGTTCAAGGTGCTAAGGAAATGCAAGCTGTCGGTCGAGTTGTTGTTGCCCTGCTCGGAGGTACATGGCAGCATTATGCTTGACATAAAAGCTTGCGTTCTACTGTCATTGAGAGTCTCACAACCAAACAAAAGGCATAAGACATTTTCTCATTCCCCAAAGGAAAAGATTTAAAGATTTCTCTTGCCTTTTTAGCAGAAGTTTAAGTACCTCTCAACTACCATTAAGCACTCCAGGGATTATGTCATGTATATTTATTTTGACATTTTTTCTTTTTTGCTTTAATATTTAGTGACAAGGTGATTTTCTTCACAGTGAATTTTTTTACAATTTCTTCTGATTTTCATTCTTGGGATGTGAGCAGTTACTGCCCGTCCCTAGTTGCCCCTTGAGAAGGTGGGGGTGAGCTGCCTTCTTGACCCGCTGCAGTCCATGTGCTGTGGGTAGACCCACAATGCCCTGAGGGAGGGAATTCCAGGATTCTGACCCAGTGACACTGAAGGAACGGTGATATATTTCCAAGTCAGGATGGTGAGGGGCTTGGAGGGGAACTTGCAGGGGGTGGGGTTCCCATGTATCTGCTGCCCTTTGTCCTTCCAGATGTTAGAGCTCAGCTCGGGTTGGGACAAAGACAACTTAGTCCTTTTGCTCATTGGAGGATCGAGGAACGAGAGGTGATCTTTCTGAAACATGGACACCTCTGAGGAAGATCTTGATAGGTTGAAGACCAAGAGGCTATTTCTTGCTGTGGGAGAGCCTAGAGCTGGGGAAAAGAGTTTAATTATCAGGGGGAAGTAACCCAAAAGAACCGCGGACACTGGAAATCAGAAACAAAAACAGAAATTGCTGGAGAAACTCAGCAGGTCTGGCAGCATCTGTGAGAGAAAGCAATGTTAGCTCTACAGATCTCCCCTCATTCAGAACATTTTTGTTAATTATAAGAGACAACTGTTTAGAGACATAGAAGAAAAGGAGCAGGCGTAGGCCATTCGGCCCTTCGATATGGTCACGGCTCAGCATCCAACTCAGTCCCCGTTCCCACTTTCTCCCCATACCAATTGATCCCTTTAGCCCTGAGAGCGATATCTAAATCTTCCCTGAAGCAACTTTAAAATGGAGATGGTGAGGAATTTATTTTCTGAGTTTTGTCAACGATTGGGATGCTCAGGGAGCAGTGGAAGCTGGGATACACAGGGAGCTAGTCTAGGATACACAGGGAATGGCCTGACATACACTGAGCTAGTCTGGGATACACAGGGAATGGTCTGACATACACTGAGCTAGTCTGGGATACACAGGGAATGGTCTGACATACACTGAGCTAGTCTGGGATACACAGGGTGTTGGTCTGGGATACAGTGGGAGTTGGCCTGGGATATTCAGGGAGTTGGTCTGGGATACACGGAGCAGGTTTGGGATACACTGGGAGCTGGTCTGGGATATTCAGGGAATGGTCTGGGATACACAGGGAGTTGACGGTTATGGAGAAGAGGAAGTTGGAAAGTGGAGTTGAGGCCAAGATCAGATTCTCTACGAGCCTATGGAATGGTGTGGTGTATTTGAGGGGCTGAATGGCCTCCTGATAATCTGTGTGTTCTGTTTTAATGACTGGTTTGTGACCTTTTCTTGGAGAAGGTGGCGCTACTTGTGAAAATGAGAGTGTGTTTGCTATCTTCTCACTCCTTGACTAGGAATGGTGAGTGTGCACCAATTAGAGAGAGCCTGTGTACCTTGGAAAGGAATCTAACCATGGGGACGCCGCACCACAGTCGCTGTGTGACTGGGCCAGGAATCTAGAGTGCTAGACAAGAACTCCGATCCAGGAATTCAGATAAGCCTTAAAAAAAAACTCATGGAGATCATATAACGACTGTCAATTGTAAAAATGCCAATCTGGTACATTAATATCCTTCAGGGAAGGAAACTGCCAACTTACCCCAGCTGGGCTACACGTGACTCCAGACCCACAGCAATGTGTCATAGAGGCATAGCACAGAAAAAGACCCTTCGGCCCTTCATGTCCACGCCAGTCATCAAACATCTGTCTATGCTGGTCCCATTTCCCAGCACTTGACACTTAGCCTTGTGTGTGACGGCACTTGAAGTGCACATGGAGTCATAGGGTCCTAGAGCACAGGAAGAGACCCTTCGGCCTAAACAGTCCATGCCAAACATAATCCCAAACCAAACTGCTCCTGGCCCATATCCCTCCAAACCTTTCTGTTCCTGGATTTATCCAATGTCTTTTAAACATTGTAATGGTACCTATCTCCATCACTTCCTTAGGAAGTTAATTCCACACGCAAACCACCCTCTGTGTGAAAAACATGACCTTGTATGTCTTTTTTACATCTTCCTGTTCTCACCTTCAATTGTGTCCCTTAGCCTTAAAATCCATCACCATTTAAATCCTTCTTCAATGTGATGAGAGTTCCTGTCTCTCTCACCCTTACAGGCAGTGACTCCCAGATTCCCCACCACCCGCTGGGGGAAAATGTCATTTCCTCACATTTCCTCTAAACCTCCTGCCCCTTCCCTTCAATCTGTGCCGTCTGGTTATTGACCCCTCGAGCAAGGGGAGATGTCTTGCCCGATCTACACAGTCTATGTCTCTCAGGAGTTTCTACATCTCAACTCAGTTTTCTCTGCTGAAGGAATCTGACCTCACCCTATTGTGTCTCCCCTCATCGATGGCTGACTCTAACCCAGGCAACATCCTGGTGGGTCCGCTCAGCACCCTGGCTGGTTGTAGACACTGTGGTCAAATCTTAACCACCGTCTGAAATGGCCAAGTGAACCACTCCATTATATTCAAGACTGCGGCTCACCGTCACTTTGTTTGAATTGAATGAAGACAGTCTACATTGAGTCGTGTAGTGCTGGAAAAGCACAGCAGGTCAGGCAGCTTATGGGCAAAACATCGATTCGTCTGCTCCTCAGATGCTGCCTGACCTGCTGCACTTTTCCAGCACCATACTCTTGACTCTGATCTCCAGCACCTGCAGTCCTCACATTCTCCTAGTCTACAATGAGTATAAAACACAAAGACAGGCAGACAGAAACAGGCGGTGCTGGGACAGGAAGACAGAAACAGGCGGTGCTGAGACAGGAGGACAGAAGCAGGCAGTGCTGAGACAGGAGGACAGAGACAGGCGGTGCTGAGACAGGAGGACAGAAACAGGCAGACAGAAACAGGCAGACAGAAACAGGCAGTGCTGAGACAGTCTAACAGAAACAAGCAGTGGTGAGACAGGCAGACAGAAACAGGCAATGGTGAGGTAGGAGTACGAAAGAACAGAGAGTGCTGAAGCAGATAGACAGAAACAGGCAGTCTGAGACAGACAGTGCTAAGACAGGCAGACAGAAACAGGCGGTGCTGAGGTAGGAGGACAAATACAGGGAGTGCTGAGGCAGACAAACTGAAACAGGCAGTCTGAGACAGATGGTGCGGAGACAGGCAGACAGAAACAGGCAGCACTGAGACAGAAGGACAGAAACAGGCGGTGCTGAGACAGACAGAAACAAGCAGTGCTGAAACAGGCAAACATAAATGGTGTTGAGACAGGGAAGACAGAAACAGGCAGCACTGGAGAATCTCGCAGCTCTGCTGGAGAGAAACAGAATGAAGGTTTCAAAGTGATCCACCTGAAACCTTAGCTCTGTTTTCCTCACTGTGACCTATAGAGCATTCCTGGAAATTATTCCGATCTAAATTATCCCGATCTAAATTTCCAATTTGGAGCTTCTTCATTATTTTGCTTCGCCACTGAAACACGGAAATTTGCCCGTCTCGTCTCTGTTGCCATTTACTCTGCACTTTAACCATTATCTTTCTTCAAGATTCACTCCCGGGATGTGGGCATCATTGGCTAGGCCAACGTTTAGTGCCCATCCCTAATTACCCAGAGGGTCTAGAGTCCCATGTAGGCCCGACCAGGTAGGGTCAGCTGTGCCTCTCCTGAAGGACTTCAGTGAACCAGGTGGGCTGTTCCCCCCAACAGTCATATCATGGTCATCATTAGACTCTTAATTCCAGATTTTTTTGTCGAATTCAAATTCCACTATCTGCTGTGACAGGAGTTGAACCCAAGTCCTCTGGATTAACAGTTGAAAGTGTGGTGCTGGAGAAGTACAGAAGGTCAGGCAGCATCCGATGAGCAGGAAAATTGACGTTTTGGGCCGGAGCCCTTCATCAGGAATGACTCTGATCTCCAGCATCTGCAGACCTCACCATCTTCTCTGGTTTAACAGTCCAGCGATAATACCACTGGGGCATCACTTCCCCATGGCTGACATGTTCCTCAACCCCATTCTCCTGCCTTCTCCCCGTAACCCTTGATCCCCATGACTCATCACCTATCTCTGGGCTTAAAGACTTGGTCTCCACAGCCCCCTGCAGCAGTGAGTGTGGAGGGGATGATGAAGAGTGGAGATGTTTGTGGGGGTGTTGTGGGTGTGGAGCAGGGAGGCTTAGGGAAGGGATTCCAGAGTCCCGGGCAGCTGGGGACAATGGTGGAGCGATGGGAATCAGTTGGAGATTGTGAGGCGGGGGGGCATTTGAAAGATCGGCGTTGGAGGGGAGAGAATCCGGAAGCTGATGATCATGGCGTGGAGGACATTACACAAATCGGGGCAGGTTTGGGTGGGGGGAAAAAGCCTGACAATTAGCATCAATTTCCCCCCCGAGAGCTTCCATTGGATTTACGAAGGTATGGCTCAAGGTGGTGGGGGGAGAATTAGGTTAAGTGACCTCTCCCTCTCCCCCAGTTGTTTCAGGAATGTTCAACTTCAGTTGTAAGAGAGAGAGAGAGAACAAGAGAGTGCAAACTGTAGGCCTTACCAGCCTGTTCTGGAAAAGTAATTGAAATATGTCAGTTTGTATACAGGGGGGAGAGATTGTTGGAGCACCTCCTGCCTCTCAGTGGAATATATTAAGTGCCGATGTGAAGAGAGATGTGAATGTGAAATTGTATATTATAACCTTGTCTGCACTGAGCAAATAATTGCCCCATATGTTTTGGTGATAAGTTTTCTATCTCTGCAGTGACTAATTTATCACATTAAGCTGCTAACAAGTGCTGGTGGAAATATTACACAAGGAAACAAAATTTTATGTTAAGTTTGGGTTTATTATCCTTTGGGGGTACGTGTGAAGTCTAAGTGCAGCCTAGCCAGCAGTTTGAGTGTCTCTTCTAAATCATTACTCTAATTGAGAAGGAGAATTCAGAGCTAAGGCATCTTGCTGCAGCACTTTACATCTTGTTAATAGTCAGAGGAGCTCACAAGGTAGACTGCTTATGTGATATCAGTAGACTCAGAGGTGGGGTGTTCTGCTGTCTGTGCACTTCTTAACCTCGAGAAAGCAGGCTTCTTTATCAACTTGTTCTCGTGTACATTATTTCTGTGCGTTCCAAGTGCGGGAAATGACTGATCCCTCCCACTAGCTCGCACTCGGTCAAACGGTGGGGTTCAGAGCTCTCTCATTCTCTCGCACCCCTTTGATGTGGCTTTCCTCCCGAAAATGGCGGGTCTGCCCATGAAAGCCCCTGAGGTAGCGTCAGAAGGTTTTGAACCAGCGATGGTCCACGACAGGTTTGTAATTAACCCTTCGGGCCCCCCTGCCCTACATTTGCAGGTTGCTGTCTTAGCAATTTGTGTTAGACTCCTCCTCTCCCCCACCAGCTGGTGCCTGGGGTTGGGGTAAGAAGGGGACGGCGAGGCCCAGAGAGTTCCAGGGCGAGTTGTCCACCGGGGTTCAGGATTCACACAGGACCCCATTGAGAAGGCAGCGATGAAGTATTGGGGGGGAGTGTCTGGGGGGGCAGTGGGCTGCTGGCTGGGATTTATTTGCAATCCCGGATGTCGATTTTTTTTTCGATCTCCCTGGGACAATGTTTCAAAGCCCAGACGTGTTGTAAAGACATCAGGCAGACAGGAGCTGTCACCCAGCGCTTCATGTAACGGGGATTTTATATCGCCAATTGTTCCACGTCAAACCTGCTTCACAGCAATGGAATATTCTTCCACAAGTGGAAGACCTCCAAACAGCCCAAGACAAAACTGCTTCTGCTCGGACCCTCAGCTGAGGGATATCATTTTCAGTTGTTCCTCCGTTTATTTATATTCCCGTTATGTGGCCAATGCTGGAATTTATACACAAGAATTGCATTTATGTAGCACCCTTCATGTCCTCAAGACATCCCATTTGCAGGCGGTGAATTGGGATTCTACTGCAGTCAGTATTGTCGCTGCTCCATCTGAGCACAGGACATTCCTATCAGCACTATGCCCAGATCGTCATCGGGGATATTGATTGAGGGATAATAATCAGCACTGACCCTTTGACAGTGTGACACTCCCTCAGTACTGCCCCTCCAACAGTGCAGCGCTCCCTCAGTACTGCCCCTCTGACTGTGCAGCACTCCCTCAGCACTGACCCTCTGACAGTGCAGCACTCCCTCAGTACTGACCCTCCGACAGTGTGGCACTCCCTCAGCACTGACCCTCCAACAGTGCGGCACTCCCTCAGCACTGACCCTCCGAGAGTGCGGCACTCCCTCAGTACTGACCCTCCGACAGTGCGGCGCTCCCTCAGCACTGACCCTCCGACAGTGCGGCACTCCCTCAGTACTGACCCTCCGACAGTGCGGCACTCCCTCAGTACTGACCCTCCGACAGTGCGGCACTCCCTCAGCACTGACCCTTCAACAGTGCAGCACTCCCTCAGTACTGACCCTTCGACAGTGCAGCACTCCCTCAGTACTGACCCTTCGACAGTGCAGCACTCCCTCAGCACTCCGACAGTGTGCCGCTCCCTCAGTATGGTGAGGTGACAATGTAAAGCCTTGATATCAAAGCTTTATTCAACTGGGTGTGGCATCAAAGAGCTCAGTCAAAACTGGAGTGAAATGGGAATCAGGAGGAAGATACCTGGCACCAACTCCAGGACAACTCTTCAGGAGATCCTCAGGGGAGTGTTGTAGACCCAACTATCTTCAGTTACTTTATCAATGAGATAATGACCAGATAATTGTCAGCACCATCCAAGCAAGTAGGGAGTATTCCATCACACGCTTGGCTTTTTCATATTTATTCGCCAAGGGGACATGGGTGTCGCTGGCTGGACCCAGTATTTATTTCCTGTCCCTACTTGCCCCTTGAGAAGGTGGGGGTGAGCTGCTTTCTTGATCCGCTGCAGTCCATGTGCTGTAGATAGACCCACAATGCCCTGAGGGAGGGAATTCCAGGATTCTGACCCAGCGACACTGAAGGAACGGCTTCATCAATGTCCTTTCCTCCATCGGAAGGTCAGAATTGGGGAAGTTCACTGATGATTACACAAAGTTCAGCAACATTTGGGACTTCTCAGATACTGAAACATGTCCAAAAGCAACATGAACTGGACACTAGCCTCACGTGACAAGTGACATTCGTACCACACAGATGCCAGAAAATGACCATCTCTGTTGGACCATCTGAGCATTCAGTGGTGTTAGCATCACTGAATCCCCCACTCTCGGCATCCTGGGAGTTATCATTGACCAGAAACCGAACTAGGCTCACCACAGAAACATAGTGGCTGCAAAAGCAGGTCAATGGGTAGGAATCCTGCAGCGAGTAACTCCCCTCCTGACTCCCCAAAGCCCGTCCACCATCTACAAGGCACAAGTCAGGAGTGTGTTGGAATACTCCCCACTGCCTTTCCTCTGACTAGACAATGCTGCTACTATCTCAATGGATAGTGCTCACCACAATCACTCATGGCCTACCCCTCCCAGACCCAGATAAAACAAAATGAAGGCAAAGTTATTACACTGCGGAGAAGGGAATAGGAGATGTGTTCAAAAAGTTGGGGAGGGTGGATGGTGGTTGTGGGAAAGGGGATAAGGTTGATACTTATGCACCAACATGGATCCGTTGGGCTGAATGGCCTGTAGATTTTTATGAGGAAGTAAGACTGTCAAACAGGGGTAATTTGGCCCATCGAGTTTGTTCTGGCATTCAGTTTGGTGATGGATGACCTGGTACGTTTGTCAAAGTGAGTGCGTTTTAGAGAAGATTCGTCTGATTGGTAACATTCAGGGTGTGGTTGCATGGTTAATGCAGGAGGAAATGAGTCTGTAAGATGAAGAAATAAATATTCAAACTCCTGTCCTCACCTCCATAACCAGAGGATATCCCCTCCTGACCCCTCCCCTCCCCTCCTGTCCCGTCCCCTCAGAGGGGCCTGCACCCCAGGGACCCAGCCTGGGCCTGGGTGTGGAGGAGGCTGCGAGGCTTTTCCATTGGAGTTCCTGCTCTTTGTTCACAGGGAAGCTGTCCTCTGGTATGATGTGGTCCATTGTCAATGTCAACAGCTTGTGGCTGACAAGACACATTCCCTGTTGGGTACAACACCACTATGTACACAACACAGCTCGAGCCATGTGTGTGAGAGAGGGAGTGTTTATGTATTAGAAAGAGAGAGAGAGTGTGTATATATGCATGGGCATGTGTCTGCGTGTGTATTTCATGTGTGTGTTTGCGTGTTCTGTGTGCTGTGTGTTTTACATGTTTTGCGTTTTTTTTTATTAGATTCTCTACAGTGTGGAGACAGGCCCTTCAGCCAACAAGTCCGCACTGACCCTCCCGAAGAGTCACCCACCCCTTTCCCTCCGAATGATGCACCTAACACTACAGACAATTTAACATGCCCAATTCACCCTAACCTGCACATCGTTGGACTGTGGGAGGAAACCGGAGCACCTGGAGGAAACCCACACAGACACGGGGAGAATGTGCAAACTCTACACAGACAGTCACCCGAGGCTGGAATTGAACCTGGGACCCTGGGCTGTGAGGCAGTGGTGCTAACCACTGAGCCACCGTGCTGCCCATATCCCTGCAAACACTTCCTATTCATATACCCATCCAAATGCCTTTCAAATGTTGTAATTGTACCAACCTCCACCACTTCCTCTGGCAGCTCATTCCATACACGCACCACCCTCTGTGTGGAAAAGTTGCCCCTTAGGTCTCTTTTATATCTTTCCCCTGTCACCCTAAACCTATGCCCTCTGTTCTGGACTCCCCGACCCCAGGGAAAAGACTTCATCCTATCCATGCCCCTCATGATTTTGTAAACGTCTATAAGGTCACCCCTCAGCCTCCAACGCTCCAGGGAAAACAGCCCCAGCCTGTTCAGCCTCTCCCTGTAGCTCAAACCCTCCAACCCTAGCAACATCCTTGTAAATCTTTTCTGAACCCTTTCAAGTTTCACAACATCTTTCCGATAGGAAGGAGACCAGAATGACACTCAATATTCCAATAGTGGCCTAACCAATGTCCTGTACAGCCATAACCCAGCATTCTGACCTCCCAACTCGCATATTCAAATCCTCTGACCAGTAAAGAAAAGCATACCAAATGCTTGATTGCCTCCCAGCGTCCTGTTTCAGGGGATGGATGGACACGGCTTACTGTGGTAGAGGAAATCTACTCGCTCATCAAACAAGAAGATGCTCTTGACCTGAAAGGATATTGTTTACTGTCTGATAGCAACTAGGTACCAGTAGTTTGGACAGCCTGCACCATTGAACTGAGGCTGTGCAGAAATTGGTGCTGTGTCCTTTTCATTGAAGTTCATGCAGGGTTTCCCTCTGCGAGGACTAGTGGGTTTTCTTGTGCTGTTGTCCCCAATGGACTTCATCAATGAGATAGCCCGCCCTATGGCTCCCAATCATCCACTCCGATCCCCGTTCTCCCCCTTGCTGTTCAGTGGAAATGCTCCCCAATGCTGGGACCCTCCTGGGGCCATCTTTAAAAGCCCCTTGAGCCCCTGGACAAGCACCGTCTGTCTAGGGCTGTCCTGCACGGGTTGTGGCATTTGCCCTGGGAGTGGCAGATAAGGAGAGCCTGGTGCCCTTACGCCACCTTGCTTGTGGGCAGGGAGCTGGATGGTCCTGGTGGATGGGATAGTTTGAGGCTGAACAGTACCCTTCCTTCAGGACTGGCATAGGAACCCATGTCACTGTACACCTCCTCTGGGTTGTCGGGGTCTCTGCTGCCCGGGTGAATGTCCAGCGCAAGAGAGTCGGTGATCTATTCCCCTGAACGAGAGAACCCACTGACCGCTCACACTCTCTCTCCACCTCTCTCTCTCTCTCTCTCACACTCTTCCACCCTTTCGAGATCCCAAGCTGTTCTCACTGATCTAGCTTGATCATAGTGAGCAGTGCTCAATGCACCACTCAGCATTAACCCTTTCAGTCCCTTGTTTATCTGTGACCCTGTACTTTCTGCCTTTCTCCTGAGAAATCCCGAGCTGCCTGGTTTGTGGCAGGTGGGTGCCTATATGTTGACATGTTCCCTCAGCGATGCTCTAACACGCTCAGCATGGTGGTTCAGTGGTTAGCACTGCTGCCTCACAGTGCCAGGGACCCGGGTTCGATTCCAGCCGCAGGCAACTGTCTGGGTGGAGTTGCACATTCTTCTCGTGTCTGCGTGGGTTTCCTCCCACAGTCCAAAGATGTGCAGGTCAGGTGAACTGGCCATGCTAAATTGCCCATGGTGTTTTGGGATGTGTAGGTTAGGTGCATTAGTCAGGGTGGGTTACTCTTCAGAGGGTCAGTGTGAACTTGTTAGGCCAAAGGGCCTGTTTCCACATTGGAAGGATTCTATTTCTTCTTACACCCACGTTGCCCTGTCGCAGTCAGCAGGACGGTGAGTATCTCCTTGCCCTCCTCTCCCTCCGTGACATGCTCCCCTTGAGAGGAGAGTAGAGGCCTAGCTAACACAGGCTCTGCTGATGCTATAAAGTTAAGGCCTTGGTACGGTTCTGAACACCTTTCACAACACACATTACCTTCAACAGCAGCGGCCTGAGATGAACTCAGCGATCAGGAACCTCAGAGTAAATGTGGAGGGAGAACTTGGCTCCCATGAAGTAACCAGACTTGCCCCATGACGATCCTGGGAATTTGAACGTTCCTTTCTCGCAAAGTACGCGAATCAGCGAAAATGTGCTGAAGCTGACTTTACAATATGATGAATAATAATTGGAGTGAGTTGTGGAATGCTGAGTGATGCCCATTGCTTCTAAATAGCACGGTTATGGAAAATCATTACCTCAAATAGAAGAACTTAAATGGAGGCTAAATCTGATAAATGCCTCATTTTTCATAGATTAGACACCTCGCTTCCTCGTGTTGTAAATATTACAGACAAACTGCAGACGCTGACCTTAGTTGGGTTTGTGAGTTTTAGGATCTGCAGGACTCATAAATTGCATATTCTAGGCTGGGCATTTCACCATTGTAATCTTAGAAGTGTTTATTCATCTGGAATGTATTAAAAGTGTGATTAATGATATGGAGACATCTGCTCTTTTACAGTGTCTGACTGTATGAGAGGGCTTTTTTTTCCTGTTGGCCATTGTAATTATAAGCCACACACACTAAAATGCCAAGAGTTTAGAGCTGGGCTTTGACATTTCTGTTTAAACTTTACTAATTATTAATGAACAGAATTAAGTAAATAAGTGTTTGCAGAGCATTTGAGTGCAAGGTATTGCGGATCTATCTGTCTTATGTAGACTGCGGAAAACATATTGTAGCTTCAAGCTATGACCCCAGCAATGGCACAGATAATCAATTGTGTATGGGAGCGTTGACTGCAGATCAAGTCAGATAATTGCAGCCTTATTTTATCATCACAGTTCAACAAATTACCACAGAGAGCACAAGAAAAAAAGGAAACTGAAACTTAATTAACATCTGTTGCTGTATGAAGTGAACGGGAGCTGCATGTAAATACATAAACAGAAATGAGTTATTGTCTGTCATATGCCACACTCCGGATTATTACACCGTCCCCCCCACCCACTGCAACAGCTTCATAAACAGCTGCTGCAGCCTCTGCTCAGTACGGAGAGGTGGATGGTTCTGCAGCACTGGACTGTCTGAGCTGTTGCTCAGGAACGGTCATGTGTTAAGACATCTGTCTTGGAACTGGACGGTGCAGGGGATGTTTGCGGACTGCCTGGTGTCTCCTTGTGCCATTCAGTGAGTCAGCACCCTGGCACTACGTGACACTGACACTTGACCAAAGGCACATGTGGCCGGTACAGTTGGAGCTGATGCAAGACACATGGTCTGCTCAGTCTCCTCTGCTCTGCGACTCTCTCTCTCGCTCTCTCTATGTCTCTCACACACACACACATCTTCCCTTTCTCACACACCCTCTCAAAGCTTTTCTCTCTCTCCTACCCTCATTCACTCACTCTCTCTCCATCCTTCATTCTCTCTCTCACTCTCTTCTGCCCGCATTCTCTCAGTCTCTCTCTCTCCATCCCTCTCTCTCTCCACCCCTCATTCCCTCTCTCTTTCTCCTGCCCTCATCATTTACTCTTTCTCTCTTCAACCCTCATTCTCTCATTCTCTCTCCCTCTCGTTCTCTCACTCCCTCTCTCCCTCCTGCCTTCATCCTCCCCCACTCCCCATCTCTCTCTCTTATCCCTACCTTGCTCTCTCTCGCCCCCAATCTCTCTCTTTCTCCATCTCTCTCTCTCTCTCTGCTATTGAGGGGTGTTGGCTGATTTCATTTTCAGCTGTTTCAGAGACCCCCCCCCCCCGCCCAAAACTCATTCTTCTCCGAAGAACCTGTAACTTGAAAAAGACTGGAATGGGGGGAGGTTGGGGATTAGTGGGCCAGCCTAAGGGCTTTGTCAGGGAAAGCGGATGATCCCTGGGATGGAGGGATTGTCCCATGAACAAAGGTTAAACAAATTGGGAATCTATTCTGTGGAGTTTAGGAGAATGAGGGAGATCCTACTGAAACATATTGGATTCTTAAAGGGCTTGACAGGGTCAATGCTGAGAGGATGTTTCCCCTCATGGGCGAGTCTAGGACCAGAGGGTACAGTCTCAGAAAAGAGGGGAACCAATTTCAGACTGAGATGAGGAGGAGTTTCTTCTCTCTGAGGGTTGGGGGTATTTGGAACTCATTGCCACAGAGAGCTGTGGGGGCAGAGACCTTGTGTATATTTAAGGCTGAGGCCGATAGATTCTTGATCAGTCGGGGAATCAGGGGAAAGGTCAGAAAGGTGGGTGTGAGGAATGTTGGATCAGCCATGATCCTATTGAATGGGGGAGCAGGCTCGAGGGGCTGATTGGCCTATTCCAGTTCGTATTTCTTGTGGTTTTATACAGAGAACATCACCCAGACCTGTACAATTACACCGACAACATCACCCAGACCTGTACAATTACACCGACAACATCACCCAGACCTGTACAATTACACCGACAACATCACCCAGACCTGTACAATTACACCAACATCACCCAGATCTGTACAATTACACCGACATCACCCAGACCTGTACAATTACACCGACAACATCACCCAGACCTGTACAATTACACGAACATCACCCAGACCTGTACAATTACACCGACAACATCACCCAGACCTGTACAATTACACCAACATCACCCAGATCTGTACAATTACACCGACAACATCACCCAGACCTGTACAATTACACCAACATCACCCAAACCTGTACAATTACACCGACATCACCCAGACCTGTACAATTACACTGACAACATCACCCAGACCTGTACAATTACACCAACATCACCCAGATCTGTACAATTACACCGACAACATCACCCAGACCTGTACAATTACACCAACATCACCCAGACCTGTACAATTACACCGACATCACCCAGACCTGTACAATTACCCGAACATTACCCAGACCTGTACAATTACACCGACATCACCCAGACCTGTACAATTACACCGACAACATCACCCAGACCTGTACAATTACACCGACACCACCCAGACCTGTACAATTACACTGACATCACCCAGACCTGTACAATTACACTGACAACATCACCCAGACCTGTACAATTACACCGACAATATCACCCAGACCTGTACAATTACACTGACATCACCCAGACTTGTACAATTACACCGACAATATCACCCAGACCTGTACAATTACACTGACATCACCCAGACCTGTACAATTACACCGACAACATCACCCAGACTTGTACAATTACACCGACAACATCACCCAGACCTGTACAATTACACGAACATCACCCAGACCTGTACAATTACACCGACATCACCCAGACCTGTACAATTACACTGACATCACCCAGACTTGTACAATTACACTGACAACATCACCCAGACCTGTACAATTACACGAACATCACCCAGACCTGTACAATTACACTGACATCACCCAGACCAGTACAATTACACTGACAACATCACCCAGACCTGTACAATTACACGAACATCACCCAGACCTGTACAATTACACTGACATCACCCAGACTTGTACAATTACACTGACAACATCACCCAGACTTGTACAATTACACTGACATCACCCAGACTTGTACAATTGCACCGACATCACCCAGACCTGTTCAATTACACGAACATCACCCAGACCTGTACAATTACACTGACATCACCCAGACCTGTACAATTACACCGACATCACCCAGATTTGTACAATTACACTGACAACATCACCCAGACCTGTACAATTACACTGACATCACCCAGACCTGTACAATTACACCGACATCACCCAGACCTGTACAATTACACGAACATCACCCAGACCTGTACAATTACACCGACATCACCCAGACCTGTACAATTACACTGACAACATCACCCAGACCTGTACAATTACACTGACAACATCACCCAGACTTGTACAATTACACTGACAACATCACCCAGACCTGTACAATTACACCGACATCACCCAGACCTGTACAATTACACTGACAACATCACCCAGACCTGTACAATTACACTGACAACATCACCCAGACCTGTACAATTACACCGACATCACCCAGACCTGTACAATTACACTGACAACATCACCCAGACCTGTACAATTACACTGACAACATCACCCAGACCTGTACAATTACACCGACATCACCCAGACCTGTACAATTACACCGACAACATCACCCAGACCTGTACAATTACACTGACAACATCACCCAGACCTGTACAATTACACCGACAACATCACCCAGACCTGTACAATTACACTGACAACATCACCCAGACCTGTACAATTACACTGACAACATCACCCAGACTTGTACAATTACACTGACAACATCACCCAGACCTGTACAATTACACTGACAACATCACCCAGACTTGTACAATTACACTGACAACATCACCCAGACCTGTACAATTACACTGACATCACCCAGACCTGTACAATTACACCGACATCACCCAGACCTGTACAATTACACCGACAATATCACCCAGACCTGTACAATTACACTGACAACATCACCCAGACTTGTACAATTACACTGACAACATCACCCAGACCTGTACAATTACACCGACAATATCACCCAGACCTGTACAATTACACTGACAACATCACCCAGACTTGTACAATTACACCGACAACATCACCCAGACCTGTACAATTACACCGACAACATCACCCAGACCTGTACAATTACACCGACAACATCACCCAGACTTGTACAATTACACCGACGACATCACCCAGACCTGTACAATTACACCGACGACATCACCCAGACCTGTACAATTACACTGACGACATCACCCAGACCTGTACAATTACACTGACAACATCACCCAGACCTGTACAATTACACCGACGACATCGCCTAGACCTGTACAATTACACCGACAACATCACCCAGACCTGTACAATTACACCGACATCACCCAGACCTGTACAATTACACCGACGACATCACCCAGACCTGTACAATTACACTGACAACATCACCCAGACCTGTACAATTACACCGACATCACCCAGACCTGTACAATTACACCAACATCACCCAGACTTGAACAATTACACTGACAACATCACCCAGACCTGTACAATTACACTGACATCACCCAGACTTGTACAATTACACTGACAACATCACCCAGTCCTGTACAATTACACCAACATAACCCAGACCTGTACACTTACACGAACATCACCCAGACCTGTACAATTACACCGACATCACCCAGACCTGTACAATTACACCGACATCACCCAGACCTGAACAATTACGCCAACATCACCCAGACCTGTACAATTACACCGACAATATCACCCAGACCTGTACAACTACACCGACAACATCACCCAGACCTGTACAACTACCATAAGACCCTATGACATCGGAGTGGAAGTAAGGCCATTCGGCCCATCGAGTCCACTCCACCATTCAATCATGGCTGATGGGCATTTCAACTCCACTTACCCGCGTTCTCCCCATAGCCCTTGAAGACATTTAGCGTCCCGGCCTCCACTGCACTCTGCGGCAATGAATTCCACAGGCCCACCACTCTCTGGCTGAAGAAATGTCTCCGCATTTCTGTTCTCAATTGACCCCCTCTAATTCTAAGGCTGTGTCCATGGGTCCTAGTCTCCTTGCCTAACGAAAACAATTTCCTAGTGTCCACCCTTTCCAAGCCATGTATTATCTTGTAAGTTCCTATTAAGTCTCCTCTTAATCTTCTCAACTCCAATGAATACAATCCCAGGATCCTCAGCCGTTCCTTGTATGTTAGGCCTACCATTCCAGGGATCATCCGTGTGAATCTCCGCTGGACATGCTCCAGTGCCAATATGTCCTTCCTGAGGTGTGGGGACCAAAACTGGACACAGTACTCCAAATGGGGCCTAACCAGAGCTTTATAAAGTCTTAGTAGCACAATGGTGCTTTTATATTCCAACCCTCTTGAGATAAATGACAACATTGCATTCGCTTTCTTAATCACGGACTCAACCTGCATGTTTACCTTTAGAGAATCTTCGACTAGCACTCCCAGATCCCTTTGTACTTTGGCTTTACAAACTTTCTCACCGTTTAGAAAGTAGTCTACGCTTTAATTCTTTTTTCCAAAGTGCAAGACCTCGCATTTGCTCACGTTGAATTCCATCAGCCATTTCCTGGACCACTCTCCCAAACTGTCTCGATCCTTCTGTAGCCTCCCCACTGCCTCAGTACTACCTGCCTGTCCACCTAACTTTGTATCATCGGCAAACTTCGCTAGAATGCCCCCAATCCCTTCATCAAGATCATTAATATATAATGTGAACAGCTGTGGCCCCAACACTGAACCCTGCGGGACACCTCTTGTCACCGGCTGCCATTCCGGAAAAGAACCTTTTATCCCAACTCTCTGCCTTCTGTCAGACAGCCAATCCTCAATCCATACCAATAGCTCACCTCGAACACCATGGGCCCTCACCTTTCTCAGTAGCACCTTATCAAAGGCCTTTTGGAAGTCTAGATAGACCACATCCACTGGGTTTCCCTGGTCTAACCTACTTGTCACCTCTTCAAAGAATTCCAACAGGTTTGTCAGACATGACCTCTCCTTACTAAATCCATGTTCGCTTGTTTTAATCAGACTCTGCTTTTCCAAGAATTTAGAAACCTCATCCTTAATGATGGATTCTAGAATTTTACCAACAACCGAGGTTAGGCTAATTGGCCTATAATTTTCCATCTTTTGTCTTGATCCTTTCTTGAAGAAGGAGGTTACATCAGCGATCTTCCAATCATCTGGCACTTTCCCTGACTCCAGTGACTCTTGAAAGATCTCAACCAATGCCTCTGCTATTTCCTCAGCCACCTCTCTCAGAACTCTAGGGTGTATCCCATCGGGGCCAGGAGATTTATCAATTTTAAGACCTTTTAGCTTTTCTAGCACTTTCACTTTTGTACGGGCAACCATACTCAACTCAGCCCCCGAATCCCTTTAATTGTTGGGATATTACTCATGTCTTCCACTGTGAAAACTGACGCAAAGTACTTGTTAAGTTCTCCTGCTATTTCCTTATCTCCCATCACAAGGTTTCCAGCATCAGTTTGAAGTGGCCCAATGTCTACTTTTGCCTGTCATTTGTTTCTTATGTGTTGAAAGAAACTTTTACAATCATTTCTAATATTACTGGCTAGCCTACCTTCATATTTGATCCTCTCCTTCCTTATTTCTCTCTTTGTTATCCTCTGTTTGTTTTTGTAGTCTTCCCAATCTTCTGATTTCCCACTGCTCTTGGCCACTTTATAGGATCTCTCTTTTTCTTTAATACATTTCCTGACTTCCTTTGTCAGCCATGGCTGTCTAATCCCTCCCCGGATAATCTTTCTTTTCTTGGGGATGAACTTCTGTACAGTGTCCTCAATTATACCCACAAACTCCTGCCAATTACACTGAAAACATCACCCAGACCTGTACAATTACACCGACAATATCACCCAGACCTGTACAATTACACCGACAATATCACCCAGACCTCTACAATTACACCGACAATATCGCCCAGACCTCTACAATTACACCGATAATATCACCCAGACCTGTACACCTACACCAACAGCATCACCCAGATCTGTAGAACTATGAAGCAGAGACAGGATAAAATTTTTCCAAATCAAAATCGAAGTCCTTTGTAAGCTGAAGATCAGAAATAAAAAAAAACAGAGAATGCTGTTGAAACTCAGCAGGTCTGGCAGCATCATTGTGGGGAGAAAAAAAATTATTAATATTTTGAGTCCAGTGACCCTTCTTCAGAATCTTTGCTCCTGAGTAGAGGATCGATAACCAGCGGACAAAGGTTTCAGGCGAGGAGCCGGTGATTCGGTGGGGAATGTGAGGAAAGCTGTCTTCCCCCAGAGGGTGGTGGGGAATCTGGGAGTTGCTGCCTGTAAGGGTGGGAGAGGCAGGGACTCTCAGAGCTTGAAGAAGGATCTAGATGTGCTTTTGTAATGCCAAGGCTATGGGCCAGGCTGGAGAATGGGATTAGAATTGATCGGTTCTGGTTTTTGACCAGCGCAGACTGGATGGCCAAAGGATTTCCCTCTGTGCTGTGGATCTCCATGATGTGGAGAAGCTGCTGTTGGACGTGGAATGGGAGGAGAAAGTGAGGACTGCAGATGCTGGAGATCAGAGCTGAAAATGTGTTGCTGGAAAAGCGCAGCAGGTCAGGCAGCATCCAAGGAGCAGGAGAGTCAACGTTTCAGGCAAGCGCCCTTCCTCAGGAATTCCTGAAGCACGGCTCATGCCTGAAACGTTGATTCTCCTGCTCCTTGGATGCTGCCTGACCTGCTGCGCTTTTCCAGCAACACATTTTCAGCTTGGACTGGAATGGACAAAGTTAAAAATCACATGACACCGAATAATGGTCCAACCGGTTTATTTGAAACGACAAGCTTTTGGTAACTACTTGACGAAGAGCAGAGTTCCGAAAGCTTTCATTTTTAAATAAACCTGTTGGACCATAACCCGGTGTTGGGTGATTTTTCACGTAGATCTCTGCGACATTGCTGGGCCGTTGCTGAGAGGGAGGTGCCAATGAGGGGTGGGGTTTATCTGGGGATGCAGTTTAACCAGGAATTGGATTGTTGGCAGTGTGTGGTGCCAGGGTGGGAGAGCTGGCTGGGTGAAGGGGATGACTGAGCAGGATAGGCGTGAAGGAGTCCAGTGTGAGTGTGAATTTAAAACTGATGTATTTGTCCTCCAGCTCACTGCTGAGCTGGCCCATGGAATCTCATTAGTGCTTGTGAATTCTTAAATCACTTTTCCTGTCCCAAGAATTTCAGCTCAGACACATCGCTGCAAAAGCACTCATTGCTTTTGATATTTATGTTTTGCAAATTACAGAAAAGCCCTGCTGTTTGGAGACACTGCATTCTGGGGCTGAGCATGGACAGGAGCATAAGACTCACAGCTGAAAATGTGTTGCTGGTCAAAGCACAGCAGGCCAGGCAGCATCTCAGGAATAGGGAATTCGACGTTTCGAGCATAAGCCATTCCTGATGAAGGGCTTATGCTCGAAACGTCGAATTCCCTATTCCTGAGATGCTGCCTGGCCTGCTGTGCTTTGACCAGCAACACATTTTCAGCTGTGATCTCCAGCATCTGCAGACCTCATTTTTTACATAAGACTCACAACCTGCACTCAGTTTTCCTGCTCCCTTGATCTCTCCCCTTCCCTCCACCTCCACCTCCCCCCCAAAAAAAACTCTTAAAGGCCTTTGTTAGGTGCATAATGCTTTGGGACATCCTGAAGTTATAAAAAGTGCTATGTGAATGCAAATGTTTCTTTATTTTCATCTCTTTTTTAAAACGGATCCCTTGGGTGCCCTGTCCTCCTGTTGCTTTGTGTGCAGACTGTGCTGTGGGACTCAATGCCTCATTTTCCTTTGATACATAAAACAAAATCTCCAGAACCAGGGGCTCACAGTTGAAGGGTACAGGGTGGGCCATTTCAGACTGAGATGGGGAGAAATGCCTTTACCCAGAGAGTGGGGGAGCCTGTGGGATTCTCTGTCACAGGAAGTGGTTGAGGTCGAGACATTGAATGAGTTAGAGACAGTTTTTGGGGCTAAAGGGATCAAAGGGTCTGGGAAGAAATGGGAATGGGGGCTGAGTTGGACGATCAACCTTGAGCTTGTTCAAAGACTAGGTAGGCTTGAAGGGCTGAATGGCCTATTCCTGCTCCTAGTTTCTATAACTAGTACCCGTCGAATACCAGCTGTGTTGTAGTCCACACTGTGGAAGGTGTTCTCCCACATCTCTGGATCAGGTGGGACTTGAACCAGGACCTCCTGTCTCAGAGATAGGGAGATTACTGCTCACATCTCCTGTAAACCTCCTGCTCCTTACCTTACATCTTTCCCCACTGACCACTGATCCCTCCATCAAGGGGGAAAGGTTCCTTCCTCTTTAACCTGTCTGTCCCTCATCATTTTCTCCATCTCAATCATGCGCCCCTCAGTCCCCTCGTCCCTAAGGAAAACATCCCCAGTCTGTCCAATCTCTCGTCATCTCTGAGACTCTTCAGCCCAGGCACCGTCCAAGGAAATCTCCCTCTTCACCCCATCCCAGTGCTATCCCATCCCTCCTATTACCATAGCAGTGGCAACACTTCATGGTTAATCAGTTGCAAATGTGGTGAGGTGGAGAGAGGGGCTATGGAAATGCAGGCCTTGCTTCTGAGTTGCAAGTGATTTTTGAGCCAGCTTTTGAGTTCTGAAGTTGGCTGAGGGTCAGCAGATTGGAAGTAAAGTGGTGTATTAGGAGCTGAGTCGAACTTTCCCTTCAGCTTGCTGAGACATGTGACCAGTAAATGTGTATGCTCACTATGTACCGTGCTATATTTGTGTGAATCATAGAACATTGAACAGTACAGCACAGTACAGGCCCTTTGGCCCCCAGTGTTGTGACAAGCATTTATGTTAATCTAAGATCAACCTAACCTACACGCCCCTCAATTTACTGCCGTCCATATACTTGTCCCCCAGTCACTGAAATGTCCCTAATGTCTCTGACTCTACCACTACCGCTGTCAGTGCATTCCACACACCCACCACTCTCTGCGTAAACAACCTCCCTCTAATATCTCCCCTAAACCTTACTCCAATCACCTTAAAATTATGACCCCTCGTGACAGCCATTTCTGCCCTGTGGAAAACTCCCTGGCTATCTCCTCTATCTAGGCCTCTCATTGCCCTGTCCACCTCGATCAAGTCACCTCTTTTCCTTCTTCCCTCCTGTGTGAACAGCCCTAGCTTCCTGAACCTTTCTTCATAAGCCAAGCCTTCCAATCCAGGCAGCATCCTGGTAAATCCCCTCTGCACTGTCTCTAAAGCATTTACATCCTTCCTGTAATAAGGTGACCAGAAATAGACACAATATTCCAAGTGTAGTCTAACCAGGGTTTTATAGAGCTGCAGCAAAACCTAGCGGCTCTTAAACTCAATCCTCTGTTAATGAAAGCCAGTAAACCATATGCCTTCTTAACAACCCGATCAACATGGGTGGCAGCTTTGAGGAATCTATGTACATGGACTCCACGATCCTGCTGTTCCTCCACATGGACAAGAATCCTGTCTTTAACCCTGTATTCAGCATTCAAATTCAATCTTCCAAAATGAATCACTTCACATTTATCCAGGTTGAACTCCATCTGCCATTTCTCAGCCCAGCTCTGCATCCAGTCAATGTTGTAGCCTGCAACAGCCCTTGACACTATCTACAACACCACCGACCTTTGTGTCATCGGTAAACTTACTAACCCACCCTTCCACTTCTTCATTCAAGTCATTTATAAAAACTACAAAGAGCAGAGGCCCAAGACCAGATCCCTGTGGGACACCACTGTTCACCAGCCACCAGGCAGAATATTTTCCATCAACTACCGTTTGATGTCTTCTTTTGGCCAGCCAATTCTGTATCCAGACAGACACATTTCCCTGTATCCCACAGCTTCTATGTTTCTGAAAGAGCTAACCGTGGGGGACCTTATCAAATGCCTTACTGAAATCCATACACACCACATCCACTGCTCAACCTTCATCCACATGTCTCATCACATCTTCAAAGAACTCAATAAGGCTTGTGAGGCATGCCCCTCACAAAGTCATACTGACTATCTTTAATCTAACTGTGTTATTCCAAATAGTCATAAATCCTACCTCTCAGAATCCTTTCCAGTACCTTGTTTACCACAGACATAAGACTGACTAGTCTGTGATTCCCAGGGATTTCCCTATTCCCTTTCTTGAACAGAGAAACAACATTCACCTCCCTCTAATCATCTGGTACTACTGTGGAGAGTGAGGATGCAAAGATCCTCACCAGAGGCACAGCAATCTCATTCATCACTTCCCGTAGTAACCTTGGATGTATCTGGTCTGGGCCTGGGGACTTATCTGTCTTGATGCTTCTCAGAATCTCCAGCGCATCCACTTCCATAATATCA
Organism: Hemiscyllium ocellatum; assembly: GCF_020745735.1. Classification (NCBI taxonomy): domain Eukaryota; kingdom Metazoa; phylum Chordata; class Chondrichthyes; order Orectolobiformes; family Hemiscylliidae; genus Hemiscyllium; species Hemiscyllium ocellatum. The sequence goes on from NC_083404.1 coordinate 138,917,835, forward strand.
ATCTGTTCAAACCTATTAACCTGGTCCATGGTGTTCTCCCCATCAACAAGGCCCCTCTCTCGAGTCAATACTGAAGCAAAAAACTCATTTAGGGCCTCTCCTACCTCTTCAGACTCTAGGCACAAGTTCCCTCCACTATCCCTAATCAGCCCTACCCTTTCTTTGATAATTCTCTTGCTCCTCATGTACATGGGTTTTCCCTAAGCCTTCCCACCAAGGCTCCCTCATGCCCCCTCCTAGCGCTCCTCAGTCCATTTTTGAGTTCTTTCCAAGCGACCGTGTAGCCCTCTAAAGCTGTGCCAGATCTTTGCTTCCTCACCCTTAAGTAAGCTTCCTTCTTCCTCATGATGAGAAGCTGTTCTTCTCCTGTCATCCAAAGACTCCTTCACCTTACCATTCCTCGCCTGTCTCAGTGGGACAAAGTTGTCCAACACTCTCAACAAGTGCTCCTTAAACAGCCGATGGAAAGCATCCTAACCCAGACCTGGATGTGTTGAGAGAAGACTCAGTCTGTGTGTGGAGAGTGGAAATGGATGTGGGTAACAGTCATGTCTCTTCTTGTAATCGTATTCTGAGGAATCGAAGCATTGGGTAGCTGTATTGTTGCTGTGCATTTGATCTGTTTGAACAATGCTATCCCTGTCCTTAGCAGATTGAGCTGCCGAGTCTGAATTGATTTGTTCTTCATGCTGTCTGAGCACAGAGCTGAGATATACATTTCAGGGTGGCTTACCTCTGTCCCTCTCTTAACACTAGCCCCCATTCAAACCCTCACTAGACAGCCCACCTCCCAACATTCACAGACACACTCTCTCTCACACACACACACTCACTCACTCACACAGAGGTTCGCTCGCTCACACACACACTCATTCTGTCATACACAAACTCTCTCACAGAGGCTCACTCGCTCACACACTCTTCTCTCACACACACACTCACTTACTCGTACAGGCTTGCTCGCTCACACTCACACTCATTCTCTCATACACACACTCTCTCACGCAGGAACTCACTCGCTCGTTCACACACTCAGTCTCTCACAGAGGCTCACTCGCTCACACACTCTTCTCTCATACACTCACTCACACAGACTCACTCTCACACAGAAACTCACTCACTCGTTCACACACTCACTCTCTCACAGAGGCTCACTTGCTCACACATTCACTCACACACACACACGCACACACAATTGTGCACACACTCAAACATGTACACTCAAATGCACACACACCGAAACATGTGCACTCAAGTACATGAACGCGCACTCAAACACACAACCACACACCCTAACACCCACACATTCAAACACACACATGCACTTGCACATTCATACACTCATTCACACACACTAAAATGCACACACTTAAACACACACAAATACACTCATAATGTACACACACACTCTCACTACCAGAGATCTGTAAAATGCCAGTTTGTTTAAAAACAAGGGATTCGATGATGACTCTAAATGCTCACACCCTGACTAATTGTTAAAAACCGTCCTGGCACTATCTCTGGGTGCAGTAGGCACTAGACAGTGATAAGAGTCTGCCCAGCCCCTGCAGACTGTCTTATCTCATTTCACAGCCCCTGGGCTGGTTCAGAGTTGGGGGAACACACAGTTACTGAGGGCTGTCTGCAACACACACTCATTGTTAAAGTTAGATGAAACTTTAAACTTGTGCGTGAATGAGTGTAGAAACAGGTCATTCGGCCCAACAAATCCACACTCACCCTCTGAAGAGTATCCCACCCAAACCTGCACCCCTACACTTTACTCTATATTTACCCCTGACTAATGCCCCAAACCTACACACCCCTGAACACTACGGGCAATTTCCCATGGCCAATCCACCCTAACCTGCACAGTCACCCGAGGTTGGAATTGAACCTGGGTGCCTGGTGCTGGCAGGCAGCAGTGCTAACCACTGAGCCACCATGCCATCCACTGCCAGCATTTACTGTCCATCCCTAATTAAGCATCAGCCGCATCGCTGTGGATCTGGAGTCACATGTAGGTCAGACCGGGTAAGGACATTAAAGGGCATTAGTAAACCAGATGGGGTTCTATAACTGACTGACAGTCAGGCGACTGACTGTGTGGAGTTTGCACATTCTCCCTGTGTCTGCGTGGGTTTCCTCTGGGTGCTCTGGTTACCTCCCACAGTCCAAAGATGTGTGGGTCAGGTGAATTGGCCATGCTAAATTGACCGTAGTGTTAGGTAAAGGGGTAAGGGGTATGGGTGGGTCACGCTTCGGAGGGTCGGTATGGACTTGTTGGGCCGAAGGGCCTGTTTCCACACTGTAAGTAATCTAATCTAATCTAATAGGACATTGGCAACATGGTCACTATTAGACTAGTTTTTAAATTTCAGATTTTCATAGAATTCACATTTCACCAACTGCCACGGGGGGATTCTAACCCATGGTCCCAGGACATTACCCTGGAGTTCTGAATGGCCATTCCGATGTCATTGCTATCCAGTACTAGCTCCCCTGATTTAGATTAGATTAGATTAGATTACTTACAGTGTGGAAACAGGGCCTTTGGCCCAACAAGTCCACACCGACCCACCGAAGCGCAACCCACCCATACCCCTACATTTACCCCTTACCTAACACTACGGGCAATTTAGCATGGCCAATTCACCTGGCCCACACACCTTTGGACTGTGGGAGGAAACCGGAGCACCCGGAGGAAACCCACACAGACACGGGGAGAACGTGCAAACTCCACACAGTCAGTCGCCTGAGTCGGGAATTGAACCCGGGTCTCAGGCGCTGTGAGGCAGCAGTGCTAACCACTGTGCCACCGTGCCGAGATCGGATGGACCTGAAAGTAGGAAAGAGGCTACAAGCACAGAGGGAGACCATTTGGCCCCTCAGATGGCGCCTGGCTCAGTGACGGAGATTGGCACATGGTGGTAACGTCCCTGGATTAATGATCTGGAGACCCAGGCCGAACCCTGGGTGGGGGTGGGGGTGGGGGTGGGGGCGGAGGTGTCACGGACTCAGTGGGATTTAAATTCACTTCAACAGTGATGGTGACCATGACAGCTGTCGCCATTAATCTGGCTCACTAATGCCCTTTAGGGAAGGAAACTGCCATCCTTACCTGGTCTGGAGTACACGTAACTCCAGACCCATAGTGATGTCGTTGACTCTTAAGCGCCCTCTGAAATAGCCCCGGAAAGGTATCTCTTCAAGGATAGTGAGGGATGGGCATTAAATGCAGGTCTTGCCTCTATTGCCCCGATAGGATACCAAAGAGCACAGTGGTCTAGGGTTTGTCATCATCCCTCTGTCTCTGCCGCTATTCATGACCAGAACATCATAGAAACCAAAGCGCTGGTTCTCTTCTACCCAGTTCGTTCCGATACTGGGACCCAACAATAGACACCGGATCTCATGTTGAAAGGAGGTGGATACATTGGAGGGGGTCCAGAAATTATTCACAAGGACGATGGGAGATCCAAGAGAGGACACAGCAGGATCCGGCTGAACAGGAAGCAGCTCTTTTCTCTCGGTTCCATGGAAACAGTTATGTCAGCACATTGTCTTTTATTCACTCTCAGGATGTGACTGGGCCAGTGTTTATTGCTCGTCCCTAGACACCCGTAGGCAGTTAAGAATCACATTGCTGGAGTCCCAGGTAGGCCAGGTCAGGTAAGAATGGCAGATTTCCCTCCCTATAGTGAGCCAATGTTGTTTTTCCCAACAGCAGCTGTCATTAGGCTCTTAATTTCAGACTTTTTTTTAAACTGAAAAGAAATTCCAATATCTCCCGGAGCAGGACTTGAACCCAGGTCCCTGGAACATTAGCTGTGTCTCTAGATTAACAGTCTACCGATGATGCTAAGAGGCTATCGCCTCTCCAGGTAGCTCCTGTGAGGAGTGTGGGCCATTCAGCCCCTTAGTATGCTCCTTGTTCCTCCATTCAGTACAATCTTGTACCTCAGGCATTTTGTCTTGCCTGGCCCCATGTCCCTCGAATGCTCTGTGTCCAGCACTCTGAGGATACGATAGACTTGGGGATGGGGATGGGGGGGGGGGGGGGGTGGAAGACCATATGGCCATCAGATGTGGTCCATTCAGCCCATCGAGTCTTCTCCACTATTAATTGAGACCATGATTGATCTTATGATCCTCACCTCCACTCTCCTGCCTTTTCCCCATGACCCTCGATTCCCCTTCCTGATTAAAGATCTGTCTGACTCAGCCTTGAATATACTCAATGCCCCAGCCTCAACAGCCCTCTGTGGGAAAGAATTCCACAGATTCACTCCCCTCCGAGAGAAGAAATTCCTCCTCATCACCGTCTTAAAAAAGGTGACCCCTTATCCTGAGATTACACCCTCTGGTCATAGACTTCCCCACAGGGAGGAGCAACCTGTCCACATCTCCCCTGTCAAGTCCCCTAAGAATCCTGTATGTTTCAATCAGGTCCCCTCTCATTCAGCTAAACTCCAGTGAGTCCAGGCCCAACCTCTCCTCATCAGGCAGAGGAGGCCGTTGTTGAATTGGCCAATGGAATTGAAGCAATTAAGATGAAACAGTGTGCAGGCAGATGATGAAGATATGTTCAAGGGTTGGTGCCAGGGACCAGGTTAAAGTGAGGACTACAGATGCTGGAGATCAGAATCAAGATTAGAGTGGTGCTGGAAAAGCACAGCAGGTCAGGCAGCATCCGAGGAGCAGGAAAATCGATGTTTCAGGCAGGAGCCCTTCATCGGGAATGGGACCAGGGTCCGATCTTCAGGAGCACAGTCACTGACACCGACATGTTGGGTAGAGTGGGTGTTTTGTTCACTGTCATCTCCCAACAGAGGGGAGTACAGGAGTGGAGACAGAAGGGAGTACAGAGGAGGAGACAGAGGGGAGTACAAAGGGGGAGACAGAGGGGGAGACAGAAGGGGAGACAGAGGGGAGTACAGAGGGGGAGAGAGAAGGGAGTACAGAGGGGGAGACAGAGGGGGAGATAGAGGGGAGTACAGAGGGGGAGACAGAGGGGGAGATAAAGGGGAGTACAGAGGGGGAAGATTGAGGGGGGAGATGGAGAGGAGAGATAAAGGGAGTCGGGGGGAAATAGAGGGAGAGGCAGAAGGGGAAATAGAGAGGGAGACAAACAGGGAGAAAAAGATTAAGACAGAAGTGAAGACAGCGTAACTTTGAATAAGTGACTTGGTGTAGATGCTAAGGATGTTCAAATTGTTCAATAGCCAGAATTGAACCAAGCAAGTAATAAAAACACCTACAGCTCCATGGAAACATCGGGGATAGGAGCAGGAGGAGACTATTCGGCCCGTCAAGCCTGCTGTACCATTCAATGTCATTGTGGCTGATCATCGATCTCCATACTCTGATCCTCCCCACCCCCCCAACCCCCACCGTATATCCCTTTGTTCCCTTTAGCCCTCAGAACTGTATCTAACTCCTTCTTGAAAACACTCAATGTTTTGGTCTCAACCACTTCCTGTGGTAGAGAATCCCACAGGCTCCTCACTTTGGGTGAAGACATTTCTCCTCATCTCAGTCCGAAATGGCTTCCCCGTATCCTTAGACTCTAACCCTTAGTTCCGGAATAATATGTAAATTTGGATTTGCCGAAATAAAAATGTAAAACATCAGAGGTCCCAGTGGATTGGAGAATAGCCAACGTTGTTCCTTTGTTTAAGAAGAGCAACAGGGTTTATCCAGGAAATTACTGGTCAGCGAGCCTCCCATCGGTGGTAGAGAAATGACGGGAGAAGATTCTTAGAAAGAGGATGTACTCACATTTCGGAAAGAATGAACTTATTAAGATGGTCAGCATGGTTTGTGCAGGGGAGGTCTTGTCTCACAAGCTTGGCTGGGGTGTTCTGAGGAAGTTTCGAAGATGATTGATGAGGGCAGGATGGTGGATGCTGTCTACATGGACTTTACTAAAGCATTTAACAAGGTCCCTCATTTCCCGGAAGACTAAGTCTTCCGGATCCATGGTAAGTTGGATACAAAACTGGTTTGGTCATGGAAGTGAGAGGGTATTTGTGGAGGGGTGTTTTTCTGTCTGGAGGCCTATGACCAGTGGTGTTCCACAAGGATCAGTGCTGGCACCCCTATTTTTTTTGTATATAAAAATTTGTTATAAAAAATAATTTAGGTGAAAATGTAGGTGTTCTGAATAATAAATTCAGAGACATGAAAGTTGGTGGAGTGTGGGGAGGATTATCAAAAGGTACAGTGGGATATAGATCAGTTGGTACTAATGTGGGGGAGTTGGTAGTGTAATGGTAATGTCACTGGGCTAGTTATACCAACACACACACACTAATGCCTTAGGGAGACCGGTTCCAATCCCACCATTGCATCTGGTGGAGTTTAAATTCTATTAATCAGTGTGTTAAAAAAAATCTGGTATTAAAAATTACTGTCAGAGATGGTGGGCATGTGACTGCTGTCAGTTGTTGTAAAAACTCCACTTTAGTGAGGGAAACCTGCCACCCTGACCCGGTCTGGCCTACACGTGACTCCAGACCAACAGCAATGTAGTTGACTCTTCACTGCCCTCTGAAATAGCCAGGCAAGGTGCTCAGTCTGAGCAACAAGGGGTGAGCAGCAAATCCAGGCCGTTCCAGTGACCCCCACAATCCCTGATAAAATAAAACATCTCGAGCCTTTGGAGAAACTGAGGACCTGTATCTTCAGCTTGAATGATGCGACCAAACACTTGGGACGATGTGAAGGGGAAAAAATAAAAGTCATGGGGCAGTTTGACTGGGACCTGGCATTTTCTGGCTCCTTTTACTCAAATCTCTTGCATAGCGATTGGGGGGAGGAGGGTTAACCCTGAGGTTTAACCCCTCCCATATCCTTCGATTGTGTTGATGGTGACCCAGCGGTGATGGTGGAGGGGGAGAGAGCTTTGCAATCTGCTATGGGAGGCCAGCCTGAAATGGGCTATATAGCATTGATCTCCGAATCTTCTCTCTCTCTCTCTCTCTCGCTCTCTGGAGGGAGTTATCTGTCGTCCTATTGCCGCACAAGTCCACACCTTACAATGGATGAGGCAGCTTCACGTCATGTGGAGGTGCTTGCATGCAGAATGACCCAGCCAATGCATCCTGGAGCTAACATTGTTGGATAAATGAAAGCAGGTCTCAACTATTTTCACTGCTGCTGTGCTAATGAGTATGTTGGAAACACATCAGAACTCGCAACGTTTTAATTAGGGAAGCTTTTAAAGTGAGGCACAGATTGTCTGTTACGCCTAACCTCGCAAATCAGAGCGAGTGTTTGAGTCGGGCGGGCAACGAGAACCCAGTGTTGTGCAGGTCTGTAGCAGATCACGCAACAAAACCTGTCAATGGGCTAGTCAGAGTTGAGGGGGGAAGGTGTTCCTTTTGTAAAAGCAACAAGGACAAGAGGGGCATAGACTGAAAGGTGTGTGAAAATGAAGCAAAGGTGATGTGAGAAGAACCATTTCATTCACCAAATAATTAGGGTGTGGAATGCGCTGCCTGGGAATGTGGGGGAGTCAGGTTCAACTGAGGCATTGAAGAGGGGCACTGGATGGGTATTAGGAAAGAAATGGTGAGCAAGGAGAGGGGCAAAAGACGGGAGATTGGCGCTAGGGTATGATGGTTGTTGGGAGAATTGGTGCAGGCATGATGGGCTGAATGGCCTCCATGCCAGAACAGTTCTGTGATGTACTTTGTGACGACATGTGCTGGAAGCAACTGGGTTCACTCCTCCATGTGATTTCAACAAAGACCAACATATGTTGTCCATCCCTAATTACCCGTTGAACTGAGTGACTTGTTCCAACATTTCAGAGCGTGGTTAAGAGACAACCACATTCCTGTGAGACTGGAGTTACACGTAGACCAGATCAGGTAAGGGCAGCAGATTTCTCTCCCTCATGGGCATTAGGTCTCAGATGGTTACCATGGCTGCGACTCACTGTCAATTCCAGATTTAATTGGTTGAATTTAGATGCCGAGGTGGGATTTGAACCTGTGTTACCCCAAGCGTGAGCCTGAGTGATCACTTAGCCATAGAGTCATAGAGATGTACAGCATGGAAACACACCCTTCGGTCCAACCCGTCCATGCCGACCAGATATCCCAACCCAATCTAGTCCCACCTGCCAGCACCTGGCCCATATCCCTCCAAACCCTTCCTATTCATATACCCATCCAAATGCCTCTTAAATGTTGCAATTGTACCAGCCTCCACCACATCCTCTGGCAGCTCATTCCATACACATACCACCCTCTGCATGAAAACGTTGCCCCTTAGGTCTCTTTTATATCTTTCCCCTCTCACCCTACACCTATGCCCTCTAGTTCTGGATTCCACAACCCTAGGGAAAAGACTTTGTCTATTTACCCTATTCATGCCCCTCATGATTTTATAAACCTCTATAAAGTCACCCCTCAGCCTCTGATGCTCCAGGGAAAACAGCCCCAGCCTGTTTAGCCTCTCCCTGTAGCTCAAATCCTCCAAACCTGGCAACATCCTTGTAAATCTTTTCTGAACCCTTTCAAGTTTCACAACATCTTTCTGATAGGAAGGGTCCAGAATTGCACGCAATATTCCAACAGTGGTATAACCAATGTCCTGTACAGCCGCAACATGACCTCCCAACTCCTGTACTCAGTATTCTGACCAATAAAGGAAAGCATACCAAACACCTTCTTCACTATCCTATCTACCTGCGACTCCACTTTCAAGGAGCTATGAACCTGCATTGCAAGGTCTCTTTGTTCAGCAACACTTCCTAGGACCTTACCATTAAGTATATAAGTCCTTCTAAGATTTGCTTTCCCAAAATACAGCACCTCGCATTTATCCGAATTAAACTCCATTTGCCATTTCTCAGCCCATTGGCCCATCTGATCAACATCCTGTTGTAATCTGAGGTAACCTTCTTTGTTGTCCACTACACCTCCAATATTGGTGTCATCTGCAAACTTACTAACTGTACCTCTTAGGCTCGCATCCAAATCATTTATGTAAATGACAAGAAGGTAGAGGGCCCAGCACCGATCCTTGTGGCACTCCACTGGTCACAGGCCTCCAGTCTGAAAAACATCCCTCCACCACCGCCCTCTATCTTCACCAGGGCCTCCCCAGTGATAAGCTAATACTGACACACAGAGAACGATTGTTACTGATCTATGAAGCTTCTTCTCTCATTATCACTCACTAACCCCGTGCCGGTTTTCTGACCCCTGAGCGTAAATATCCTGAACTTTACAAAGGCACCTATGGGTGACGGAAGAGTGGAATTGTGTCATTTTGAGTCATTGCCAAGTGTCACTCTCCCTTCCAGGAGTGGCTCCATAGTTCTGATACCTGAATGCCACACCGTGCCAACTCCTGTCCATCCATCATCCAGTGCGTTCCTTGACCCCCACACACGAGCTGCTGCCTCAGCATCACCTCGCTTTTAACATTCCCACATATTCTCGGACTCGAAATCTCCTCCAGCCCCTCTGAGATCTCTGTGCTCTGATCACCTGAAATATTAAACGAGGAAAACTGAGAGAACTGCGAGTGTTGGAGATCAGAAAATGAAAACAGAAACTGTTGGAGACACCCATCAGGTCTGTGGAGAGAAAGACAGGGTTAATGTTTCGAGACAAGTGGCCTGTTCTGAAGAAGGACTTGACCTGAAATGTAAACTTTAATTTTGAAATATAACTCTGTTTCTCTCGCTCCACTGAAGCTGCCAAAGTTGAAAGGTGTAGTGCTGGAAAAGCACAGCAGGTCAGGTGAAGGGCTTATGCCCGAAACATCGATTCCCCTGCTCCTCGGATGCTGCCTGACCTGCTGCACTTTTCCAGCAACACATTCTCGACTCGGATCTCCAGCATCTGCAGTCCTCACTTTCTCCCACTGAAGCTGCCAGACCTGCTGAGTTTCTCCAGCACTTTCTGCTCTCTGTACTCATCCAATTCTGACCTCTGTCCCTTTTTGATTTTTCTATTCTTAATTTAATTTCTCCAATGCCTGGGCCCTCAGTTTCAGAACTCTCTGCTGCTCCTCTACCTCCTTGAAGCATTCCCTTAAAGATTGACCGAGATTTTGGTGTGATTTACAGTCAGGGTTTTGTCTTTGGAAGATTTACTACAGTACCAGCAAATTGCATTTCCAAAGATACTGACTAAAGTCACCTTTCAGACACCCCTGCCCAGTCTGCTGTCCCTTTTGAATTCATTCTAGTTCCTCTCCAGTTAATGGGGAAAATCCTCCTAGTGCCACAGATGGCAGAAAAGTTAAGTGTGTCAACACTATCGGGCGATGGTGTGTGTATTTAGGAATCTGAGAGCATTGGGAATTGGACTGTAATTTTAAATTGACAGCAAGAACAGATAGTGGCAAAAAATAGGTGACTTTGAGCTGAGGGACGCAGTCATTGTGGGATGCTTTTGGGCTTTTAAACTTTATTTTAAATTCTGTGCCAATGATTCTTTTTGTAATTTTGTGCACTGTGATTACAGGAGCACAGACCGGCCTTTAGTTCCAGCCCAGTTTCACTTGACTTTCATAATAAGCTAGCCAATTGCCTGGCCTCAGCTACATTACATCTGCATCGCCACAGTCATGTCCTTGGTATTAACTGTCTATCAATTGTACACAGTGCTCCAGGCAAATTATACCAGACTCAAACTCTGAACACATTTATATGACATCACATACAAACATGCCATCCAACTAGACACTGTACAAGGCCATTCAGCCCCTTGAACCTCCTGCCTGCCACCAAATAGGAGCATGATTGGTCTGTTTGCGCTGTATTCCCACTGACCCTCAATGACCTTTACCAAAGAAAGAGATTGTGACGTTTCAAAGGATATGGAGGGAAAGTGGGAATATGACAACGAGATAGAGGATCACAGAATCCTTACAGTGCAGATGGAGGCCATTCAGCCCATCACAGAATGTAAGGCACCAGAGAAACTTGGCAGGTCAGGCACCAATGGTGAAAGGGGGTTAATATTTCGAGTGTGGCATGAAGGGTGACTCTGGAACAGCCAGGCTATTGGATCCTGTCTCACAGACTGACACACGAAGGGAGTGAGGCCAGGATGTGAGCACGCCCACAGCTGACAGTCTGGCCGAGATCACGTTGCTGCTTGTGGGATCTTGCTGTGTGTGCACACAGGGGCTGCTCTGAGGAAAATAAAAGAAGTTTGAAGGTGCTTTGGGACAGGGAGCTGACCATGCTGTTTTTTTTTATTAACTGCTTCCATTTGCAAGGAGGTTTGGTCAGATCGCCCTGGGAGTGACACTCTCAGCTCAGAAAGGCTGGGAGCTCATGGTGAGGCTGATCAGTTTTGATTCCCCAGTGTAGGTTCTCAGTCTCGCCGAGATCTTGCCCAAGCCTAAGGGTTGGAATCCACAGTAACGATTGATTCTGTGATCACTGATACAGTTGTGTTAGTTATCACTGGGTGACCATTTAACCAGATGTTTATTTTGATTGGTTCTCATGTGGATGTTGCTAAGCAATGTAACTGTTCCAAACCAGTTGTGGGTGAGTTTTCCAGGGCTTGCACACTCCTAGATATTGATCTATGAGTTCTCTTACTCCATTCAGGTCCAGTGAGACTCCCTTGATGTCTCAAGTCCACACACTGGCACCAACTACACTGGCTTGCCAGCCTAGATCCTGAGGAGAAAGTGAGGTCTGCAGATGCTAGAGATCAGAGCTGAAAATGTGTTGCTGGAAAAGCGCAGCAGGTCAAGCAGCATCCAAGGAACAGGAGATTCGATGTTCCTGAAGAAGGGCTTATGCCCAAAATGTCGAATCTCCTGTTCCTTGGATGCTGCCTGACCTGCTGCGCTTTTCCAGCAACACATTTTCAGCCTAGATCCTGAGGAAAGATTTATCTGTTTGGCTGGGCCTTGGCTTTGCTGTGGGCTGATCTAGCGTCCCCCTGCTCAGGATATGGTGTGACTGAGGTTAAATAATTGCCTTTACTCTCGTTGTGTTCCCCAAGCTCAATCAGACTGGGAAGGGTGTCTAGCTCCATTGGCATACCCAGTAACTCATATACTCCACTTGCTGCATTTTCCAATGATAAGGCCAGGTGTGGTGCCTGTTGGGAGTCCAGTTGGACATCAGCTAGTCATGGTTACATCATTAATCCCACATACTAAACGGTCTCTCAGCATCTCATTGAGGGTTAAACCAAAGTCACTAGTCTTTGCCAGTCATTGTAACCTCGTCAAAAGTCCCAGTACGGATTCCCCTCGTTGCTGAACTGCTGATAGTGCCTCAGAATTAGAGGAAGCTTGGGGTTGTAACATTCCTTAACTAATTCCATCAACTCTCAAAAGGTTTTAGAATCTGGTGCCTCAGGGAAAGTTAGGCTCCAAATAACTGAAAAAGGCAAGGGTCCACAAGAATTATTCATTGCTTTCATCTACCCCAATGTCATTTCCCCGGGAAAAAATAACACATTTTTTTCCATATACCGGACCAGGATCAAACGAGCCAGGTTTCCCAAATAACGGCATGATCCCAGAAATGCTTACCCCAACTCAAAAAAAACTGTTGGGAGCGAATTTCTTCAGGAGCTTGTTTGTCTCTCACTCCCACTGAAATAACTCCACCAAGGCTGGTATTCCGTCACCCGATCCACCTTTATTAACACATGGGAGAGTCCTGGACACTGACCTCAGAGCCAGCTCTCAGAGTCAACAGAACTTCTGACACGCCTTTTTTTTTTCTCTTTTTTTCTTTTTCTCTTTTTTTTTCTTCTTGCACTCCAATCTCCTGTTTATTTTTTCTTCTTTTTAATTAACCCCCACACTACCGCCTAATTGCGGTAGTGCTTATTTTTGTCCCCAGCACCCATGGTGTGTGTGTGTGCAGGTGTGAGACACAGTGAGAGACACAAAGCGCACGAATCTTTATTCAATTTCCACCACCAGGAAGATAGGAAAACACCCGGGTGGCCAGTGACAAGCAGTGCCCTTCACATCAAAGGGCAATGCTGTGTGATCAAACAGTGAAGGGAAGGGCAGGGACTAAATCAAAATAGAGTTGGAGGGGGAAATGATGCACTCCACTCCCTGCGGCGCCCACCTCTCCCTGAACAACTCCAGGGTGTTGGTGGACACCGCGTGCTCCTTCTCCAAGGACACCCGGGCCCGAACGTAACCGCGGAAACACTCCTATTTCTTTTTTTTTCTTTTTTTAAAAATTAACCCCCACACTACCGCCTAACTGCGGGAGTGCTTATTTTTCCCCAGCACCCATGGTGTGTGTGTGTGCAGGTGTGAGACACAGTGAAAGACACAAAGTGCACAACTCTTTATTCAATTTCCACCACCAGGAAAAATAGGAAAACACCCGAGTGGCCAGTGACAAGCAGTGCCCTTCACATCAAAGGGCAATGCTGTGTGATCAAACAGTGAACGGGAGGGCAGGGACTAAATCAAAATAGAGTTGGAGGGGGAAATGATGCACTCCACTCCCTGCGGCGCCCACCTCTCCCTGAACAACTCCAGGGGACACTCCTGTTTCTATCTGTCAGCCAGGGCTCCCTGATTGGACCAGGTTAACAGCCCCAATCAGGGAACGCACATTCTCTGAGGTCCACCTAGCTGACCTCGTTACAAATGTGTCTCTCTCGGTAGTTGTTTTGATTTTGTCTAGGCTCTCAGAGAGTGTGTTTTCTAACTCCGTTGTGAACAGTGCAGCACAGGCCTGCTTTCAGTAACTGAGCAGGGGTAAATCATGGCAAACTGTTTATTTAAAAATATAGTTTTACCAATGGTGCAGAGGGAGTAAGGAAGCTGCCCTGAGGGGCCATGTGTGCATTACATAGGAAACATCTGTGCATCGAAGAGTTAAAGTTAAATGAGATGTTATGCAGATTTAAATTTTTTAAATGCTTTGTAACGCAGCCTGTGCAGGTCAAACAAAGGAGCTACAGTCTGCAGCAAATCTGCCAGGGTTCTGCTTTGAAGCTGTACTGATGAGGATCAGTGAGGTTTCCTGATATGCAAGTGGCATTAGCAACGTCTGTTCCTGCTGCTGCCTGTCCACTCCCCCTGCTGTAGCCTCTGTACCCACTGGACCATCCCCCTCCCAGCCCCATTTCCCCTTTCTCCTTTTGGGGCTGAGGAGAGGGGTTAGCAGGAGGAAACTGCCTCAGAGTCAGGCCCCCCAACAGAGTGAGGCCGATTGACCAGGGGATAGGGATTGCCTGACTGCTGACGATTCCTCCTGTTCTCTGGGTCGTCCCAGGTTGACGTGGTGCTGCTCAATTCCGATGGCCTCCTCCGTTTGTTTCCATTCAGTTTGAGTTCACCAGCACCACATCCTGATCATCGATGTATCGCAGGAAATCGCCCCAATGTGTGACTCAGTTCCCAGCTTAGCATTTCAGCTTCACGCACAATTCTTGTTGGGTTTTCATATTCCCTTTAGCTTGTCTGACTCTCCCCATTTACTGGGCATAAAAAAAGGGAGAAACTGCATTTACGTAGCCACTGGACCTCTCAAACTACTGTTCCAGACAACTACATCGGATGGCGTCGCTCCTAAAAAAAACTTGCCACGTCAAGATCTGTGCTGATCCTCGCACATTAACTTCATCCTCTTCCAAGACTCTGCTTTCCTTATGTCTCTTCATGTCAAATCCCAGCCCTCACTGGCCTCTCTGCTCCTTGCTCTCTGTTGGCACTTAATTTGGCAACGCCTCATGATTTTTTTTTGTTTGATATATATATATTTCGCTTCTCGTTATTCTCAGATGCCCCCTGGGGCCTCATCCATCCTCATCTCTGCAATTACCTCCAGCTTTCTAACCCACCAGGCCCATCGCCCTCCCAGTCCGGCCTCTAGAGTATCCCCCCCACCCGATTTTAATCACTCCACCATTCTCAGATTCCTGGGGCTCCAACTCAGGAATGCCCTCGCTAAACTTCCCTAACACTCTCTCTCTCCCCCTTCCCTACCACCTCCCCCCTTCTCCCCTCTCTCTGTCTTCCTGTCTCTCTGTCTCTCTTCCTCTCTCTCTCCCTCCTCCCTCCGTCTCTCTCTCTCTTTCTCTCGCGCTCTCTCCTTCCCTCCTTCTCTCTTTCTGTCTCTCTCTCTCCCCCCTCCCTCCATCTCTCTCTTTCGCTCTCTCTCCCTCTCTCCTTCTCTCTTTCTCTCTCTCTCTCTCCCCCTCCCTCCATTTGTCTCTCTCTCTCCCCCCTTCTCTCTCTCCCCCCTCCCTCCACCTCTCTCTCTCTCTCTCTCTCTCCCCTCCTCCTCTCTCTCTCTCCCCCCTCCTTCTCTCTCTCTTTCTCTCCCTCCCTCTCTCTCTTTTTTTCTCTCTTTTACATTGCACCAATACTGAATACAAGCTCCTAATGTGTCCCAAGCAGCACCCTGCAATGCCATGCTGCATTTATAAATGCAAGGTGCTGGTGTTTGACATCGAAGTCCTGTCGATTGGGAGATTTCCCTTCCCCGGGTATAAGTTGTCCGTTCCACATTGACCGGTCACATCACTGCCCTGGCCTGCCTCTGAGTGCTGGTGTTCTGGTGCTGCCGACTGTAGAAGGGGGGTCTTGGTGTCACGGTGATTATTTGAGGATGTGTTGATTTTGTAGCGCTTTTGTTCCTCAGTCAGGAGAGTGTGGGTTCACATCCCAGTGCCATTCCAGCACGTGCTCTATGCGGTGCTTCTGTTCTGGGGCCTTTAGTTTCCTGCCCTTCTCTCCGTGGCAACACCTCAGCCAATCCATGTCAACGAGCCAACCAATCAGCACCCTGCAGTATGAATTGTTGTTCCCGTTTGACATGTGGCATTCTTGCCATGTGTCCTGATGCGGGCGAAGGTGAATTATTTTAGCAGCAACGCCTACGTTCCTAGGGAGGTCCTGGCACTGTCCCGTTCTTTTCCAGGTGAAACATCTTCTCCGGGCTCCCCCGGTCTGTGAGAGAGTACCCTCGCTGACGCAGAGAGCTTGGCTGTTACCTGTGGTTTGGAGGGGAACTGTGTAGATTCAGCGCTGGCTTCCTGGTAGCAGGAACGCGCTGTGCCATTCCGGGATGCAGAGCTGTGCCAGAGCTCTGGCAGGCGCTATGGAAATGTAGCTTTTCTTTCTTTTTCTCCAGCTGCTTGTCTCTATCCATCTTTCTCTGCACCCGTTCTCCGTTACACACACACACACACACACACACACACACCTCTCCTGCTGAGCATGAGGAATAACCAGGTAACTGCTTGGTTTGCCTCCTGTTTGGATTGACAATGAGAGCGAGGAACCCTCACCCACAGATCCCGGAGGGAATTTTGATGCCGTCCCTTCGTTCTCTTTCCGTTTGAGAGGCGTGACACTTCTTGGATGGCATTCCTGTCGAAAAATAAACCTGAGTGAAAGAATTTGAGGAAGCCAATTGCCTGTGTCCATGCTGTGATTTCCCTGTGATTTCCCAGCGTCCACACAACACTGGCATGGTAAAGCTAACGCGGCCGAATGCTGATTTGTCACCACGCTGTGCTGTCTTGAGAAATGCTCTCTGTCCCCTTTCCAGGCCCAGGCTTTGTGTTTAAGAAGCTCGGTTGTGCCGGGTCTGGTTAGGATCTGAACGTGGGGAGCCGAGGCTAATTTTATTCCTCATCCACCCACCCATCCATGTCTGCTCCTCTCCGGTGCGAGGTCTCTCTGGCTCAGGGGGGTATCGGATTTCCAGCTGGATGTTTGCGCCAAGTTCCTTATATCCACAGAAAACAGCAAGAGATTCACATCTGGTGTTTTTTATACTGGTCTGGTGGGAATCCCTAGACTTTCAACACCAGCTGTGTGGTCAGAAGGAAAAAAATAGTGAGGGTATTAATTTGTGTTGTAATTAGAACTGTGTCTGCGCCATCTACATTCAAAGCATGCGGACCAGGAAACTAGAGGCAGGCCACTCAGCCCCTCTAGATTGTTCTATCACTCCCTTAGCTCCACCGAACCACAGGGCAAACTTCTCCCAGTCCTGTAACTGTACACAAGGCCGCACAGATTTCTTCTGGTTTCCACATGGCAAGTGACTTATTGAGAGTGACATCACTGGGGACCCCTCAGGATTTTAATATTCATTCTCAGGATGTGGGTATCACATTAATTGCCCCATCCCCTTTTGCTCAGAGGGCAGTTCAGGGTCAACTGAGGGTCGTCGTGATTTTTATCCCTAGACAATTTAATCCAGGGGTCTAGATAATGTTTAGGGTTCGAATCGCGTCACAGGAAATGGTGGAATTTGAATTCAATAAAAATCTGGAGTCAAGGGTCTAATGGTGACCATGAATCCATTGCCAATTGTTGGAAAAACCCATCTGGTTTGCTAGTGTCCTTTAGCCAACTTTGCCCGGTCTGACCTACATGTAACTCCAGACCCACAGCCAACGTAGTTGACTCTGAACTGCCCCCTGGGCAATAAATGTTGGTCTAGTGAGTGAGACCCTTATCCTGTAAATGACTGAAAGATGGTGGTGAGTTGCCCTCGTGAACTCTCACAGCATCTTCACCCTGTCTTCATGTTCCAATCAAACGTCGCTCAGCTACATAACCATTGATTTTCTTCTTTCCCAAATTTTTGCCTGGTTTTCTCGAAACACAGAAACATCGACGATAGGAGCAGGAGGAGGCCATTTGGCCCTTGGAGCCTGTTCCGCCATTTATCACGATCATGGCTGACCATCCAAGTCAACAGCCTAATCCTGCTCTCTCCCCATAACCTTTGATCCCATTCGCCCCAAGAGCTATATCCAGCCACCTCTTGAATACATTCAGTGTTTTGGTATCAACTCCTTCCTGTGCTAATGAATTCCAAAGACCCACCGCGCTCTGGGTGAGGAAATGTCCCCTCATCTCCGTCCAAAATGGAGTACCCCTGAATCCACAGACTGTGACACCTGGTTCTGGATGCACCAACCATTGGGAACATCCTCCCTGTGTCTGCCCTGTATAGCCCTGTCAGAATTTTATGAGTCTCTCTGTGATTTCCCCCTCACTCACCTGAACTCCAGTGAAAACAATCCGAACCGAGTCAATCTCTCCTCATTCCTCAGTCCCCCTGGAATCAGCCTGGGAAACCCTTGCTGCTCTCCCTCAAGAGCAAGAGTATCCTTCTCTAGAAAAGGAGACCCAAAGTGCACTCATCTTCCCAAAAATGTATTGATGCCATTCACTTCAACTACTGTGTGTGGGAGTGAATCCCTGTTTCTCACCACTCTCTGAGTAAGGGAGCTTCACCTGAATTCCCTGATGGAATTCCCTTTGATTATCCCGTCCTTCTGGCCTCGTGTTACGTTCATCGCCCTGAAATGAAGTATCCTCTCTGTATCAGCATGGGAAGGATACACAGAGACTGGCAAAATGATAGACAGGTTATTGCTGAAAAAGATTCTGTTTGGTCGAACCTTTTTAGTCTTGCACTCATCAGAGCATTTTGCAAGAATCACATGCCCTAACCAATCAGAATCAACCTGTCTTGTTTAAAATGTAAGCAGTGCCCGGCAATTAACTGTCAATTGGAATTAATGGGTACATACTCATTACCTCAAGTCCATTTGTAAACCAGTCAGCACTCAGCCTCTCCTGCAGGATTATTGTTGGTGTTCCCAATAAATTTGTATTCTTGCAAAATGTCCTGATGAGTGCAAGATGAAATGTGTCTTTTTTTTCATAATACCAAGGCGGGAACAGTACAGCCTTGATGGGCCAAATTGCCTGTTCTGTTACATCTGACTTTAAACAACAAGTTGCAGAGACAGGTTAAGTGTGCAGGTAACAAAGTGATAGATAGGGCCAGTATTTTGGGGCAGTGAGAGATTTGGAATTAAACACAGGATATTTCCCAGAGTTATGAGCTTTGTATTTGTTGATGCTTTGAGGAACCTGGATGATCGTTTAGTTCCTGGAGATTCCAGTATAATTCCTGGGGCCTTAGCAATTCTGCAGTGCACTCATACAAGGAACGCAAAGTTAACTCGAAGGTACGTAGAACAGTTAGGGCAATGAGTGGTCTGTTGCCTTCATTTCGAAGGTGTTGGAGTCGAAAGGTAAAGAAGTCAGGAAGTTGGCTGACCATCGCCCTCTCCAGGAGAACGTAAGGACTGCAGATGCTGGAGACCAGAGTCAAAACGTGTGGTGCTGGAAAAACACAGCCGGTCAGACAACATCCAAGGAGCAGGAGAGTCGACGTTTTGAGCATTAGCTCTTCGGCAAGAATGAAGAAATTCATCAGGAATTTCTGATGAAGAGCTTATGCCCGAAACGTTGACTCTCCTGCTCCTCGGATGCTGCCTGACCTGCTGTGCTTTTCCAGCACCACACGTTTTGGCTCTCTCCAGGTTGTCAGGGATTGGCAGGGAATGTTCGTCTGGCCAACGACACCCTGGTCCCATCAATAAATCACCAACAAAAAAAGGTTTCGATTACAATTGTCCAGGGTTTTGAGGAATACTGTATTCAATCTTGGTCTTAACTTTAAGAAAGGATCTCATGATGATCAAAGGTGTGAAGGTGGGGTAGTGGTGCCTGGAATTGTCCAGTGATGTGATTCTGAGTGAACTGGGTCAATGTTCTGTGGGTTTCTGAAGGATGAGAGTGACCCCAGTTGAAGTACACCAGATCCTGAAGAGGCTTGATGGTGCTGAAGGGGTTATTCCTGAAGACGCTGAGGAATTGACAACGGGCCACACTCAGGAGAAGGGTGTGCTACATCATATTGAAGGCTGGGACAGGCAGCTTCTCTTGAGGAGTGGAGCGATTTGGGAATTGGTGGTGGGGGGTGCTGGGGAGCAGAGAGTGGAGTTGAAGCCCAAGGTCAGTCAGTGATCACATTGAAAGGCAGCAGCAGACATGAGGGGCCGAATGGCCACCTGCTCCTATTTGTTGCTGGTCAAACCTTTCACCATTTTGAAGGCATCGATCGGGTTTCTCACTGTCGTTGGGGAAGAGAGATGGTCTGGAAGATCGATGTGCAATAGCAAGACCCCATCGATGGGAACCTTCCCACAGCTTCTGCTGTAGCTCTGTGTCCTTTTACCATGTGATGACCTGAATTGGAGGTGGCCCTGTTCTGTGTAGAAAGTATCTCACTTGCAGAGAGAATGTGCGAAAGCGGGGGGCTGAGATGTTTGATCTCCTTGTCACACTTTGAGATTTTAACCTGTCACCACACAGACAACAGTAGTACTATCCAGCCTGATAATTTTTCAACATTACATGAAGAATCAAGTTGGAATTAATTACAGTAAATATTCTGTAGACACTCAGAGTGCTCAGACGCCTGTACATTGTAGAGTTGCCAAGATCCCAGAAATTGTAGCAAAATCTCCAGGATTTAAAGATTCATTTCCAGGATACTGCTAATTGAGAGGACTGAGATTTGTGGGATAGCCACAGTGCCCATACCCTGCTGAGGGAAAGTCTCCCGGTGGCATGGTCTCTCGCAATGTCCTTTTCAGGACCACGTGGCAAGAATGCCAAATTTCAAAAAGAACAACAATTTATACTGCATGAGAAAAGAGCACTGATTGTTGGCAGGTTGACTCTGAGTCTTGTGGGCGTTGCAACTTCAGAACTACTGTGTCCACATTTCTATTTAATTAAACGCAAGTCCTTTGTCGGGCGTTGTGCCTTCTCTGAATTAAACAGAAGCATCAGAGACAGTAGCTACCTGCTGCATTCTCCATGGCAACATCTTGACCAGTCAGAGTGAACTTTCCAACCCTGTCCTGCATGTGATATGAAGTGTTGCTCCCTCTGAGATTTGGCTTTCTTGCATTGATCCTGATAACTGCACAATGAAAAAAAACACACGGGCTCAACTCTTTTCTCAGCAATTTCAAAATCCACAGATTCACTGTCCCTGCAAGATGAAATTCCTCCTCACCTCTGTCTTAACAGGGCAGACTTTATTCTGAAATTATTCCCCCTCGCGTCCTAGACTCTCCCACAAAGGAAACAACTTCTCAGCATCTACTCTGGTCAGTTCACTAAGAATCTTATCATTTTCAATAAGATCGCCTCTCTCGCCTCAACAGTGTACTGCTGTTGGTTTTGTTTTAAATAAAAAGGGAAAATAAAGAAACAAGAAAACAGTATATAAACATGGGATTTAGAATCTGCTCAGTTTGGAGACTGACTCTGAGCTGGCTGGCTATAGCCAATATATTGCATTGAATTGAATTGATTGTCCCGTGTACCGAGGCACAGTGAAAAGTTTTGTCTTGTGAGCGATACAGGCAGTTCACAGAGTTAAGCAGCACAGATAGTAAATAATAGGTAAACAGCAGCAAAACCAAAAACACAGGGACAGGCGAATGTTAAGAGTTTGTGAGTCCATTCAGTATTCTAACAACAGTAGGGGAGAAACTGTTATGAAACCGGCTGGTGTGTGTGTGTGTGTGTGTGTGTGTGTGTGTGTGTGTGTGTGTGTGTGTGTGTGTGTGTGTGTGTGTCTGTCTGTGTGTGTGTGTGTCTGTGTGTGTGTGTGTGTGTGTGTCTGTGTGTGTGTGTGTGTGTGTGTGTGTGTGTGTGTTCAGGCTTCTGTACCTTCTCCCCGATGGTAGAGGTTGGAGAAAGGCGAAGGTGTACTGTAGACAAGGAAATAAAGGGTGACTTGGTCACAGGATTCTGGCTTCTGTGCAATTATTTCAATAATCCTGGACTTTTTATTTCTTTATTTTTCTATTTTTTTTCCCTAAGAATTTGTACTTAAGAATCTGTACCTTTGTAGCAATCAATTCATGGTCATCATTAGACTGTTAATTCCAGATTTTTATTGAATTCAGATTCCACCAATCTACTCAATCCCTCTCCATCAGATGTTATACCCTGTCTGGTTAGCCTGCCTAGTCCAGTTAGAAATTTAGAGGTTCCTATGCGATTAATCTCTCATTCTTTTGAACTCCAGTGAACAAAGGCCTAACCGATCCAATCCCTCTTCATCAGTCAGTCCTGCCATCCCGGGAATCAGTCTGATAAACTAGATACAAAGGTAGCACAGTCGCGATGGGCTGAAAGCACTCACACGTGGCACAGTGGCTCAGTGGTTAACACTGCTGTCTCACAGTGCCAGGGGCCTGGGTTCGATTCCCGTCTTGGGTGACTATCTGTGTGGAGTTTGCACGTTCTCCCCGTGTCTGTGTGGGTTTCCTCCCACAGTCCAACGATGTGCAGGTCAGGTGAATTGGCCACGCTAAATTGCCCAAAGTGTTAGGTGCGTTAGTCAGAGGTAAATACAGGGTAGAGAAATGGGTCTGGGTGGGTTACTCTTCGGTGGGTCGGTGTGGACATGTTGGGCCGAAGGGCCTGTTTCCACACTGTAGGAAATCTAAACAAAATGGGTTAAGATGGCAGTACCTTTAATTTGGATGCCTCCTATGGTGTTTCTCCTGAGACTTTAACCGGTTGCTGTGTGCGGAAATTAGCAATGAAACCTCCCTGGGGCAGCCCTTGGAGGATTGGCTAGGCCAGGACTCAGCCTCTCAGTGATTTTACAGGAAATCGGCCCCTCCCCATTCCCGCATCTTGTCAGCGTTATGAGAAATTCCACCAGCAATGACTCTGCGGCTTTCTCCAGACTCACTGGGTGGATTATCGTGTCCATTGATTGCCAAGTGTTCCCATGGAGACTGACACCTCCTCCTCTGACGCTGCTGATAGATCTGGAATTGATAGGATGGGATGAGGTGTACTTTTAAGAATGTTGGAGTGGATTTAGGCCAGTTCGGCAAATCTGAGCGATAAATGTGATGGGACATTCAATCTGGTCTTCCTCCCGGACACTGACTGTGACAACATCAAATTAACAGTATCTGTCAGAGGTATCTGAACCTCTTTCTCAGGCGTACATTTTGAAATGCTAAAATGTACAAATGGTTTCTGGTGTTGTGATGACCTGTTTGTGGGATTCATTGGTATTACCCAGCCCTTGCTGACTGCGAGAGTGTGTTGTTATGCAATCACACCTCAAGGTGAGGTGATGAGGTGATAGTTCTGGAACCATTCAGGTTGGAAGGAAGCCATTCGGTCCCTCGAGCCTGTCTCTCCTTGCAATATTGTTGATCTGATGTGTCCCCAACCCCACGTTGCTGGGTTTTTAAAATTCATTCACGGTGTGAGGGTGTCACTGGCCAGGCCCAGCATTTATTGCCCATCCTTAATTGCCCAGAGGGAAGTTAAGAGTCAACCACATTGGCTGTGGGTCTGGAGTCACATGGAGGCCAGACCAGGTAAAGATGGCAGCTTCCTTCCCTAAAGGACATTAGTGAACCAGGTGGGATTTTTCCAACAATTAATTCATGGTCATCATTAGACTCTTAAATTCCAAATTTTTATTGAATTCAAATTCCATCATCTGGTGGATTCGAACCCAAGCCCCCAGGACATTACTGGGGCCCTGGATTAATAGTCCAGCGATAATAGAATAGATTCCCTACAGTACGGAAACAGGCCCTTCGGCCCAACAAGTCCACACTGACCCTCTGAAGAGTAACCCACCCAGATCCATTCACCCTACCCTATATCTACACCCTACTAAAACACCTAACCTACACATCCCTGAACACCACCGGCAATTTAGCATGGCCAATTCACCTGACCTGTACATCTTTGGATTGTGGGAGGAAACCCACGCAGACACAGGGAGAATGTACAAACTCCACACAGACAGTCACCTGAGGCTGGAATCGAACCTGGGCCCCTGGCACTGTGAGGCAGCAGTGCTAACCACTGAGCCACCGCGCTGCCCCATTAGGGCATCATTTCCCAACAATAAGCCTTGATTCCCAAGGCTTATTTCCCCAAATCAACATTGAGTATGGCTGATGACCCAGACCCAGCTGCAGATTAGCAACACACCAAATAGAAGACATTTCTCCTTAACTCCATCTTAAATGGGGGGGAGCTAGTCTTCAGAAAGCCAGTGTGTCTTTTGATTCCTCCCACTATGGGGGTGGGGTGGGGCAGGGAAACATTCTCTCAGCATTTACTGTTTAAGCCCCCTCAAGATGTAATGTCTTCAGTTGAGTTTGAGAGAGGTGGGAGGATGGGGAATATAAGCACTGACTCGGACCAGTTAATCCCGAACGCTCTGTGGCCGTGCTTAGGTTTTACATAGAATTCCTTTAGTCTTGTTATCTGTGGTTTCCAGTTTAGACCAAGTAGTTATCACAATAGATTCCTTTTTATTAACTTTAATCAGGGGGAGACAGTCAGGTCTGCAGATGCTGGAGATCAGAATTGAGAATGTGTCGTTGGAAAAGCACAGCAGGTCAGCAGCATCCGAGGAGCAGGAAAGTCGATGTTTTGGGCAAAAGTTCCTGATGAAGGGCTGTCGCCTGAAACGTCGATCCTCCTGCTCCTCGGATGCTGCCTGATCTGTTGTGCTTTTCCAGCACCACACTGTCCTTTAAATATCTCACAATGTTCTGAAACTGCTTGTACTCAAAGATACAGCTCTCACTCCTGGGTGGTTCTTGCACTGAATTGAATAGAATTGGCTGAATTGTAACATGGGTTCACACCAGGACAGTGAAAAGGTAGTACGTAACCACTTATAGCACCATCTTCGATGCAACGGTACAGATTCTTCAGCACTAATTCATAGGAAAATAAATTAGAAAATTAAAGAAATATAAAGTCCAGAATTATTGAAACAGCGGTATCCCATCACCAAGTCACCTTTTAGTTACACAGGCACGGTACTCTGACTGTGACCACTCAGCTCAGAGTCAGTCCCCCAAACTGAGGAGATTCTAAATCCCCTGGTTATATCTGTCAGCCAGGGCACCCGAATGGGCCCAGCTTACCAAACCCAATCAAGAATCTCAATCGTCAACAGGATCCCACCTGGTTACAATCACAGATCACAGAAGCAAGTTGGAAAATGAAGAGATAAGAACAACAGTCCTTCCAACCCAGTCCACATCGGCAGCAAGCCTTTGGTCCACACTGGGCCTTGACTGTGGGTTGTCTGCCCAGGCGGTTATTGGTTGTCCATTCTGAACTCTCGGTGAGACGTTATTGGTGAGCCACATTTGGGTTGTATTGCAATCTCCCTGCTTCAGGCTTAGTTCAAATCCCATCGCTGCAGCCAGTGGAACTTACATTCAGTGGAGCACTAGGGCTGCTTCAACAGCCCCTTCCAATCCCATGGCCACTTCTATCTAGAAGGACAAGGGCAGCACATACATGGGAACACCACCCCCTGGAAGTTCCCCTCCAAGCCCCTCACCATTCTGATTTGGAAATATATCACCCTTCCTTCAGTGGGTCACAATCCTGGAATTCCCTCCCTCAGGGCATTGTGGGTCTACCTACAGCACATGGACTGCAGCGGTTCAAGAAGGCAGCTCACCCCCCCACATTAAAAGAGAATAGAGTCCCAACCAATGCAGAAAGTGGCCGTTGCCTGAGGCTGGAATCAAACCCAGGTCCGTGGAGCTGTGAGGCAGCAGTATTAACCACTGAGCTACCCTCACGGGGTAACCAGGGAGGGACAATAACCAGGAAGGTATCTTGTATACTCGTGGGCAGTAAAGCAACGTCAAAGGACCACTAGAGTGGATTGACCTGGTCAAGGTAGTGCGGTAAATTATTAATATCACATTCACACCGAAAGGGACAGTAACAAAAACGCACCCCATTTTGATTCTGATTACCCAGCGCTCTGCTTTGTTATCGATCCCCTTCTGTGGTAACAGTGAGGAAAACATTGTTTCTGAAAGCTATCTCTGACTTGCTATTCCTCTCCACGCAGATGAATGAATGGACAAAGGCAGTCGGGAAGGGGTGGGAGAGGAGTCTGTTTTCTAGAGAGTTATTCCCAACAGCTGGTCTTGGCAGTAACAAGGTTCCCTCAGTGGGTCTCTCTGTTATTTTACGGGAATGATCCCATTTATTGAGAGGTCCAGTTGGGACAAGGTGAGATAAGAGTAACCTGTTTCTGCCCAGGACGTTTTGGAGGTGTGTTACAGTGAGAGGCGAGGGGTCGATTGAGCGACCAAGGTGACAGCTCTGATTGATGGGTTTGCCTCTCTCAGGACCTGATTGAAACATGACAATCTCACCCCCCCCCCCCAGCCCTCCCCCACCCCTGCAACACAGCCTTCACACCCTGTGTTCTACCAACTCAACAGAGAATTAGGAATGTTGAGATGATGCAGATCTGCTCTGTTCAAGGTTAACTTGTCCCTTTTATTAATGTAGAGAGGTGCACTTTCAATACGAGGTTTTCACAAGAATTCACTGATAAAGATGCACTTTGTTTTGAAATGTGAGTACAGAGATCAGGAACGATGCTGCATTATTAAATGGTGATAGTTCCTCACAATCATTCTGGTGGTTGGATAAATCACAATAATTTCTCAGCTGGGGAGGGGCAGATTTAAAACAGAGATGGGGAGGGAATGACTTCTCTCAAAGGGACATGAATCTGTGGGATTCACTCCCCCAGAGTGCGGGGGAATGCTGGGGCACTGAGTAAATTTAAGGAGGGGACAGAGAGATTTTTCATCAGTAACAGGTTAAAGGGTTATGGGGAGTGGGCAAGAAGGGGGGAGTAGAGGCCGAGATGGGTCAGTCATGATCGTATTAAATGGTAGAGCAGGATCGAGGGACTGAATGGCATACTCCTGCTCCTGGGTCTTATGTTCTTATGATTTGAAGCTGGTTATGGGTCCACACTGAAGTGAGTTCACCTTCCCACCATCTTTATTCTTTCATGGTTGGCAATGGCTAGGCCATCCCTTTGATGTCCACCCCTATTTACCCCTTGAACTGGCTCAGCCATTTCAGAGGTCAGAGTCGAAAAGTGCAGCACTGGAAACGCACAGCAGGTCAGGCAGCATCCGAGGAGCAGGAGAGTCAACGTTTCAGGCATATGCCCTTCATCAGGAATTTTAGAGACCAGTTTAGCACCGACCATATTGCTCTAGGTCTGGAGTCACGTGTAGTAGAGACCAGGTAAAGATGGCAGATTTCCTTCCTGATAGGACATTAGTGAACCAGATGGGGTTTTACAACAACTAGCGATTAGATTAGATTACTTACAGAGTGGAAACAGGCCCTTCGGCCCAACAAGTCCACACCGACCCGCTGAAGTGCAACCCACCCAGACCCATGCCCCTACATTTACCCCTTACCTAACACTATGGGCAATTTAGCATGGCCAATTCACCTGACCCTCACATCTTTGGACTGTGGGAGGAAACCGGAGCACCCAGAGGATACCCACGCAGACACGGGGAGAACGTGCAAACTCCACACAGTCAGTCGCCTGAGGCGGGAATTGAACCCGGGTCTCAGGCACTGTGAGGCAGCAGTGCTAACCACTGTGCCACCGTGTCGCCCCACTGGTCACCAGTCACCTTTCATTTACTCATGAACAGTCCTTGATTTTAGTACTGTCCCTTCAGAGCCAGCTCTCAGAGTAAACAGAGCCTCTGACATTCCTGTTTTTTCTTCTTTTTTCCCTCCTCTGCCTCAAGATGGAGAGTCCTTCACTTCACACTGATCCAGCTCCCTCAGAATCAGCTCTCATAGTGAACAGAACCTCTAACACTCTGTTTATATCCGTCAGCCAGGGCTCCCTCATTGGATCAGATTAGGTGGCTCAGTGGTTAGCACTGCTGCCTCACAGCAACAGAGTCCTGGGTTCGATTCCAGCCTCGGGCAACTGTCTGTGTGGAGTTTGCACGTTCTCCCCGTGTCTGTGTGGGTTTCCTCCGGGTGCTCCGGTTTTCTTCCACAATCCAAAGATGTGCAGGTCAGGTGAATTGGCCATGCTAAATTGCCTGTAGTGTTAGGTGCATTAGTCAGAAGGAAATGGATCTGTGTGAGTTAGTCTTTGGAGGGTCGGTGTGGACTTGTTGGGCTGAAGAGCCTGTTGTCACACTGTAGAGAATCTAATCTAATAATCTAACAGTCTCAATCAGCGAACTCCAGACTGACCCCCATTACAACTATTAAAGCAAGAAAATGGAGTTGAGGATTATCTGATTGGCCATGATGAGATTGAATGGGGAAGCAGACTAGATGGGCTGAATGGCCTACTTCAGCTCTTGTGTCCTTATTGTCATAGAGTACCTACAGAATAGACGCTGTTCTTAAGTAACAAGAAAAATTATTTCATGATAGCAATAAATGCAACTGCACTAGATACTGATTACTGGGAAATTAGGGAGCTCCCTTTATCAACCAAAATATTGGAGGTGATTATAAAAGGTAGGAATTATGGACATTTGGAAAGGCACAACTTGACGAGGGATAGTCAGCATGGTTTTTATGAGGTAAATTGTGTCTCTCAACTTGATTGAATTTTTTGAGGAAGTTACCAAAAAGATTGAGGGCACTGCAATATTTACTTAAACTTTAGGAAAGCCTTTGACATGGTTCCACATGGTAGATTGATTAATAAAGTTAGGTCACATGGGATTCAGGGTGAATTTGTCAATTGGATACAAAATTGGCATGATGGCAGGAGACAGAGTGATGGTAGTGTGTTGCTCTACGGACTAGAGGCCTGTTACCAGTGGTGTTCCATAGGGATCGGTTCTGGGTCCTCTTCTGTTTGTCATTTTTATAAATGATTTGGATGAGAATATAAAAGGCATGGTTTCTAATTTTGTGGATGACACCAAAATTGGTGACAGAGTAGACATTGAAGAAGGCTTTCTGAGATTACAAATGGATCTTGGTCAAATGGGTCAATGGGCTGAAAAATGGCAGATGGTGTTCAATTTGATAAATGCGAACTATTACGTTTTGTTACAACAAACAAGGAGAGAACTTATACAATTAATGGTAAGGTCTTGAGCAGTGTTGTAGAACAGAGGGTCCTGGGTACATTATTGTTTGAAGTTTGCATCAAATATAGACAGGGTGGTTAAAAAACACTTGCCTTCATTGCTTAGTCTTTTGAGTTTCTGAGTTGGGGCGTTATGTTGAGGTTGTACAGGACATTGGTGAGGCCTGTTCTGGAATAACTGTGTCCAGTTCTGGTCACTCAGTTGGAGAGAGTTCAGAAGAGATTTACCAGGATGTTGGCAGGACTGGAGGGTTTTAGTTATAAGGAGAGGCTGGAACTTCTTTTCACCAGTGCGTAGGAGGTTGAGAGGTGACCTGTTGGAAGTTTATAAAATCATGAGAAGTTTGGATAGAGTTAATGGTAGTTGTTTTTTTTCCCTAGGATGGGGGATTTCAAGATTAGGGGAACATTTTAAGGTCTGAGGAGAGAGATTTGAAAAACACATAGGAGGCAAATTGTTTACACAGAGGATGGTTCGAGTGTAGAATGGACTTCCTGAGGAAGTGGTGGATGTGGGTACAATGGCAATGTTTAAAAGACATTCGGATAAGTACATGGAACTGGAAAGGTAAAGGTTTGGAGGGAATTGGGCCAGGAGCAGGCAGGTGGGAATAGTTTAGTTTGGGATTATGATGATTTCACCTGATGAAGGAGCGGCGCTCCGAAAGCTTGTGATTTCGAATAAACCTGTTGGACTATAACCTGGTGTCATGTGACCTCTGACCTTTTCCACCCCAGACCAACACTGACACCTCCACATGCCTTCTGCAGTCCATGTGTTGTAGGTCGGCCCACAATACCCTTATGGAGGGAATTCCAGGATTCTGACCCTGCGGCACAGGAGGATCAGCGATATATTTCCAAGTCAGGATGGCGAGGGGCTTGGAGGGGAACTTGCAGGGGGTGGTGTTCCCATGTATCTGCTGTCCTTGTCCTTCCAGATGGAAGTAGTCGTGGGTTTGGAAGATTTGCGCTTTATTCTGTTCTCTTAACTTGCGCACTTTACTGAAAAGGAATTGCATTTCAAATCAGAGAGTCACTCTGAGAGAGGTCACTCAGCTCTTCAGTTCCATGCTGGCTCAGTCTCACCTCCACCCCATCACCACTCAATCTCTGCGGCTCTGTGCCCTGTTTCCCTTCAAAATCATTCCTACTGCAACTTTTCCAAGCCCAGGATATCCCTGCAAATATCTCACAGCCAAAGAAGCAACTTCTCTCAGGCATATCACTGCAAAAAATTCGCAACTCATGGGGACTTGGGGGGGACCTGTTCATGAAACACAGTAAGTGAGCACAATGGGGCAGCAGGTCATCAGGAAGGCTAATGGAATGTTGGCCCTTATCTCAAGGGGGTTGGAGTATGAGAGTAGGGAAGTCTTACTGTAACTCTACAAGGGGCTGGGGAGGCCACTTCTGGAGCACTCTGAGCAGTTTTGGTCCCTTTATTTCAGGAAAGATATCATTTCATTGGAGACAGGACAGAGAAGGTTCATTAGGATGATCCCTGAGATAGAGGGATTGTCTCAGGAACAAAGGTTAAACTGGTTGGAACTCTACTGACTGGAGTTTAGAAGAATAAGGGTGATCTCATTGAAACATCCAGGATTCCGAAGGGGCTTGGCAGGGTCAATGCATTCGATGTGAGTGAGTGAGGGGGAGTGAGTGACCAAGGGGGAGTGAGTGAGTGTGGGGAGTGAGTGCTGGGGAGTGAGAGCGAGGGGGAGTGAATGAGTGTGGGGAGTGAGAGTGAGGGGGAGTGAGTGAGTAAGGGGAGTGAATGAGTGTGTGGGGAGTGAGTGAGTGTGGGGCTGTGAGTGAGTGTATGGGGAGGAGTAGGTGTGTGGGGAGTGAGTGAGTGTGTGGGGAGTGAGTGAGTATGTGGGGAGTGAGCGAGTGTAAGAGAGTGAGTGAGTGTGTGAGTGAGTGTGGGGCTGTGAGTGAGTGTGTGGGGAGTGAGTAAGTGTAAGAGAGTGAGTGAGTGTGGGGGTGTGAGTGATTGTGGGGCTGTGAGTGAGTGTGTGGGGAGGAGTGAGTGGGGAGTGAGTGTGTGTGGGGGGGGTGAGTGAGTGTGGGGCTGTGAGTGAGTAGTAGAGTGAGTGAGTGTGGGGGTGTGAGTGAGTGTGGGGGTGTGAGTGATTGTGGAGCTGTGAGTGAGTGTGTGGGGAGGAGTGAGTAAGTGGGGAGTGAGTGTGTGTGGGGGAGTGAGTGTGTGTGGAGGTGTGGCTGAGTGTGTGTGTGGGGAGGAGTGAGTGAGTGTGGGGAGTGTGTGGGGAGTGAGTAAGTGTAAGAGAGTGAGTGAGTGTGGGGGTGTGAGTGATTGTGGGGCTGTGGGTGAGTGTGTGGGGAGGAGTGAGTGGGGAGTGAGTGTGTGTGGGGGGGTGAGTGAGTGTGTGGGGAGGAGTGAGTAAGTGGGGAGTGAGTGTGTGTGGGGGTGTGACTGAGTGTGGGGCTGAGTGTTTGTGTGGGGAGGAGTGAGTGGGGAGTGAGTGAGTGTTAGAGAGTGAGTGTGTGGGGGCGAGTGAATGAGTGTGGGTCTGTGAGTGAGTGTGTGGGGAGTGAGTGTAAGAGAGTGAGTGTGGGGCTGTGAGTGAGTGTGGGGAGGAGTGAGTGGGGAGTGAGTGTGTGTGGGGGAGTGAGTGAGTGTGGGGCTGTGAGTGAGTGTAAGAGAGTGAGTGAGTGTGGGGGTGTGAGTGAGTGTGAGAGAGTGAGTGAGTGTGGGGGTATGAGTGATTGTGGGGCTGTGAGTGAGTGTGTGGGGAGGAGTGAGTGGGGAGTGAGTGTGGGGCTGTGAGTGAGTGTAAGAGAGTGAGTGAGTGTGGGGGTGTGAGTGAGTGTGAGAGAGTGAGTGAGTGTGTGGGGAGGAGTGAGTGGGGAGTGAGTGTGGGGAGTGAGTGAGTATTAGAAAGTGAGTGAGTGTGGGGGAGTGAGTGAGCAAGTGTGGGGGAGTAAATGGGTGAGCGAGGGGGAGTGAGTGAGTGAGAGTGAGCAGGGAGTTTTGATGAGGGGGATTTTGATGGGTTTGAGTGAGTGGAGATTAGCTGGGGTGAGTAACGGGCAGTACCGGGAGATGGGGATGGGAGTAGTCTCTCTGGAAGAACGTGCGGATGTGATCCTGAGCCAGAGAGAAGGAGCGGCCTTCCTTATTGGGTAAAGTGGCTGCAGGCAGTGTGAAATGTGATAACTGCTTGAGTCTTAACGATTTGGGTTAAAGGGGATTAAACTGCTTCAGAATATGTTTTAATGTTGGCTGTGTAGTGAGGTTTCACTATCTCCTTATATGGTCACAGTAACTGGATTGGATTGGTATGTGGAAAGGCCAATGGGAATTATCTTTGTAAGAGGGTTCCTTATCTGTGATGAGCTGGCAATCTGTGTTTGCTCTTTAATACCCTTCCCAGGGGCAGTGATCGACAGCAGGTACCATGGGAGTAATGTAGTTGCAGGCTCAGGGACAGGAGGTAATATCCACATTGTGGTCAGGAATCCCATCTCAGGAAGGTTCTGGTCAGTATTGACACTCCGTGTCAGGGTATTGTTTTCTACACCTTTCTGTTCCCCGGTCAGGTCGGGGGTGGTGGGGATGTCTTTGCCACTTCTTACCAGTCAACAGTCAACAACCCATAGCCTCAAACTGAGCACACAGGTCTGTAATAGAGAATAGAATCATAGAATCCTGACAGTGTGGAAGCAGGCCGTTCAGCTAATCAAGTCCACACTGACCCTCCAAAGAGTATCCCACCCAGTCATAGAGTCACACAGTACAGAAACAGACCCTCTGGTCCAACCAGTCCGTGACAAACACAGTCCCGAATTAAACTAGTCCCACTTGCCTGCTCCTGGCCCATATCCCTCTCAACCTTTCCTGTTCGCGTATCTATCCAACGGTGTAATCGTGCCCACATCCACCACTTCCTCAGGAAGTTCATTCCACACGCAAACCACCCTCTGTGAAAAAAAAAATTGCCTCTCATGGCTTTTTTAAAATCTCTTTCCTCTCACGTTAAAACAGTGGCCTCAGTCTTGGAATCCCCATCCTCGGGAAAAGACAACTGCCATTAACTGGCTATACCCCTGATTATCTTATAAACTTCGATCAGATCACCTCTCAACCTCCCACTTCGGTCAGAGGAGACTGAGAGAGATTGCACCGAGGTGTTTATGGTCTTGATCGAGTAAATAAAGAGAAACAGTTCCACAGGCAAGATAGTTGGTAACCCATGGGCCACAGGATTGATTGTGTGGTGAGCCAGCGCTGAGCGAGGATTTGTTTTAATCCCGTGCGTTGTTGTGATGTGGAAGGTGCTGCCTGAGAGGGCAGGGCAAGGAGATCTTTCTAGGACTCGAACAAAGTTTGTTCTTAGTTAATGGGGAGTAGGCAGGAAGTGGAGTGGAGGCTGAGATAAAGGGTGGAGCAGGCTC
The DNA here is from genome assembly GCF_020745735.1 of Hemiscyllium ocellatum. Taxonomy (NCBI): domain Eukaryota; kingdom Metazoa; phylum Chordata; class Chondrichthyes; order Orectolobiformes; family Hemiscylliidae; genus Hemiscyllium; species Hemiscyllium ocellatum. The sequence goes on from NC_083404.1 coordinate 138,951,061, forward strand.
AAGGGGCTGAATGGCCTGCTCCTAATCCTTGTGTTGTGTCAAAAGGAATTTAGTTAAAACTTGAGAAAAAAGTATCTGTAAGGCTACGGGGAAAGTGCAGGGCCAGTGGGACTAATTGGATCATGCTCTCACAGAGCCAGTATAGGTATGATGGACCGAATGGTCACCAACATGCCATTCTAAGTTCAGTCCCATTCCTGCCTTAAACTCCAACACCTGATGGTAGTTAGGCATGTTGTCGTTGCCCGCATAAGGAGCCTGTAATGGTTATATCCCAGCTGTATGCTAAGGCACACACAGGATTAACAACAAAACAGAAACGTTTACTGTGCACACAGACAGAGGCTGAGATCTCTGGGTTGGGCAGGGGAGGGAGAATAACAGAAGTGCTGTTTAAGTTTGTTTAGTGTTTGAATCTCTGTGAAGCTAAGTCCAGAGACTGTGAGTGCGCCAATGTGTTTTCATTTGTAGTTGACATACGGCTGACCAAAAAGGAAGTGCTCCTGAGATGTGTGGAAGATCACATCCCCTCATTTTCTGACAATTTATTCAGCTACAGACACTTTCTCCTCTCCAGTGACTGATCTGAAGTAACAGTCTCTGAGTCACCAAGGGACCCAGAGATTCCACCAAAGTACAGAATTGATTTAGTTACCTGGCATGTGGTCTCTGCAGGAAAGCTGTTACAACTCTCTGAAGCATGAAACAACCTTTTGGTAGGATTTGATGGGCTGTGCAGTCTCTTCCTCCTGTAGGGTTTTAAGTCAGTAGGATCAGAATTGTAATGCTTTCTGGAGCTGGGATTTCTGAAAGCGATTGTCATCTGTGACCTCCCACCCAACTGGCCACCTGGGGAGCCTTTCTTAATCTGTCCTGCTCATAATGACGGGCTCGCCCCCTTCCTCCCCCCCCCTCCCCAAATTGATACCTCGGCTGAAAACTGGTGAAGGGGAGGGGACACATCTTTCTCAGACATGTTTCATAAAATAATGTGCTATCCCACTACACATAGCCTCTGCAGTTAGACCCCCCCCCTCTCCCCCCCCCCCTCCCCTTACTATTGCAGGTACCTTGACAGAGAGGACACACTGTGCATTGCAAACACTTGATTGGCCATTCGGCATAGGAGCAGAATCAGGCCATTCAGCCCATCAGGTTTGCTTCGCCTTTCTGATCATGACTGTCTGATCATCCTCAAAACCGCCACCCCCCATTCTCCTGCCTTTTCCCCATGACCCTCGATTCCCCTTCCTGATTAAAAACCTGTCTGACTCAGCCTTGAATATACTCAATGCCCCAGCCTCGACAGCCCTCTGTGGGAAAGAATTCCACAGATTCACTCCCCTCCGAGAGAAGACATTCCTCCTCATCTCCGTCTTAATTGTGCAACCCCTTATCCTGAATTTCACACAGAGGGGAGCAACCTTTCCACATAGAGTCATAGAGTAACACAACGTGGAAACAAGCCATTCAGTCCAAACTGGTCCATGCTGACCATGGTGCCAACTCAGCTGGTTCCAACTGCCCACTTTGGGAAATTTCCCTCTAAACCCTTCCCATCCAGGTACCTATCCAAATGTTTTTTTCAATATTGTAATTGTACCAGCCTCAACCACATCCTCTGGCAGCTCATTCCATACACGTACCACCCTCTGTGTGAAAACGTTGCCCCTTAGGTCCCTTTTATATCTTTCCCCTCTCACCCTAAACCTATGCCCCTCTAGTTTTGAAGTCCCCTACCCTGGGGAAAAAAAACCTTGTCTGTTCGCCTTATTCACAGAAAGAGACCCTTTGATCCAACCTGTCTATGCTGACCAGATATCCCAACCCAGTCTAGTCCCACCTGCCAGCACCCGGCCCATATCCCTCCAAACCCTTCCTATTCATATACCCATCCAAATGCCTCTTAAATGTTGTAATTGTACCAGCCTCCACCACTTCCTCTGGCAGCTCATTCCATACACGTACCACCCTCTGTGTGAAAATGTTGCCCCTTAGGTCTCTTTTATATCTTTCCCCTCTCGCCCTCTTTCCCCTCTCACCTTTAACCAATGCCCTCTTGTTTTCAATTCCCCACCCCAGAGAAAAAGACTGTATGCATTCATCCTTATCTATGCCCCTCATGATTTTATACGCCTCACATCTCCCCAGTCAATCTTACATGTTTCAATAAGGAAGCCTGTCATTTTTCTAAACCACAATGAGTACAGGCCCAACCTACTCAACCTCTCCTCACAAGATAATCCCTCCATCCCCGGGATCACCTTCTGTGGACTGTCTCCAAGGTCAGTCCATGTTTCCTCCGACAAGGGGCCCAAGACTGTTGACTGGATTCCAGCTGGGGTCTGACTAGGGCCTTGTGTAGTTGTCAGTCTGCCAGTTTGGACTTACAGGAAGGATGTGGAGGCTGTGGAGAAGGTGCAGTAGAGGTTTACCAGAACACAGCGAGGTTTGAAGTATATTAACTATAAGGTGAGGGTTGTTTTCACTATGTCATTGGAAGCTGAGGGGCATCTTAATAGAAGTTTGTAAAATTCTGAGGGGCTTGGATAGTGTCACCTAATCTCACAGTTTCTTCGTGCTAAGAATTATTTCTCCTTCCATACCTTTTTTATCTGTTTTTTTCATTCTTAGTACTGTAAAACTATTTTAAATCTATACCATTTTGATTGCTTGTAATCTGCTGTTCTTTAAATTTACATATTGTATTCATTAATGCTGTTTTAAATTCAATTACGACAGAAATTGTGAGACTCTGTGCAATAAATTCTGTTTCGATAAAAGTGAGGACTGCAGATGCTGGAAACCAGAGTTTAGATCAGTGTGGTGCTAGAAAAGCACAGCAGGTCAGGCAGCATCCGAGGAGCAGGAAAATTGATGTTTCGGGCAAAAGCCCTTCATCAGGAATAAATTCTGTTTGTCAGTCCTTTTGAACTCTGTACTGATGTGCTGCTGAGTTAAATTCTTAAATCCCTCCACATCACCTCCCTATCCCTGCAATCTCCTCCAGCCTCACAACTCTCCAACATTCTCTGTTTTTGACTTCTTGTGTATCTCAGACTTCAATCACTTGAGGATTGGGGGAACCAGGAAACTGAAGGCATGGCCATATACTCTGAAATTCTCTCCCAACTCCTCCCTCCCTCACTTACCTCCTTTAAGACGCTCATTAAAACCAAAGTCTTTCATCAAGCTTTTGATCATCAGCCCCAGAATGTGACTAAATGTTGTCCTTTGATTTATTGAAGATTATACAGATATGAATTTGAGGGGCAGCAGATTACAAACCATATTGGTAATGTCACTGGGCTAGTTAGCCAGGTCCACAGGCTAATGTTCTGGGGACATAGATTTGAATCCCACTGTAGCGTGTGATGAGATTTGAGTTAAATATAAAAGAATCTGGAGCTAAAAGCTAGTCTAATAGTGGCCAAGTCACCATTGTTGATTGACATAAATTCCCATCTGATTCACTAATATGCTTTTGAGAGGACAATCTGCCATTCTTACCTGGACTGGCCTCCATGTGACTCCAAACCTGCCACCTCAAGTGACCCGAGCAAGCCACTCAGTTCAAGGGCTCCTTGGGATGGACAATAGATCTAAAGGTGCCAGTGATGCCCATGTCCAAACAAAGCAAAAGATGAAACATACAGAGCACATGGTTGGACAACTTGAAGTAAATGATTCTTAAGATACAAAATCAAACACTCAGTGCAGGCATTTTTAAAGAAGCTGCAGAATTTTGCTTTTATCCTTATAAACAGATGTTGTTCCAGTTGAACAGAAAAAGAGCAATGCATGATGGAGCTAGAACCTCATCTCCACCTATTGTTTACTCCCCCCCCACTTCCCCATCTCCTTCAGCATACCTACCTTTTCCTAGCTACTATCAGTTCTGTAGAACAGTTACTGGATCAAAAATGTTAACTCCATTTCTACCTCCTCAGATGCTAGCAGACCTGCTGAGATTTTCCAGCAATTCCTGTTTGAATAGATTGGTCTCATTGGAGTTTAGCAGGATGAGAGGCGACCATACTGATCCATGTGCGATTCTTAGGGAGCCTGACGGGGTAAATGTGGAAAGGTTGTTTCCCCTTGTGGGAGAGTCTAGGTCCACGTGGTATAATCTCAGAATAAAGAGGGCTCCACATTGAAGACAAAGATGAGGAGGAATTTCTTCTCCCAGAGAAGAGTAAATCTGTGGATCTTTATCACAGTGGATTATTGAGGCTGTATCACTAAATATATTTGAATTGCGATTGACAGATTCTTAGTCACTTTCGGAATTGTGGGTTATGGGGAAAGGCAGGAAAGTGGAGTGCAGGATTATCAGATTAGCCATGATCTCATTGAATGGAGGAGCAGATCGATGGGCTGAATGGCCTACTTCAATTGCTATGTCTTATGGTATTTTGGTTTTATCAGTGTATGACAGAAGACTAGTTATTCCAGTCTTCTATTCAGCAAGGTATCATGGATACGATACATTGGGGGAGGGGGTTCCTCAGTCATTGCAGGACTGTAACAGGGGATCGGTCAGTGGTGCGATGGTCAGACATCTAAAAAGGGGTTCAAAATCTTATACATCATTATGCAGTCTGCAATTATATGTCTGGGAACCATTTCTGTCTCCGGTGAAGTCGAATCCAAAGATCGCCCTCAGCAAAGTCTGCACCAATGCTGAGGAGGAGAGTGAGCAGTGTAGCTGACCTGAGCCCATTCAGGAATCGTTCACTGATGATCCCGTGATAACACAACCATCAAAGACACGGAGAAAGTGAACGCTGATGAAGCAGCGATGTTTCAGTAACCAAGCTGGGGGTGTGGAATAGTCTGGTCCACAAGGCAGACCACCACAAAGAGTGGCCGAGGGTGTCTGACCCGGTCAACAATTTGACAATGAACTGCTGTGATTCAGTAGAAGCCAGACCAAAGGCCCTTGAGTCAGGAGCTTGTTCTTCGTCAGGGAAATGGCAGGAAGGTGGATATGAGGTATGTCAGCCATGATCCTTCTGAACGGAGGAGCAGGTTCAATGGGCTGAATGGCCTACTCCTGTTCCTATGTCGTATGGTCAGTGGTCTTTGGGCAAGGTTAAGGTGAGGAGGTGACTTGCTTTAAGCAAGAAGGATACTGTGAAAAAAAGAAGTTTCCAATCAGCAAAGTTATTGCCTGGTCTGGAAATAAGACCATAAGGTATGGAACAGAATTAGGCCATTCAGCCCATCAATTCTGCTGTGCCATTCGATCATGGCTGATATGTTTCTTAACCGCATTCTCTGCCTTCTCCCTGTAACCCTTGACCCCCTCACTAATCAACAATCTGTCTATCTCTGTCTTAAATACACTGAATGACTTATCTTGCTTCTATGGCAATGAGTTCCGCAGTACTCCAGGTAGTACAATGAGGAAGGTGTTTGGTTTAATAGTATGGCTGTATTTTACAATGAACAGCACTTATGAGATTAATGGTGTCCCAGATTATGTTATCGGGCAACTAAATGAGGTAGCAGAGAAGAGTTCCTCAGTGAATGGACTTCGGGAAGTCATTGATTGTCCTGATAATAGACCACCAACTAGATTGAACGAGGAGAAAGTGAGGTCTGCAGATGCTGGAGAGTGTGTTGCAGCATCCAAGGAGCAGGAGAATCGACATTTCAGGCCCGAGCCTTTCATCAGGAATGTGCCAGCAGCAATGTTCTGCACAAGGGATGTCGAAATGATTAAAGGTTATGCAGCAGAGAAATGATTCACGGATTGGAATCAAGGTCAACAATCCTCAAGCAAAGGAGCTAAGCAAGTCCAAAGACAGAGGGAAGTGAGATGTGTCCAGACCCCACTGTAATTTGTACAGGCAGAGATTTTGGAGAGCTGGGCTGGTGGTGAACATTGTATTGTGGTGTGTATGAGCCATAGCCACTGACTCAGGGGCGAAAAGAAGCTGATGAGGAGCTGGTGGACGTGGGAATGGGCTGTGAAAGTTGTATTCGATCCCCCTGTTCTGTGGTGTTGCTCACAGCCTCTGCCTGCTGAAGGTGTAATCGGTGTCACAGAGACCCAGTGATTGTGCCCAACTTGTGGATGTGCACCGTTAGTTGTATGAGTATTGTTGATTCCCGAGCTGAAGGGGTTTGTTTATGAGGGGAGGCTGGGATTATATTCATTGGAATTCAGAAGAATGATGGTGTTAATAATAACATTAGCAAATTTACTGATGATACTAAGCTGGGTGGCAGGGTGAAATGTGAGGAGGATGTTAGGAGATTACAGGGTGACCTGGACAGGTTAGGTGAGTGGTCAGATGCATGGCAGATACAGTTTAATGTGGATAAATGTATGGTTATCCACTTTGGTGGCAAGAACAGGAAGGCAGATTACTACCTCAATGGAATCAATTTAGGTAAAGGGGCAGTACAAAGAGATCTGGGTATTCCAGGGTTTAGAGCTTTTAAAAAGAATAGGGAGGGGGGCAAAAGAGGAGGGGGTGTAGCACTACTAATCAGAGAGGGTATCACAGCTACAGAAGCTTCCATTGTCAAGGAAGAGCTGCCTACCGAGTCAGTATGGATGGAAATTAGGAACAGTAAGGGAGCAGTCACCTCGTTAGGGGTTTACTACAGGCCCCCCTATAGCAGCAGGGAGATGGAAGAAAGCATAGGTTGGCAGATTTTGGAAAAGTGTGGACGTAGTAGGGTTGTTGTAATGGGTGACTTTAACTTTCCCAATATTGATTGGAACCTCCTTCAAGCAGAAGATTTGAATGGAGCTGTTTTTGTAAGGTGCGTTCAGGAGGGGTTCCTAACTCAGTACGTTGACAGACCGACGAGGGGAGAGGCCATTCTAGACTTGGTGCTTGGAAACGAGCCAGGGCAGGTATCAGATCTCGTGGTGGGAGAGCATTTTGGAGATAGTGACCACAACTGCCTCACATTCTATATAGCTATGGAGAAGGAGAGGATTAGGCAAAATGGGAGGATATTTAATTTGGTAAGAGGAAACTATGATGCGATTAGGCATGAGTTAGGAAGCATGGATTGGGAGCAATTGTTCCATGGTAAAGGCACTATAGACATGAGGAGACTGTTTAAGGAACAGTTGTTGCAAGTGATGAATAAATATGTCCCTCTGAGACAGGCAAGAAGGGGTAAGATAAAGGAACCTTGGATGACGAGAGCGATGGAGCTTCTCGTCAAAAGGAAAAAGGTGGAGGAAGCTAGGGTCAAGCTCAGCTCTAGAGCATTACAGGCAGGCGAGGAAGGAGCTTAAAAATGGTCTGAAGAGAGCCAGGAGGGGGCACTAGAAAGGCTTGGCAGAACAGATTAGGGAGAACACAAAGGCATTTTACACTTATGTGAGGAATAAGAGAATGGTCAAAGAAAGAGAAGGGCCGATCAGGGATAGCAGAGGGAACTTGTGTGTGGAGTCTGAGGAGGTAGGGGAAGCCCTAAATGAGTTTTTTGCTTCTGTCTTTACAAAAGAAACGAACTTTGGTGTGAATGAAACCATTGAAGAGCAGGTGCGCATGCTGGAATGGATAGAGATAGAGGAAGCTAATGAGCTGAAAATTTTGTCAAACATTAAGATTGACAAGTCGCCAGGCCCGGACCAGATTTGTCCTCGGCTGCTTTGGGAAATGAGAAATGCAATTGCTTCGCCACTTACGAAGATCTTTGCATCCTTGCTCTCCACTGGAGTCGTACCTGAGGACTGGAGAGAGGCAAATGTAATTCCTCTCTTCAAGAAAGGAAATAGGGAAATCCCCGGCAATTACAGACCAGTCAGCCTCACGTCTGTCGTCTGCAAGGTGTTAGAAAGGATTCTGAGGGATAGGATTTATGACCATCTGGAAGAGCATGGCTTGATTAATGCAGTCAACACGGCTTTGTGAGGGGCAGGTCATGCCTCACAAATCTTATCGAGTTTGTGAGGATGTGACTAGAAAAGTTGATGAGGGTCAAGCTGTGGATGTGGTGTATATGGACTTCAGCAAGACATTTGATAAGCTTCTCCATGGTAGGCTCATTCAGAAGGTCAGGAGGAATGGGATACAGGGGAACTTAGCTGTCTGGATACAGAATTGGCTGGCCAACAGAAGAGAGCGAGTGGGAGTAGAAGGAAAATATTCTGCCTGGAAGTCAGTGGTGAGTGGTGTTCCACAGGGCTCTGTCCTTGGGCCTCTATTGTTTGTAATTTTTATTAATGACTTGGATGAGGGGATTAAAGAATGGGTCAGCAAGTTTGCAGATGACACAAAGGTTGGAGGTGCCGTTGACAGTATAGAGGGCTGTTGTAGGCTGCAGCGGGACATTGACAGGATGCAGAGATGGGCTGAGAGGTGGCAGATGGAGTTCAACCTGGATAAATGTGAGGTGATGCATTTTGGAAAGTCGAACTTGAAAGTTGAGTACAGGGTTAAAGACAGGATTCTTGGCAGTGTCGAGGAACAGCAGGATCTTGGTGTGCAGGTACATAGATCCCTTAAAATGGCCACCCAAGTGGACAGGGTTGTTAAGAAAGCACATGGTGTTTTGGCTTTCATTAACAGGGGGATTGAGTTTAAGAGTCATGAGATCTTGTTGCAGCTCTATAAAACTTTGGTTAGACTGCACTTGGAATTCTGCATCCAGTTCTGGTCGCCCTATTATAGGAAAGATGTGGATGCTTTGGAGAGGGTTCAGAGGAGGTTTACCAGGATGCTGCCTGGACTGGAGTGCTTATCTTATGAAGAGAGTTTGACTGAGCTCAGACTTTTGCATTGGAGAAAAAGAGGAGGAGAGGGGACCTAATTGAGGTATACAAGATAATGAGAGGCATAGATAGAGTTGATAGCCAGAGACTATTTCCCAGGGCAACAATGACTAACACGGGGGGTCATAGTTTTAAGCTGGTTGGAGGAAAGTATAGAGGGAATGTCAGAGGCGGGTTCTTTACACAGAGAGTTGTGAGAGCATGGAATGCGTTGCCAGCAGCAGTTGTGGAAGCAAGGTCATTGGGGACATTTAAGAGACTACTGGACATGTATATGGTCACAGAAATTTGAGGGTGCATACATGAGGATCAGTGGTCGGCACAACATCGTGGGCTGAAGGGCCTGTTCTGTGCTGTACTGTTCTATGTTCGATGTTCTTGTACACCAGTCAATGAAGGTAAGCATGCAGGTACAGCAGGTAGTGAAGAAGGCTAATAGCATGCTGGCCTTCATAACAAGAGGGATTGAGTATAGAAGCAAAGAGGTGCTTCTGCAGCTGTACAGGGCCCTGGTGAGACCACACCTGGAGGACTGTGTGCAGTTCTGGTCTCCAAATTTGAGGAAAGACATTCTGGCTATTGAGGGAGTGCAGCGTAGGTTCACGAGGTCAATTCCTGGGATGGCGGGATTACCTTACACTGAAAGACTGGAGCGACTGGGCTTGTATACCCTTGACTTTAGAAGACTGAGAGGGGATCTGATTAAGAATATAAGATTATTAAAGGATTGGACATTCTGGAGGCAGGAAACATGTTTCCGCTGATGGGTGAGTGCCGAGCCAGAGGACACAGCTTAAAAATACGGAGTAGACCATTTAGGACAGAGATGAGGAGAAACTTCTTCACCCAGAGACTGGTGGGTGTGTGGAATGCTCTGCTCCAGAGGGCAGTGGAGGCCCAGTCTCTGGATTCATTTAAGAAAGAGTTGGAAAGAGCTCTCAAGGATTGTGGAATCAAGGGTTATGGAGATAAGGCAGGAAGAGGATACTGATTAAAGATGATCAGCCATGATCATATTGAATGGTGGTGCAGGCTCGAAGGGCAGAATGGCCTAATCCTGCACCTATTGTCTATTGTCTATTGTCTAATGAGGGAGGATCTTGTAGAGACATGTAAAATTGTGAAGGAAATCGATAAAATAGAAATAGAGAGGATGTTTCCACTGGTAGGTGAGACTAGGACAAGAGGGCATGGCCTCAGGATTAGAGGGAGTCAGTTAAGAAGTGAACTGAGGAGGAACTTGTTCACCCAGAGAGTTGTGAATCGGTGGAATTCCTTGCCCAAGGAAATAGTTAGCGCTACTTCAGTAATCGCTTTTAAAGCTAAGGTAGATACTTTTTTGAAAAATAAAGGAATTAAGGGATGTGGTGAAAATGTGGGTAAGTGGAGCTGAGTCCACGTTAAGATTAGCTATGAATGGGGGAACAGGTTAGATGGGCCGGACGGCCTACTCCTGCTCCTGGTTCTTATATTCTGATGAATCGGCATTAGTTGTGCTAATGACTATTGCAATGATTGTTATGTTGCAATGAGCCGCTTCGATAATGAAGAACGGTACCATTTCTGTGGTGTTCCCTTGACCACTGATCATTCAACGAAGCAGGCACAAGGAGGATTGGCAGCATTGAACCGCGGCAAACCACCCTCGCTCTGCACCACATAGTGGCAGAGATGCCAGTCACACACAGGCATGATCCTAACATGGCGTCCAAGCATGATCAGTCCAAGCATGATCCTAACATGGCGTCTTTGCCCGGAGGTTTGACCTAATGCCCTGAAACTTCATGGGGCCTGTATTCAATGTTAAAGACTCCCTGAGCAATTCCCTCATGCTTGTATACCACTGTACTTCAGTTGGGACACCTCATGTCTCACACAAGGGATAATGATGATGGTGCTGAAAATGTGTTGCTGGAAAAGCGCAGCAGGTCAGGCAGCATCCAAGGAGCAGGAGATTCGACGTTTCGGGCATAAGCCCTTCTTCAGGGCTAGGGTTAGGGTTAGGGTCAGGCTTATGCCCGAAACGTCGAATCTCCTGTTCCTTGGATGCTGCCTGACCTGCTGCCCTTTTCCAGCAACACATTTTCAGCTCTGATCTCCAGCATCTGCAGACCTCACTTTCTCCTCCATAGTGATGACAGTGACTGGGGCATTTGGTTGCAGTCAAACCAAATAAAGACATCGTGACTTGCTGTGAGCTGCAAGGTGGTTTACCTTGTGCGCCCCAGCTCCCTTCACTGCATCCCTGACAGCTGCACCTTCACCTACCTGGTCCCTGAGCCTTGGAATCCACTCACCCGCCCAGTGCCCAACTTCTCTCCAACAATGTTGTGGTTCTGTTCGCCAAGCTGGAGGTTTTTGCTGCAAACGTTTCGTTCCCTGGCTAGGGAACATCATCAGTGCTGTTGGAGCCTCGTGTGAAGCGCTGCTTTGATGTTTCTTCCGGTATTTATAGTGGTGGAGTTGTTCATATGTTGCGCTGAGCTACAAATCTTCAATCAGATTTTCTCTCCAACACTTTGTCTCACCAACTTCCAAAAGGGTACTGCTTGAAGGCTAGCTGGCATTGGGTACCTGTTTCTCCTTATATACATATTCTGAGGTGACTTGACCGGGTAGATGTGGAGAGGTTGTTTTCCCCTTGTGGGAGGGTCCAGGAGCAGAGGAAATAATCTCAGACTAAGGGGGTTTAAGTCAGCGAAGAGGAGGAATCTCTTCTCTCAGATGGGAGGGAATCTGTGGAATATTTTAGAGGGCTGTTATGACTGAGCCATTGAGAATACTCAAGGAGAGATTTTTAATCAGTGAGGGGAATCGAGGGGAATGGGGAAAAGGCAGGAAAATGGAGTTGAGGAACATCAGTTCTGAAGAACAGCGATGTGGGACTCGAAACATTAACTCTTGCTTTCTCTCTACAGACGCTGCCAGACCTGCTGAGTTTCTCCAGCATCCTCTGTGCCTGTTTTAGATTGCCAGTTTCAGGATGAGCAGATCAGCCGTGACCTCATTGAGCCAACTGGATGGGCTGAATGGCCTAAACCTCCTCCTGCATCTGGTGGCCCTGTGGCTTGATGAGGCATGTTGTTTGTGAAGTGCCTTTGAGATCTTTTCCCTGTATTACGTACACTATAGAAATGCAAAGTCTTGTTGTTTGTTCAGATGAAGGACTGGCTGGGTTTTTTTTTGTTTCCTTTCTCGCTAATTCCATTCAGAGGAATATTTTTTCCATCATCTGCTTGTGGTGATCTGCAATTTGTTTTCAAAGCAATCCCCAAGATAGCTGTTAGAGCTGCTGACCCAGGGAGTGCTGGGTGCCGAGGGAGACAGGGTGAAAATTCCGTTGGCTGAAGACAATTTGAGTCAAGCTGCCCCCAGTATTGTCCAAACAACTCTTGAATATCTGACAGCCTTCACTACCCTCTCCTAACCTGCCCCCCCACCCAGAATCTCTACTCAATTCCCAATACCTCTTCTTTTTCCATCTTATTACTGGTGTGGGTTAGGCAGGTCCATCGTTCATAAGATTTGCAGTTGCCTCACTTTGTTGCACGAGGTAATGTCCGTGAGTGAGGCTGGCGTGCTGATAGATCCCCAGGGACCCCAAGGCATCACATTTCCCCCAGCTGCCTGAACTATTTTTGGGTGTCTCAGATGTGTTCCGATTTAGTGTTGGAGAGTGGAGCCTCTGAGGACGAAATATTAGCTGGTGAGACGCAGAAGTGTCATTAGCCAAATCCTGGTGTCTCGTTAGTCTACCTTTGCAGCATGTTTAACCCTCTGTCTCTCTCTCTCTCTCACGCACACTCTCTTTTCTCTCTCTTTCTCTCTGTCTCTTTCCTCTCTTTCTCTTTCTCTCTCTCTCGTTTCTTCTTCAGAACAGTGATGATGTCTCACTGGCTCTACGGAACTTTGGGTCATCCTGTGTTGCTGAAAGGAACTAAATCTCTCTCTCTCTCTCTCTCTCTCTTTCATCTCTGTTCTCTCGTTTTTCTGATGGCTCAATCAGATGATCAGGGAATGGAGAGATGTATTCAGGTCCCTTAGCAACTCAAGAACCCCAACTAACACAGCTAGCTTATTGCATGTGAAAGGCTCCCACTGTGAGACTTTTGGACATCAGGATTAGTTTATCGAGGGTCGGGAGATTGTGAGTGGATGATTTATTCAACTGAGGTTTCATTTCAAAAGATAGAAATTTCTCCCGTCCCCTCAGGTGTGAAACAGTATCTCGGATCTGTGGGGTTCTGGGCAAGCTGCCCACTTCTGCAGAGGTTTTTTTATTCTTTGTAAAGCTAGTGATTACTGTGTGCTGGGATCTTGCAGGAGAAGCTTAGAGATGTAATCAGCCACTGGGTAAGTTCAGCAGAGGTGAGGAAGAGGATGTGTTCCACAGCGTATTGGAACCAGCTGAACGAAAGCAGTTCATGGTCTCGTCCCAGTCTGCACGAGCTGTGCTCCAGGATCTGTGGAGGTCTTCAAACAATGTTGAGGGAGGGGGGGCTTAGTTTTTAAACTCAGTCATGGGATGTCTGGGCATTTATTGCCCATCCCTAATTGCCCCTTGAGAAGGTGGAGGTGAGCTGTCTTGAACCGCTGCAGTCCATGTGCTCTGGGTAGACCCATGATGCCCTTAGGGAGGGAATTCCAGGATTCTGACCCAGCAACACTGAAGGAACGGGGATATATTGCCAAGTCAGGATGGTGAGGGGCTTGGAGGAAGGACTCTTTTTTTAAATTCAGTCACAGAATGGGAGCATTGCTGTCTAGCCCAGCAGTTATTGCCCATCCCTAATTGCCCAGAGGGCAGTTAAGAATCAACCACATTGGCTGTGGGTCTGGGGTCACATATACGCCAGACCAGGGAAGGAGTTTCCTTCCCTAAAGGATGTTAGTCAACTAGACAATCGATAATGGATTCATGGTCATCTTTAGACTCCTCATTCCAGATTTTTGATTGAATTAGCAATTCACCAGCTGACCATGGCAGGATTCCCAGAACATTCCCTGGGTCTCCGGGTTAACAGTCCAGTGATGATACCGCTATCGCCATGGTGTTCCATGGATTTGCTGCGATAGGGTTAGGGATAACAATCATGTTGTAGAAGGATCTTCCAGGATGTGTGATCATAATATAATCAAATTTTATATTATGTCTTTGAAAATGAGATCGTTCAATCTAAAGGTAAGGTGTTACATTTGAATAAGAGAAATCATGAAGACATGAGGCACTGACTGACTGAGAACATACATTAAAATGCACGACTGTGCGTGGGAAATAGATGGTCTTTAAAGAAATGTTACATGACTTGCAGAAACTATAAATTACGTCAATGTACCATAACTCAAAAAAGATCAGTCAACTGTGGCTAACAAAGGAAGTTTAGGAATTTATGAGATTTAAAGAAAAGGCTTATAAAATTGCCAGACACAGCAGTAATGCTGAGGATTGGGAGATTTATAGAATACAACAAAGGAGGATCAAGAAACTGATTATAGAGAACTGAATAAAAATGCAATCTAACACAAAACATAAAAGCAAATGGTAAAAGCTTCTGTAGATTTGCAGAAAGGAAGTCTTTGTCTAAAACGAGTGTGGGTTGGTTCAAGGCAAAGTCAGGAGAGTTTATAATGGGGAACAAAGAAATGGCAGGGCAGCTAAATGATTATTTTGTGTTTGTTTTCAATGGGGAAGGTACAAGAAATCTCCCAGAACTAGAAATGCCATGGTCCCGGAGAATTGAGATGGGAAAGGAAATCTGTGTTGATAAGAAGATTGTACTGGAGAAATTAATGGGGTTGAATGTTGATAAATCCCCAGGATCTGGTGGTCTATTCTCCAGAATGTTGTGGAAGGTGTCTTCAGAAATAATTGGTGCAATAATGATTATCTTCCAAAATTCTATACATTCTGCAATGGTTCCTGTGCATTGGAAGGGAGTGAGAAAGAAAATGGGGGACTACAGGCCGAGAATATAGAACATAGAGCAGGACATCACAGAACAGGCCCTTCAGCCCATGATGTTGTGCCGACCATTGATCCTCATGTAAGATAAACCCAATATACGAACCCTCAAATTTCTATGACCATATGCATGTCCAGCAGTCTCTTAAATATCCCCAATGACCTCGCTTCCACAACTGCTGCTGGCAACGCATTCCATGGTCTCTCAACTTTCTGCTTAAAGAACCCGCCTCTGACATCCCCATTATACTTTCCACCAAACAGCTTAAAACTATGACCCCTCATATTAACAATTTCTGCCCTGGGAAAAAGTCTCTGGCTATCAACTCTACCTACACCTCTCATTATCTTGTACACCTCAATTAGGTCCCCTCTCTACCTCAACCTCTCTTCCTAAGATAAGCCCTCCATTCCAGGCAGCATCCTGATAAACGTCCTCTGAACTCTCTCCAAAGCATCCACATCTTTCCGATAATAGGGCAACCAGAACTGGACACAGTATTCCAAGTGCGGTCTAACCAAAGTTTTATAGAGCTGCAACAAGATCTCACGGCTCTTAAACTCAATCCCCCTGTTAATGAAAGCCAAAAGACCATGTGCTTTCTTAACAACCCTGTCTACTTGGGTGGCCGTTTTAAGGGATCTATGTACCTGCACACCAAGATCCCTCAGTTCCTCCACACTGCCAAGAATCCTGTCTTTAACCCTGTACTCAACTTTCAAGTTTGACCTTCCAAAATGCATCACTTCGCATTTATCCAGGTTGAACTCCATCTGCCACCTCTCAGCCCATCTCTGCAGTCTGTAAATGTCCCGCTGCAGCCTACAACAGCCCTCTATACTGTCAATGATACTTCCAACCTTTGTGTCATCTGCAAACTTGCTGACCCATCCTTCAATCCCCTCATTCAAGTCATTAATAAAAATTACAAAGAGTAGAGGCCCAAGAACAGAGCCCTGTGGAACACCACCCACCACTGACTTCCAGGCAGAATTCTTTCCTTCCAAGCCCACTCGCTGTCTTCTGTCAACCAGCCAATTCTGTATCCAGACAGCTACATATCCCTGTATCCCATTCCTCCTGACCGAGCCTACCATGGGGAACCTTATCAAATGCCTTGCTGAAGTCCATATACACCACATCCACAGCTTGACCCTCATCCACTTATCTAGTAACATCCTCAAGAACTCAATAAGATTAGTGAGGCATGATCTGCCCCTCACAAAGCCGTGCTGACTGCATTTAATCAAGCCATGCTCTTCCAGATGGTCATAAATCCTATCCCTCAGAATCCTTTCTAACTCCTTGCAGACGACAGACGTGAGACTGACTGGTCTGTAATTGCCAGGGATTTCCCTATTTCCTTTCTTGAAGAGAGGAATTACATTTGCCTCTCTCCAGTCCTCAGGTACAACTCTAGTGGAGAGCGAGGATGCAAAGATCTTCACAAGTGGCGAAGCAATCATATTTCTTGCTTCCCAAAGCAGCCGAGGACAAATCTGGTCTGGCCCTGGCGACTTGTCAATCTTAATGTTTGTCAAAACTTTCAGCACATCAGCTTCCTCAATCTCTATCCGTTCCAGCATGCACACCTGCTCCTCAATGGTTTCATTCACTACAAGGTCCTTTTCTTTAGTAAAGGCAGAAGCAAAAAACCATTTAGGGTTTCCCCTCCCTCCTCAGACTCTATACACAAGTTCCCTATGCTATCCCTGATCGGTCCTACTCTTTCTTTGACCATTCTCTTATTCCTCACATACGTGTAAAATGCCTTTGGATTCTCCCTAATCCTTCCTGCCAAGCCTTTTTTGTGTCCCCTCCTGGCTCTCATCAGACCATTTTTGAGCTCCTTCCTTGCCTGCCTGTAATCCTCTAGAGCTGAGCTTGCTTCCTCCACCTTACATAAACTGCCTTCTTCCTTTTGACGAGAAGCTCCTCCGCTCTCGTCATCCAAGGTTCCTTTATCTTACCCCTTCTTGCCTGTCTCAGAGGAACACATTTATGCATCTCTCGCAACAACTGCTCCTTAAACAGTCTCCACATGTCTATCGTACCCTTTCCATGGAGCAACTGCTCCCAGTCCGTGCTGCCCAACTCACATCTGATAGCATCATACTTTCCTTTTCCCCAATTAAATATCTTCCCATTGTGCCTGCTTCTCTCCTTCTCCATGGCTATGGTAAGTGTGAGGCAGTTGTGGTCACTATCACCAAAATGCTCTCCCACCACAAGATCTGATACCTGCCCTGGCTCATTGCTGAGCACCAAATCCAAAATGGCCTCTCCCCTCGTTGGCCTGTCAATGTACTGACTTAGGAAACAAACCTGTCAGGCTTACATCAATAATAGGGGAAATGCTAGATTATATTTTAATGGATAGAATAAATAGACAACAGGTTGATAATGATCTGACTGGGCCTAGTCAGCATGGACTGTGAATGGGAAATAGTTTTGACAAACTTATTGGAAGATGTTACTAATAGAATTGATATGGAGCGCTGATGGATGTAGTATAGAGTATTATATTTTCAGAAAGCTTTTGATGAAGTTTCTCCACAGGAGTATGTTTAGGAAATTAGAGCACATGGGATAGGTTTAAGGATTGGCTGACAGACAGAAAATAGAGAGGAGGAATTCTGGCCTTGGCTGACTGTGACAAGTGGGGTATCACAAGGAGCGGTACTTGGGCCCCAGATCTTCACAATATGGACACGGGGCCAAATGTAATGTTTCCAAATGATACAGAGCTAGGCAGCAATATGCTGAGGAAGATGTAAAGCAGTTTCAGGATAATTAAGTGAGTGGGCAAGAACACGGCAGATGGAAAATAATGTGGAAAAATATGAAGTTATCCACACTGGAAGGAGAAACAGGTGCACAGAATACTTCTTAAATAGTAAGAGGTTTGAAAATGTAGATGAAGGGACCTGAGTGTCTTTGTCAATAAATCACTAGCATAAAGGTGCAGCATGTTATTAGGAAGGCTAATGGAATATTAGTCTTTATTCCAGGGGATTTGAGTACAGAAGCAGTGAACTCTTGCTTCAATTGTATAGGAGCTTGGTTCGACCCACACCTGGGGTACAGTGTGCAGGTTTGGTCTCCTTCTCTCAGGAAGGATATTATTGCCATTGAAAGAGGGTAATGAATGTTCCCCAGACTTGTACCCGGGATGGTAGGACTGTCGTGCGGAGAGAGACTGGGCAAACTGAGCCTGTATTCACCAGAGTGTCAAAGAATGAGAGTAACCTCAATTATTTATATAAATGATTTGGATGCGAGCATAAGAGGCACAGTTAGTAAGTTTGCAGATGACACCAAAATTGGAGGTGTAGTGGACAGCGAAGAGGGTTCCCTCAGATTACAACAGGATCTGGACCAGATGGGCTAATGGGTTGAGAAGTGGCAGATGGAGTTTAATTTTGATAAATGTGAGGTGCTGCATTTTGAGAAAACAAATCTTAGCAGGACTTATACACTTAATGGTAAGTTCCTAGGGAGTGTTGCTGAACAAAGAGACCTTGGAGTGCAGGTTCATAACTCCTTGAAAGTAGGTAGTAGATAGGATAGTGAAGAAGGTGTTTGGTATGCTTTCCTTTATTGGTCAGAGTATTGAGTACAGGAGTTGAGAGGTCATGTTGCGGCTGTACAGGACATTGGTTAGACCACTGTTGGAATATTGCGTGCAATTCTGGTCTCCTTCCTATTGGAAGGATGTTGTGAAACTTGAAAGGGTTCAGAAAAGATTTACAAGGATGTTGCCAGGGTTGGAGAATTTGAGCTATTGGGAGATGTTGAACAGGCTGGGGCTGTTCTCCCTGGAGCATCGGAGGCTGAGGGGTGACCTTATAGAGGTTTATAAAATCATGAGGGGCATGGATAAGATAAATAGACAGAGTCTTTTCCCTGGGGTGGGGGAGTCCAGAACTAGAGGGCATAGGTTTAGCATGAGAGGGGAAAGATATAAAAGAGACCTAAGGGGCAACTTTTTCACAGAGAGGGTGGTACGTGTATGGAATGAGCTGCCAGAGAAAATGGTGGACGCTAGTACAATTGCAACATTTGAAAGACATATGAATGTGTGTATGAATAGGAAGGGTTTGGAGGGATATGGACCAGCTGCTGACAGATGGGACTAGATTGGGTTGGGATACCTTATCGGCCTGGACAAGTTGGGGTGAAGGGTCTGTTTCAATGCTGTACACATCTATGACTCTATGACTCTGTAAAAGGAGTGGGCAGGGGAGATGTAGGAAACAAGCACAGAGAACATTGGAGTAACTCGGCAGGTCTGGTAGCATCTGTGAAGAGAGAGAAACAAAGATCCTGTTTTGAGTCCGGTTCGGAAAACTCTCCACAGACTCAGTTTGACCTGCTGAGTTTCTCCAACATTTTTGCTCCAGATTTCAGCATCCACCAGAGTTTGCTTTTATTCAAGTGGATGTGGGTCAGATGTTTCTCCTGGTTGGGCAAGGGCTGTAGAACCAGGGACCACCATGTAAAAGGAATAGGGACGTCACTTCAATCTGAGATGGGAAGAAATATTCTTACTCGGAGCATTGTGAGTCGTTGCGATACTATACCCCAGAGAGCTGTGGAAGCTCAGTGTTTGATTCATTTGAAGTATGGATTGTCATAAGTCAGACGAACAAGCAGCGCTGCAAAAGCTGGCGATTTCAAATAAACCTGTTGGACAGTAGCCTGGAGTTGTGTGACTTCTGACCATACATAAGTGAGGTGATGGCCTAGTGGGATTATTGCTGATAATGTGTGATATTGGTTAAAAGTTTGGCAGCTGAGAATGATAATGTGGGGAACTGTCAGCAGCGCTCTGAAAGCTTGTGATTTCAAATAAACCTGTTGGACTATAACCTGGTGCCATGTGACTTCTGACCTTGTCCACCCCAGTCCAACACCGGCACCTCCACTTCATAAACTAGTGATTGATTGATTTCTTATTCCCAATTGAGGATTTGAGGAGCAGGGTGAGTAAAAGGTCATTGAAAAGTTCAGTTGTGCACAATTGTATTGACTGGTAGGGTAATGTTCCTGTGTAAAACGTCAGCCTGGCTTCATTCATGTATGTATGAAAGTTTTGGTTTAAGCCAGGCTGGATTGCTATTTCATTGTTCCGTGAGTTGGTCTACAAACCAGAGGAGTTTGACAGTGTTGTCAAGGAAAAGATTAATTTATTTGCTGGCAGCAGAGAGTTGTTAGGCCAGAGCATATCCATCTTATTTGGCAGAGCTCAGTGTCATCGAGTCAGATGGAGGGAGTTATTGTCCAAAACACTGGAAATGAGCAGCACGGGGACAGAGGCACATAGTGTTTGTCTGCTTCCCTGTTTGTATAACCTGCGACAAATTTCCTTCATCAGTCAAATTTTATAAAGTGATCGCCCCATTCTAGGTTTGAATATTCTACGGGACGCTAAAATCGAAAGGGTTGAGGTACAGGAAACGAGGGTGGTTTTTCCATCGGTATGTCTCACTGATTTATAATATTTGACAAAAAAACATTCAGCAGGACATGAGCTAATTGCTGTTATAATGTAAAGTTGCTGTGATCAGGGGGACACCATCTGAAAGAGACAACAAGGAACAATACAGCACAGGAACCAGCCCTCCAGTCCATCAAGACTCTGCCAATGCATGACACATTTCTAAGCCTCAATGCAGTCCCTATCCCTCTATTCCCTGTTTTTAGATAGATGTGAGGTGCTACATTTTGATAAGGCTTTATGCACTTAATGGGAAGGTCCTAGGGAGTGTTGCTGAACAAAGAGACCTTGGTGTACAGGTTCATAGCTCCTTGAAGATGGAGTTACAGGCAGATAGGGTGGTGAAGAAGGCGTTTGGTATGCTTGCCTTTATTGGTCAGTACATTGAGTATTGGAGTTGAGAGATCATGTTGCAGCTATACAGGACATTGAGGGGGGTGGTTAGGCCACTTTTAGAATACTGCATTCAATTCTGGTCTCCCTGCTATCAGAAGGATGTTGTTAAACTTCAAATGGTGCAGAAAAACATTACAAGGATGTTGTCAGGGTTGGAGGATCTGAGCTACAGGGAGAGGCTGAACAGGCTGGGGCTGTTTTCCCTGGAGCGTCGGAGGCTGAGGGGTGACCTTATAAAATCATGAGGGGCATGGATAGGGTAAATAGGCAAGGTCTTTTCCCTGGGGTTGGGGAATCCAGAACTAGAGGGCATATGCTTAAGGTGAGAGGGAAAAAATGTAAAAGGGACCTAAGGGGCAACATTTTCACACAGAGGGTGGTACATGTGTGGAATGAGCTGCCAGAGGAAGTGGTGTAGGCTGGTACAATTGCAACATTGAAAAGGAATCCAGATGGATATATGAATAGGAAGGGTTTAGAGGGATATGGGCCAAGTGCTGGCAAATGGGACTAGATTGGGTTAGGATATCTGGTTGGTATGGACGAGTTGGACCGAAGGGTGTGTTTCCATGCTGTATGGATGTATGACACCATAATCCCTGAGAAAACGACTCCGATTATCCATTCCGTCCATGCCTTGTATAATTTTATAAACTTCTGTCAGATTGCCTCTCATTCTTCAACGTTCAAATGAAAACAAACCAAGTTTACCCAAACTCTCCGCATTGCTAATATCGGCCAAACCAGGCAACATCCTGATACACCGTTGCTGTACCCTCGCCAAAGCCTCCACCTCCTTTCTACAGCATGGTCACCAGAGCTGTACACAATACCCCAAGGTGGGGCCTAACTGGATGTTCTATACTGCAGATAGGGAAGCAACATTGGTCAAAACGTTTGAAAGACAATTGAAGAAACGATGGAAGTAAAACTGCTGGAGAATGGCAGAAAGAGCAGAGTGGAAGCGGAGGAATGGATCGAAGAGAGAGCACGGTTGAGATGGGCCGAATTGCCGCTTCTCTTCTGTATGATTCCATGACCTTTAACCCTCCCAGAGACCAGTATGGCTGCATTTCCAGGAGAACTCCAGCAAAGTTCTTGAAGTGAGCCTGTGTTTTAGTCCCCCTGCTGTTTGAGGACTGACTACCAGATTACATTCAATCCTTGGTACTCGATCGACTCTTTCCTGAACACTCTGTCCTTGAACTGCAAACGTTCCAGTGAAACTTACACCATCAATGGCTGCAGTTTCCAAAGTGACCGTGAGAGTCTATTTTTATTCATTCATGGGACGTGCCTGGCCCCACCATTTACTGCCCGTCCCTAGTTGCCCCTTGAGAAGGTGGGGGTGAGCTGTCTTCTTGACCCGCTGCAGTCCATGGGCTGTAGGTAGACCCACAATGCCCTAAGGGAGGGAATTCCAGGATTCACACCCAGCGACACTGAAGGAACGGTGATATATTTCCAAGTCAGGATGGCGAGGGGGTTGGGGGGGAACTTGCAGGGGGTGGGGTTCCCATGTATCTGCTGTTCTTATCATTCTAGATAGAAGTGGTTCTGGGTTTGGAAGGTGCTGTCTGACGATCTTTGGTCAATTTCTGCCGTGCATCTTGTAGACGGTACACACTGCTTCTACTGAGTGTCGGTGGTGGAGGGAGTGGGTGTTTGTGAATGTGGTGCCAATCAAGTGAGGGCTGCTTTGTCCTGGATGGTCTCAAAGCTTCTTGGGTGTAGTTGGGGCTGCCCCCATAGAGTCATAGGGATGTACAGCACGGAAACAGATATTGCACAGAAATGAAATACCTGTGATTGTCTGTCATCTCACTTTGCATTTGTAAAAAAGATAGGAGGTCTTGCATTTTAATAGCACCTTGAAAAGCCTCAGGAAATCTTGTGTTGCCTTGTAGCCAGCTTTGTGAAGTATTGCTGCAGTGTATAGAATCTGGAGGGCCATTTGTGCACAGTAAGTTACCATTACAACAGTGATCTGGTAACGAGGCTAACTCGTTGAGGGATATGTAAATTCAGAACAGAAATGCGGAGACATTTCTTCAGCCAGAGAGTGGTGGGCCTGTGGAATTCATTGCCGCAGAGTGCAGTGGAGGCCGGGACGCTAAATGTCTTCAAGGCAGAGATTGATAGATTTTTGATGTCTCGAGGAATTAAGGGCTACTGGGAGAATGTGGGTAAGTGGAGTTGAAAGCCCATCAGCAAGCGGTTGAGCTCAAAACATTGAATGTTTTCAAGAAGGAGTTAGATACAGTTCTTAGGGTTACAGGGATCAAGGGGTCTGGGGGAGAAAGTGGGAACAGGGGACTGAGTTGGATGATCATATTGAATGGTGGCGCAGGTTTGAAGGGCCGAATGGCCTACTCCTGCTCCTTGTTTCTATGTTTCGATAGTTTTTGCAGACCTCTGGTTAGATCTTGGCTCTCTGGGGTCATGGAGGATCATGACAGTGTCACTGTGTGTGTAATCCCAACGTTCTGCACATGTCCTAAATGTCAAACCACACACCGTCAGCTGGGGGACTTAGATTCAATGAATGAATCTTGGATGTTGCAGTTGTATAAGACTCTGGTGCGGCCGCATCTGGAGTATTGTGTGCAGTTTTGGTCGCCATACTATAGGAAGGATGTGGAGGCACTGGAACGGGTGCAGAGGAGGTTTACCAGGATGTTGCCTGGGATGGTAGGAAGATCGTATGAGGAAAGGCTGAGGCACTTGGGCCTGTTCTCATTGGAGAAAAGAAGGTTTAGAGGAGATTTGATAGAGGTGTACAAGATGATTAGGGGTTTAGATAGGGTTGACAATGAGAACCTTTTTCCACGTATGGAGTCAGCTATTACGAGGGGGCATAGCTTTAAATTAAGGGGTGGTAGATATAGGACAGATGTTAGGGGTAGATTCTTTACTCAGCGAGTCGTGAGTTCATGGAATGCCCTGCCAGTAACAGTGGTGGACTCTCCCTCTTTATGGGCATTTAAACAGGCATTGGATAGGCATATGGAGGATAGTGGGCTCGTGTAGATTAGGTGGGCTTGGATCAGCACAACATCGAGGGCCAAAGGGCCTGTACTGCGCTGTATTTTTCTATGTTCTATGTTCTATGATGTATCTGAATCACGTTGATTGTAAAACTTAACTCACTTGTTGTTTACAAGCCCCACCTGGTTCATTACTGTCTTTTAGGGAGAGAAATCTGCCATCCTTACCTAGTCTGGCCTATATGTGACTCCAGACGCACAGCTATGGGGTTTACTCTGAAATGGCTGAGACGGCCACTCGGTTTGAGGGTAATTAGGGATGGGCATCAAATGTTGGCCTTGCCAATGATGCCCATTTCCCATGAAATGACCTTCTGGACCAGCAGGATGGGTTACCTTGCCTCCAGTGGCTGGGCTGCCTTTGAACACACCATCCCATTCGTCACCCTCCCCTCTTCCTCCTCCTGTGAACATTTCCTTTCTCAGTGCTCATTCAGTTCCCTTTTGCAAGTTACTGTTGGATCTGATCCCACTGTCCTTTCAGGCCAGAATTCACTATCCAAAACAAGTCTCCCTTCAGTGTTGTCATGCCCAGTTTTCCACTGTCTGTCTGTCTGTCTGTCTCTCTCTATCTCTGTCTCTCTGTCTCTATCTCACTCTCTCTGCCTCTATGTCAGTTTATCTATCTGACTGTGTCTGTTTCTGGCTCTCTCTGTCTCTGACTCTCTCTCTCTCTTTTTCTCTTTCTCTCTCTCTGTCTCTCACACTCTCTCTGTCTCTCTATGTCTATCCCTCAGTGTCTCTCTCCCTCTGTCTGTCTCTTTCTCTCTGTCACTGGGTCTCTCTCTCTCTCTCTCTCTTTCTCTCTCTGTGTCGCTCTGGGTCTTTCTCTCTGTCTGTCTGTCTGTCTCTCTCTCTTTCTGTGTGTGTCTCTCTGTCTGTCTGTCTGCCTCTCTCTCTATGTCTCTGTCTGTCACTCTGGGTCTCTCTCTCTCTCTTCCTCTCTTTCTCTGTCTCTCTCTTTGTCTGTCTGTGTCTGTCTCTCTGTCTGTCTATCAGTCTGCCTCTCTCTCTATGTCTCTGTCTGTCACTCTGGGTCTCTCTCTCTCTCTCTCTCTCTCTCTGTTTGTCTCTCTCTCTGTCTGTCTGTCTCTCTCTGTCTATCTGTCTGTCAGTCTGCCTCTCTCTCTATGTCTCTGTCACTCTGGGTCTCTCTCTTTCTCTCTCTGTCACTGGGTTTCTCTTCCTCTCTGTCTGTCTGTGTGTGTCTCTCTGTCTGTCAGTCTGCCTCTCTCTCTATGTCTCTGTCTGTCACTCTGGGTTTCTCTCTCTCTCTCTCTGTCTGGTACCAGAGAGAGGTGACGCTGTCCAGGATCCCTGTAGCCATGTCCCTAGTGCAGGGAGGAGAGCCCCACATGGTGGGGGCTGGATGGGGTGGGGAGCTGGGCAGCTGGGGGAAACCTGTGAGCCTGACCCAGTGTGGAGCTCTTCCCCAGAGGAGATGGTGTGCTGGAGCACTGGGAGTGCTGAGGAAGGGTTTGCTGGGCAGACAAAGGCAGTCCTTCAGCTCCTGGGTGTCGTTCAAAAGCCTGTATCCCCTTTGGCAGATGCACATAGCCGGCTGTGAGGGAGCGGAGCCAGCGGAATAAGGAAATTAGGACCTTCTCTTTATTTACTCAGGCTGGAAAGGCCGGTCCTTGCTGTCTACTTGGAGAGAAATCAGGCAGGGTTTGCTCACCAGTAATTTCTCCAGAGTGTTTGTAACTTTCATCCTCACCCTGTTCACACAATTTCCTTTAATATGTTGGCGTGGAATTGCTGGAAACCATTAGCAACTAAATCTAGTCTACAAACAGCTGTCCTTATCCAGTCACATCGCAATATGTCCTTTGTCAGCGCTGGGATCGCACCCAACACCTGGGCCACACACGCGTGACACTGTTCTCACTGCCTCTGTCCAAGGCAGTACAAAGCCAGGAAAATGCTGAGACAGTGTCTCTGTTTCCTGTGGGTATGCCAACTGAGCATCACTGGGCATGGGGAGAGTCGGTGGGGGGAGGATGGTGCTGGGTCTGAGATGTTAGATTGAAAGAAAAACCTGTCTCTCTTTGTCCGAGCATGTGAGTGACTTGGCTGGGGGTTAGGAGCTGCTTTTCGACAAAGCAATGGGAGAGGAGTTAGCCCCAGGGGTCAGTCTGGCTGGATTACACGCTGCTGCTCCTGCTCAAAGCCACACAGTCACTCTGCTGCAGTTACCACTCCCGAGAGCTGACAGAGCTGGGAGGATCAGTTATTGTACAACCTGGGGCCGATGGAAAGGTCTATTTTTACATTTAGCATGTGTCTGAGTGAATACGTGTATATACACATGTGTACCCGTGTCTGTGTGTGTCTGACTGTGTGTATTTATATACCCTGCGCCTGCCTATGTGTATACCTGAGTGTGTGTTTGTGTGTATCTGTGTAAATGTGTGTGTGTGCTTCACTCTCTGTAAGGTGAATCTACATATATCTCGAGGTAAGTGTGGATATGTATGCCACAGAGAATGTGTCTTTTTCTTTGTGAAATGCTCTGTAATTGTGTGTATATTCCTGTCTCAGTACCTTTTAGCGATGTCTATCCCCAAGTCAGTGTGAGTGTGTGCACATGTCTGTAACCCTGAGTCAGTGAGTGTGTGTGTGTTAGAGCAAGTGTTTGTGTGAGTGGGTGTGTATGTGTGTGAGTGGGTGGGTGTGTGTGTGTGTGTGTCTGAGAGAGTGGGTGTCTGTATGTGAAAGAGTGTGTGTGTGTGAGAGAGAGTGTGTGTGTGTGTGTGTGAGAGAGAGAGTGGATATGTGTGTGTGTATGAGAGTGAATGTGTGAATGGGTGTGTGTGTGTCTCTGAGAGAGTGTGTGTGTGAAAGAGTGTGTGTGTGTGAGAGAGAGAGTGGGTGTGCATGTGTGTGAGAGAGAGTGGGTCTCTGTATGTGAAAGAGTATGTGTGTGAGAGAGAGAGAGTGGGTGTGTGTGTGTGAGAGAGTGTATGTGTGAGTGGGTGTGTGTCTGAGAGAGAGTGGGTGTGTGTATGCGAGAGAGTGGGTGTGTGTATGTGTGTGTGAGTGTATGTGTGAGTGAGTGTGTGTGTGTGGGTGCGTGTGTCACTGAGTCGGTGTGATTGTAAAACAGAAAATGCTGGAGAAATTCAGCAGGTCTGGCAGCATCTGTGGAGAGAGAGAGAGAAACTGAGTGAATGTTTTGAGTTCAGTGGCAAGTCTTCAGAAGGAGAATCTGAAAAACAGATCAGAAGAAGGCATGCTGGACTTGAAACCCTCATTCTGCCTCTCTCTCTCTCCACAGATGCTGCCAGACCTGCTGAGTTTCTGCAGCACTTCCTGTTTTTATTTCAGATTTCCAGCCCCTGGTGTGTGCTTTGTTTTATTTAAAAGTGAGAGTAACTGGTTGTACCTCTGTGAGTGTGCATGTCTCCCTGTGTTTATCTGTCTGCACATGGCCTGCATATGTCTGCACTTTTATCCATGATCCTGCCTTCCTGTTTCCAGTTCCTCACACGCTGCCTTTGCCCAGTCTCCGATGCCAGAAAGAGTTGGTTTTTATTTGAGTGAGGAAGTCTGGCCCTAGACCCTGCCGCGGGAGGAAGGCATGGTGGAACACCTCTTGAACTTACTAATAATGCGGAGAGCAGATTTGAGCCTGATGTGCTGTACAATGACAGCACTAATCCCATCTGACACTCCACAGATGGAATCTAGACAATTCCCTCTCCTCCCCTCCTGACCACCAAACACTGGAATTTTTTTGCTGCTTTCGTGCTTCAGTTATTAAGCGATGTCTGGGGATGCAGTGATAATTGTGTTTGTTTAAAACAATTTGAAGGTATTTGCAGCAGGGGCCAGGGTATGGAATTTATCAGAATTAAAAAGTCAAGCAGTGAGTAAAGTGGGAGGGGACTTCAGTCTGCACACACACTGTGAGTCTCTTTAATTGCAAGAACTTGCTTTGAATGAGATGAATCATTTTGTTTGTCTTGTTACTAAATGGTTTATTCTTTAAAGAGCCAGGGGGAAGGTGCGAGTGCAAACTCACAGTTAAACCGTTCAGTATAGCCAGGTTATTTCTGACATAAATATATTCCAGTAATGTTGTTTTCTTCTGCTCCCAGAGCTTAGATTTGTATTGCAGCTTTGGAAAACCTTCACCCTGTCTCCTTCTGGTATCATGTTAGATCACACTGTTCTCCTCCCCCCCTCACTGATTAACTTTGTGTGGAAATCCAGCCAATTTGAAATGCCTGCAATTTAATACACCTTTTATAATACCTGCCTCCATTTAAATTGTGTTAAATTGAGGGGGTTTATTTATTTTTTTCTTCATTATTTTGTTTGTTATGCTCCATCTCAGGGTGGAAGTACATTTTGGATTTAGCGTTAAGGTTCATTCTCTGTCTCGGGTGAAGGTAATAGTTACTGTAGGCTAACCAGACCATACGGCTGCTCCCTCGGGTGGAGAGAGAGACAATTGGGTGTGGTTTAATGGTAGGGTCACCAGGCGAGGGGAGAGGTTGAGGGGACTCCCTCATGGCAACCTCAGCCGGTGCGGGAATTGACCCCACACTTTTATGAAACCATGAGGGGCGTGGATAGGGTGGATAGCCAAGGTCTTTTCCCTGAGGTAGGGGAATCCCAAACTAGAGGGGAGAGGGGAAAGATTTAAAAGGGACCTAATGGGCAGAATGATGGCTCAGTGGTTAGCACTGCAGCCTCACAGCACCAGGGACCCAGGTTCAATCCCAGCCTCAGGCGACTGTTTGTGTGGAGTTTGCACATTCTTCCCATATCTGCATGGGTTTCCTCTGGATACTCCAGTTTCCACCCACAGTCCAAAGAGTTGGAGGTTAGGGTGGATTGACCATGCTAAATTGCCCCTAGTGGTCAGGAATGTGCAGACTAGGTGCATTAGTCAGGGATAAATGTAGAGTAACAGGATAGGGGAGAATAGGTTTGGGTGGGAGACTCTTCAGAGGGATCAGTGTGGACTTGTAGGGTCGAAGGGTCTGTTTCCACACTATGGATTCTAGGGTGGTACGTGTATGGAATGAGCTGCCAGAGGAAGTGGTGGAGGCTGGTACAATTACAGCTTTTAAAAGGCATCTGGATGGGTATATGAATAGGAAGAGTTTGGAGGGATATGGTCCAAAGGCTGGCAAATGGGACTAGATCAATTTAGGATATCTGGACAAGTTGGACTGAAGGGTCTATTTCCATGCTGTCCATCTCTATGACTCTATGGTGTCACTCTATGGTTTAAATCACCTGAGCTAATTGATCCCATAATGCAACTGAGCTGATTGATCAGATGACTCAGGCACAGATATGAATGGACACTTTGCTGTAATGTGCACATGTTCCAGCAGTATCTTCCTTTATAATTGAACATGGTCTGGGTATCACTGGGGAAATCAGCATTTGTTGTCCCGTTTCTTGTCTTGCTCGGCCATTTCAGAGGGCAGTTAAGAGTCAACCACATTTCTGTCACAGGGAGGCCAGATCAGGTGAGGATGACAGATTTCCCTCCCTAAGGGACATTAGTGAATCAGATAGTAATTGATGTCAATTGATGGTAATCTCATGGTCACCATTAAGTTATATTTCAGCCACTTGAGCTTAAATTCAAAACTAAAAAACAATGAACTGTGGACACTGAAGATCAGAAACAAAAACAAAGTGTTGGAGAAGCTCAGCAGGTCTGGCAGCAACTGTGGAGAGAGAAACAGTGTTTTGAGTTCAATGACCCTTCCTCAGAAAAAACAAAACTGGGGAAAGGGTGGTATTTATGCTGATGAGGGGGAGGGTGGGGGGTCAGGTGTATGTGTGTGTGTGTGTGTGTGTGTGTGTGTGTGTGTGTGTGTGTGTGTGTGTGTGTGTGTGTGTTGTGTGTGTGCGCGTGTGTGTGTTGTGTGTGTGCGTGTGCGTGTGTGTGTTTGTGTGTGTGTTGTGTGTGCGCGCGCGTGTGTTGCGCATGTGTGTGTTGTGTGTGTGTGTGTTGTGTGTGCACGTGTGTGTTTTGTGTGTGTGTGTGTGTGTATGTGTACACAATACATGGAGATGGGGTCCAGAGAGAGAAAAGGGATAGACAAACAAAGAGATAGGTGATTTTAAGCTGAGAGAGAGAGAAAGATAAGCACTCATGAGAGGTGTAAATATTTGAAACAGAGAATGTTTGGAAATTGTTAAACTCAGAGTTGAGTCCTGATGTCTGTAAGGCACCTGGACAGAAGGTGGGGTGTGGTTTCCCCCGACTTGTGCTGGGACTCACTGAAACCCTGCAGCAGAGACAGGGATGTTGGCTGGGCAGCACAGTGGGCTGTTAGAGTGGCAGGCACCTGGAAGCTCGGGGTCTTTTTTACAGACAGAGAGGAGGACACATCGTCACGTGCCATCTCCCCAGTGTAGAGCAGACCACACTGAGAGAAGCAGTAAAGTTGATTTTTCTATCTGTTAATTTTCCCATCCTGGTGTCAGTCTATCCCCAGTTATTTTCAGTTCTGATGAAGGGTCATTGAAGCGTTAGCCAGCGATCTGAAACAAAAACAGAAAGTACTGGAGAAACTCAGCAGGTCTACAGCTCCTCTCCACAGACCTACTGAGCTTCTCTAGCAATTTCTGTTTTTGCTTTAAGTCCAAGTCCGGGTGGGATTTTGACTGATATCTGTGGATCGTTAGCCCAGGCCTCTCTTTATTACAACACCCAGAACAAATGTTTGTATTATCAGTCCCCCTTCCTTGTCATTCTGTAGCTCCAAGAAGTTACTGATACACATGAAGTGTCTATTACATTCTTCATGGAGAGTGAAGTCTGGTCATTAACAGTGTAAGTACCCTGGTAATGATGGGATAATTTTAATGATTGGTGATCAACCTCTCTGACCCAGAATGTTAACAAATTATAAACTTGGAGACTCATTTCTATAGGTTGAGAAGTGTCACCAACTTTTAAAAATGTTGAACTTTAGATGTTTTTTTGCTAATTTTGCATCCCTTTCGAGTCATAGAGTCATAGAGATGTACAGCACAGAAACAGACCCTTTGGTCCACCCCGTCCATGCTGACCAGATATCCCACTGCAATCTAGTCCCACCTGCCAGCACCCGGCCCATATCCCTCCAAACCCTTCCTATTTATATATCCATCCAAATGCCTCTTAAATGTTGCAATTGTAACAGCCTACACCCCTTCCTCTGGCAGCTCATTCCATACACATACCACCCTCTGAGTGAAAAGGTTGCCCCTTAGGTCTCTTTTATATCTTTCCCCCTCTCACCCTAAATCTATGCCCTCTAGTTCTGCACTCCCCAACCCCAGGGAAAAGACTTTGTCTATTTATCCTATCCATGTCCCTCATAATTTTGTAAACCTCTATAAGGTCACCCCTCAGCCTCCGACGCTCCAGGGAAAACAGCCCCAGCTGTTCGGCCTCTCCCTGTAGCTCAGATCTTCCAACCCTGGCAACATCCTTGTAAATCTTTTCTGAACCCTTTCAAGTTTCACAACATCTTTCCGATAGAATTGCACGCAATATTCCAACAGTGGTATAACCAATGTCCTGTACAGCCACAACATGACCTCCCAACTCCTGTACTCAATACTCTGACCGATAAAGGAAAGCCCTTTATGAATCTATCTTTCGTTCTGTTTATATCTCTTTCTGACTTGAAATCACCCAATTAACATCTCTGTCCTTCCTGTTCCCCTTTCAATCTTTTTAATGCTGCTGTCATTACAAAGCTGGGAGAGGTGTTGAACTTTGAAAGCAGAACACATGTTCTCAACTTTAATAATTTTCAACCCGAGATCGATAGATTACTGTCAGACAAGGATATTGAGGGATTTTGGAGACAAGACAGAGTTAAGATACAGATCAGCTGTCAACGACTGTGAGAATTAGGAGCAGGAATATGCCATTTAGCCCTTCTGGGCTAGTCCGCTGTTTTGTCAGACCACCGCTGACTTATTTCAATTTTTTGAAAACCTGTCAATTCCAAATCACTCTGACTTGGCCTTGAGTTGTACGCAGTGACCTAATCTTTAGTGTTAAGTATATTAAAGCTTGAAATAGTCTTTTTTTAATCAGGAAATGAATCAAAGGTAAAGCCGCCACAGTCTGACTGGATCAAGGATTGCTGTTGCACTACAGAGAATGACTGGTAGTGCTTTAACCTGAGGGTCACTGTGCCTCAGGTGAGGGGAGAGGTGGAGAAGGTGGTGAGCACAGCCGGTGGTGGGAATTGAACCCACCCTGTTGGCATCACTCACTGGCCATCCAAGCTAACCTCCCTCCAAGTACTCATGGGGAAAAGGCAGGAAAGTGGAGGTGAGGCTTATCAGATCAGTGACTGGTGGAGCAGACTGGAGGGGATCAATTACTGTAACATCTTATAGTCTTATCACAATGACTCACTGTGTTAAAGCAGTGGATCCTCATGTTGCCTCTGGTTCTTACGCTGATGGCTTCAGCTTTGTCAGCTCCCGGGAGAACAATCCCAGACACAATGTGTTGGTGTTATAGAGTCATAGAGGTATACAGTACGAAAACAGGCCCTTCGGCCCAACTGGCCCATGCTATCCATTTGTTACAATTTAAACTAGTCCCATTTGCCTGTGTTTGGTCCCTTCATACCCATCCCATCCGTTGACCTGTCTAAATCTTTTTAAAATGATGACATTGTACTTTCCCCTCTGTGTGAAAAAATTACCACTCTGGACCCTTTTGTACCTCTCCCCTCTGACCTTATATATCTTATGCACGGCTCTCATGATTTTATAAACCTCTATAAGGTCACCCTCAGGTTCCTAAGTTCCAGGGAAAAGAGTCCCAGCCTGTTCAACTTCTCCATATAACACAAATCTTGCCAGCCAGCTAGCATCCTAGTAAATCTTCTCCGCACTGTCTCTAGTTAGATATCAGTTTTCTAGGCTGTAATGTCCCTGAGTTGTGAGTTCATGGAATGCCCTGCCAGTAACAGTGGTGGACTCTCCCTCTTTATGGTCATTCAAGCGGGCATTGGATAAGCATATGGAGGTTATTGGGCTAGTGTAGGTTAGGTAGGCTTCGGTTGGCGCAACATCGAGGGCCGAAGGGCCTGTACTGCGCTGTATTTTTCTATGTTCTATGTTCTATGAAGGAAGAGGATGTCCCAACAGTTTGTGGTCTTCTCTCTACTCCAGCGTCCCTTCAAAAACTGACAAATGCTGTCATATTTCTAACCAACTATTATCTTTTCAATTTGGTCTTTACCAACTTAACCTGATCAACCACAATCTCACTGAATGGGAGAGCAGACGTGATGGGCTGAATGGTCTACTTCTCTTACATTGTCCTCGAACACATGGTCAAACATCTCCAAGCACCTGGACTCGGAGGTACACCAGGAGATATTGGGGCCAGTGATCAGATCCTTGGTGAACAAGGGCAGCTTCAGGAACACAGGAACAGGAGGAGGCCATTCAGCCCATTGGGTCTGCTCTGCCACTCCATACGTTCATGGGTGGTCAAACTCTTCGATGCCTTTTCCTCTGCCCGCCTTGCCCTCCATTGGGAGTCTCCTGCTAATAATTTAAAGATCATTTTGATGGACAGAGAGAGGAATGGATCAAGACATTTCGGGGGAGATTGAACCCCAGCTGTCATTGGTAGGACAATGGAATCTGCGAATGCTCAAGATATCAGGGTTGGGGGAGCACCGAGAGCTGTCAGGGGTAGGGTTGTGAGACAGGGGGAGTTTGCAGAGATAAGGAGGTGAGATGGTCACTGGGAGGAGTATATTCATCAATAACATTGACTGGTTCATTCACAAACACTCAGGACAATAAATGCGAGTTGCTGTGGACGACACCCTCATCCAAAGAATTAAATTGAAAAAATCTTTCTTGCTCACTGTGTTGCCTCACCTTGAGGCATGTTGACCCTCAGGTGAAAACACCACCAGTTATCTCTCTCTGTCTCCAATGAAAGAGCAGCTTCATTGTATTGAAGCACCTTTTCACTCAAGAGCAGCACATTTATCCCCAGTGTATACCACAAATAGATTGTTAATCCATTGTTTAACCGGGCCCACCACCCTACCATAGCACTCTATCTCTGCATTAACCATGGCCAGTCCACCTAGCCTGCACACTATAGGATAATTTCCCCTGGCAAACGTGAGGACTGCAGATGCTGGAGATCAGAGTCAAGATCAGAGTGGCGCTGGAAAAGCACAGCAGGTCAGGCAGCATCCTGCTCCTCAGATACTGCCTGACCTGCTGTGCTTTTCCAGCACCACTCTAATCTTGACGATAATTTCCCGTGGCCAACCCACCCCAGCTCGCCCATCTTTGGACTGTGGGAGGAAACTGGAACACCTGGAGGAAGCCCACGCAGACACGGGGAGAATGTGCAAACTCCACACAGACAGTCGCCCGAGGCTGGAATTGAACCCAGGTGTGAGGCAGCAGTGCTAAGCTCTGAGCCACCGTGCCGTGGCCATTAGATATATTGCCATTTATAATGTAAAAGAAGCTTTGGGCAGGATATGCTGGTGTGAAGCTGATGCACCTGATGGGGAAGTAGGTGCTATCTTCAGAGAAGGTGAAGAGTTATGGTGTGACAGTGAAGTTTAGCTTTTTGATGAAGAGTTGTTTGTGAGGGATGGTTCCACTCGCTGCTCACTTTTCCGAGGTGCCTTTACAATCTCCTGGCTGGGTCGGAAAACCGAGTTTCCCCAGACCCCCACGAGTTGTAAATGGTACCAGTCACCTCCTCCCTTGCTGACAGGGTCATTGATCAATAGAGAGACTTGCCAAATCAAAACTGCTGCCAATTTCTCTTTTTTAAAACTCCTTATCTTTTCAGTTTGATGTCACATTAACAAATGGAGGAAATTTTTCCGCCAGGAAGTGAAGGGTAATAATTTATGATGAAAGGATTTACAAACTCTGGATGCCTGCATCAATAAAGAAAAGATTAAATTAAATGATTTGTTTGTGTAAAATCTAAGCTATTATTTGAAGATAAGAATATAAGTGTACAAGGAAACCATTAAAACAATTCATCTTAATTAATTGGATCTTGCAGACAAATTAGTTGATATCACATTCTGTCATTTCACAGCGATCATTTCCATGTTTCTGTTAGTGGCCGATATAAGCTCTTTGGAGAGATCTCCCATGCTCTGCTGTTCCATTTGGTTCCACCATGGCCATTGCTGAAAATCAGATCATACAGAAGAAGGCCTTTCAGCCCATTGAATGGCCTAGCCATCTGGTTCCCCTCAGCCTTGGATGGACACGAGCATCTAGTACTGGTCTCACTGGGAAAACCATGAATGAACTAGGGAAGCAAAGTTCAGCTCAGTCTAGGTCACCCGATGATTTGGAAGTAAGGGTGAGGATTCTACTGCTGATGGGAGCCAGCCTATCACAGAATTGTTACCGTGCAGTATGAGACCATTTGACCCATCATGCCAGGACTGGCTGTATTATCTAGCACCAATCTGCCTTTTCCCATTTCCCTGCACACTACTATTGAGCAAAACAAACTCCATCCCACTTGAATACCTGAATTGAAGCTGCCTCCAGCACATTCCCAGACCAGCCAGGTTTACAAAGAATATTATGATTAATTTGATTACAGCTACTGGGAAACAATTATCAAGCACAAGCATTGAACTCTACCATGAAAACTCTAACCTCCTTATTAATGCCCTGCACACACACACACACACACACACACACACACACACACTCTCTGTTACACACACTCACAAACAATCTCTCTGTCACACACACACACTCAGCTCCTCTATTCTTTCTGCCAATGGGAAAATCTGCCATTTCACCATTATATTCCATCTGCCAAGATCTTACCCATGAATCTGAACTGTCTATATCCTTCTGCAGACTCTTTATGGCATCCTCACCACTTAACCTTCTAGTTATTATTGTGCTGTGGAAAGATGAACCAGTTTTCTTTGACTGCAGAGAACAGAGAGACAGCTCCTGTGCTGGTAGAGATCTGATCAACTCTCTCTGTATCTTGTTCCCAGCCCCAGGCTGCTCAGTTATCTGAGAATCGTTCAAACAGCTATTGGCAAGCAAAAGGCTTCTGTTGTTGATAACTTGTCTCTAGTCCATAGACCAATCTACTTCTCGGTGGTAACCACAGCCACTTCTACGCACAACCCCTCAGCTGCAATTCATAGTGGAAAGGCCTAGTGATATTATTGCTGGACTGTTAACCCAGATATCTGGGTAATGTCCAGGGGACCTGGGTTTGAATCACTCCATGGCAGATGGTGGAATTTAAATTCAATAAAAATTTGGATTACCATGAATCCATTGGTGATTGTTGGAAAAACCCATCGGGTTCACTAATGTCCTTTAGGGAAGGAAAGTGCCATCCTTACCTGGTCTAGCCTACATGTGACTCCAGACCCACAGCACGGTGGCTCAGTGGTAAACACTGCTGCCTCACAGCGCCAGGGATCCGGGTTCGATTCCAGCCTTGGGTGACTGTCTGTGTGGAGTTTGCACGTTCTCCCCGTAGCTGCGTGGTTTCCTCCCACAATCCAAAGATGTGCAGGTTAGGGTGGATTGGCCATGCCAAAACACCTATAGTGTCCAGGGATGTGTAGGTTAGGGGCATTAGTCAGGGGTAAATGTAGGAGAATGGGTCTGGGTGGGTTACTCTTCGGAGGGTTAGTGTGTGGACCTGTTGGGCTGATGGGCCTGTTTCCACATTATAGGGATTCTAAAGAAAGATTCAATGTGGTTGACTCTTAACCGCCCTCTGGGCAATTAGGGATGGGTAATAAATGCCAGCCTAGACAGAGACACCCTCACCCCCCGAATGAATAAAAAAAACCTCAAACCTGCCTTTCCACCTGTTTCTCAAAAGTGGCTAAAGTAGGTTCCCTCTCCTCATCCAAGTCATGACTGTATATTGCATTGTAGCTCAGTTGACTGGATAGCTGGTTTGCGATGCCAACAGTGTTGATTTAATTCCTGCACCAGCTAAGGTCACCATGACGGACTCTCCTTCTCAACCTCTCCCCTTGCCTGAGGTGTGGGATCCCCCTCTGCTTATACCACCTCCTCTCTCTCTGTCTCTCTCTCTCTCTCGCTCTCTCTCTCTCTCTCTCTCTCTCTCTCTGTCTGTCTGTCTGTCTCTCTCTCTCTAGTGAGAGATCTGCCCTGTTGGATTATAGTGACTTTACCGAATGTTAATAACTGTGGGTCCAGCACTGATCCCACTGGTTAGGGGTTGTCATCCTGGAAATGCCCCACTTATGACGATTCTCTCTATGAGTGAGTCAATTGCCCTTTAAAGGGAATATATGACACCGGGGGCAATACAACATCATGGGCTCTTAGTTATGAAGTAGCTAACTGCGTGGCACCTTACCAAGTGCCTCTTTGTGCCCTTACTTTGTGGTTTGCTTTACCTGCTGCCACTTGATGTTGGCGTATTTCGGGTGGGGAGGAGTTGGCATCCCCCACTGACCCTGTCTCTCTCTCTCTCTCTCTCTGCAGATGGTGCTGATGGTGACGATGACCCCACCTGCTCGTGGCCCCCTTCGTCTCCGTCCAGCAAGGACCACGCCTCACCCAACCCCGGGGACGCGGGAGACTTTGGGGAGGAGGAGGGGGTGCCCGGGCTGCCGTACCCTTGCCAATTCTGCGAGAAGTCCTTCAGTCGCCTCGGCTACCTGAAGCATCACGAGCAGAGCCACAGCGACAAGCTGCCCTTCAAGTGCACCTTCTGCAGCCGCTTGTTCAAACACAAGCGAAGCCGTGACCGCCACGTTAAGCTGCACACCGGCGACAAGAAGTACCACTGCAGCGAATGCGACGCGGCGTTCTCCCGCAGTGACCACCTCAAGATCCACCTGAAGACCCACACCTCTGCCAAACCCTACAAGTGCGCCATCTGTCGCCGGGGCTTCCTGACCTCCAGCTCGCTGTACGGGCACATGCAGGTCCACGACAAGGCCAAGGAGAGCGGGCAGGCGCTCTCGCGCCTGGACGACTGGAGGCTGCACGACTCCCAGAAGTGCAGCCAATGCGAGGAGGGCTTCGACCGGCCCGAGGAGCTGCAGAAACACATCGCCGACTGCCACCCAGAGTGCTCGCCCAGCGAGGACCGGGAGAGCTGCCAGTGCCCCTACTGCCCGGACCTCTTCCCGGAGGAGAGAGGTCTCCTGGCTCACCTGGAGCGGGCACATGCCCGGGGCAAGGCCGGGTCCTGTTGCGGGGCCTGCTCGGAGCGCCCCCTGTCGGCGGGAGGACCCTGCCCCAACCCCGACGGCCCGCGGCCCCCTTCGGAGCCTGGTAACCGCAGCAACAGCCCGTCCACGGTGACGGTGGTGGGCTACACCTCGGTGTCCAGCACCACGCCCGATTCTAACCTCTCGGCGGACAGCTCGTCTGCTCCGGACCACTCCCTGCAGCCCGGGAGGGGCCGCACCAAGAGGCGGGAGCTCCAGCCCCCAGTGGACGGGACCGGGGGCCCGGCCCTGAAGAGGCCAAGAGCCAGCTACAGCTGCCCCCACTGCCACAGGCAGGTCTTCGGAAGCCTGTCGGGCCTGGTGGCGCACCTGAAGAGTGCCCACGCCGAGCAGCCGGAGCAGCCTCATCCCTGCCAACTCTGCCTGGAGGTGCTGCCGTCCCTCTACAACCTCAACGAGCACCTCCAGCAGAGCCACGAGGGTCTCCAGGACTCCCCTCCCCTCGCCAGCACCACCCCGGCCCTGCTCTACCAGTGCAACTTCTGTCCCCAGGCCCTCAGCGATATCAATGGGCTGCAGGAGCACATCCGCTGTGCGCACAGCTACGGCAGTTTGCTGACCAAGGACAGTAATGCCTTCTTCTGCCCGCACTGCCTGATGGGATTCCTGACCGAGGCCTCGCTCGATGAGCACATCCAGCAGGTCCACTCTGAGCCTGGCGCGGCCCGCTTTGACTCCCCACTGCTGACCAGCTCCAAGGAGGCCGTGGTGGAGGTCTTCTCCTGCTCCTACTGCACCAACTCGCCCATCTTCAGCAACGTCCACAAGCTCCAGAAGCACGTCAAGGACAACCACAAGAACATCCCCCTGGCCCTCAGCCACAACAACCACCACCTGCACCACCTCCACCACCTCCACCACCTCCACCATGGCAGCAAACGCTCCAGCCGCGCTACCAGCCCCCTCTCGCCCCTGAGTACCGAGCAGTCCTTGGCCAAGGGGCCTCAGGGTGCAGCGGGCACCGCCCCCTCGCAGCCCGCCGGCGAGTACTGCTGCAACCAGTGCCCGGGGACGTTCACCACCTTCGACAGCTTCCAGGCCCACCTGAAGACTCACGCGGGCGCCGCCAAGGCTGCAGTGTGCCCCCAGTGCCACAAGGAGGTGCCATCCCAGGAGGCCCTGCTGAAGCACGTCACCGTGCACTTCATGATCACCTCAACCTACTACGTGTGCGAGAGCTGTGACAAGCAATTCACCGCCGTGGAGGACCTCCACAAGCACCTGCTGGAGATGCACACCTTCGTGTTCTTCCGCTGCACGCTGTGCCAGGAGGTCTTTGACTCCAAGGTGTCCGTGCAGCTCCACCTGGCCGTCAAGCACAGCAATGAGAACAAGGTGTTCCGCTGCACTTCCTGCGACTGGGACTTCCGTACCGAGACCGAGCTCCAGCTCCATGTCAGGCACCACCACCTGGAGCACCAGGGCAAGGCCCACAAGTGCATCTTCTGTGGCGAGGCCTTTGACACCGAGGTGGAGCTGCAGTGCCACGTGACCAGCCACAGCAAGAAGTACAACTGCAAGTTCTGCAGCAAGGCCTTCCATGCCATCATCCTGCTGGAGAAACACCTGAGAGAGAAGCACTGCGTATTTGAGGGCCAGGCCTCAGACTGTGGAGCTAACGGCTCCGGCGAGCAGGCCCACAAGGATGAGGCAGAGCTGCGGCAGCTCCTGGCCAACCACCAGGAGGCGCACAACAGCCACGAGGGCAGCGAGGAGGACGTGGACGGGGCGGAGACCATGTACGCCTGCGATATCTGCGGCGCAGCCTACACCATGGACTCACTGCTGCAGAACCACCAGCTCCGGGACCACAACATCCGGCCGGGAGAGAGCGCCATCGTCAAGAAGAAGGCCGAGCTCATCAGGGGCAACTACAAGTGCAACATCTGTTCCAGAACCTTCTTCTCGGAGGCCGGGCTCCGTGAGCACACCCAGACCCACCTGGGCCCGGTGAAGCACTACATGTGCCCGATCTGCGGTGAACGCTTCCCCTCCCTCCTGACCCTAACCGAGCACAAGGTCACCCACAGCAAGAGTCTGGACACGGGCACGTGCCGCATCTGTAAGTTGCCCCTCAAGTGCGAGGAGGAATTCCTGGAGCACTGCCAGATGCACCCGAACCTGCAGAACTCGCTAACTGGCTTCCGCTGTGTGGTCTGCATGCAGACGGTCACCTCAACCCTGGAGCTGAAGATCCATGGCACCTTCCACATGCAGAAGACGGGCACTTGCCCCAACCCCCAGCCTGCCCCTCGCGGCCTGCCCCTGCAGAAGCTCTACAAGTGCGCCTCGTGCCTGAAGGAGTTCCATTCCAAGCAGGACCTGGTCAAGCTGGACATCAACGGGCTGCCGTACGGACTCTGCGCCCACTGCGTCAACGGCACCAAGCTCGCCAGCCCGACGGTGGGCACCACCAGCCTCAACGGCACCCAGCAGGTCTCGGAGCAGAGCCCCGGCAACGGCAAGGGTGGGCCGGCCAAGAGCCGCTGCCTGAACTGCAACGTGAAGTTCGAATCCGACAGTGAACTCCACAACCATGTCCGCACCGTCCACGCCGAGCCAAGTCCTGACAGTAACCATCACCTGAAAACGCCTCAGGTCTCGCCAATGCCCAAAGGCAGCTCCCCACAACCAGAGGAGGTAATGACACATCAAATCCCCACACCACACCCCCCCCCCCAAGGGCGCAGGGACCGGGGTGGGGGCACTCTTTGCTTGCTGCTAGGGTCAGGGTTGGCAGGGCATGGGGGTGGATGGCATTAGCAGCCCAATGGAGGATTCCCCATCAGGTTTTTTGTATTTCTTGAAATATGCGAGATAGCATCTGCATCGGTGTGTACCCTCGCACTGATGGAAGGGTGTGAGATGGCGGGAGATTACAGAGCTCTGGGATGCAGTGGGATCTGGGTGTCCTTGTACACGAAGCACAGAAGGTTAGTCCGCAGGTACAGCAGGAAAGCTCACACAATGGTACAGCTCATTGTGAGGGGTGTCGAAAACCCGAATGGGGAGGTGGATGTGGAATGGATGATCCCCCTTGTGGGACAGTCTGGAACAAGAGGGCAGAGAGAGAAAGCGTCAGGAGATAGGTTCAGGACTGAGATGAATGATTTGGATGTGAATATGTGAACATGGTTAGTAAGTTTGCAGATGGCACCAGAATAGGTGGCACAGTGGACAGTGAAGAAGGTTACCTCAGAGTACAACAGGGTATTGACCAGATGGGCCAATGGGCAGGGGAATGCTTAAAAAAAAAGTTTAATTTAGATCAATTCAACTCAATTCAATTCAATTTTGGAAAGGCAATTAAGGGCAGGACTTATACACTTAATGGTAAGGTCCTGGGCAGTGTTGCTGAATAAAGAGACCTTGGAGTGCAGGTTCCTTGGAAGTTGATTCACAGGTAGATAGGATAGTGAAGAAGGTGTTTAGCACACTTGCCTTCATTAGTCAGAACATCAAGTATAGAAGTTGGGGGGGGATGTTGCTGTTGTACAGGACATTGGTTAGGCCACTTTTGGAATACTGTGAGCAATTCCAGTCTCCATCCTTTGAGGGACATAGATAAGGTGAATAGACAAGGTTCTTTTTTCCCCCAGGGTAGGGGACTTCAAAACTAGAGGGGCATAGGTTTAAGGTGAGAGGGGAAAGATATAAAAGAGACCTAAGGGGCAATGTTTTCACACAGAGGGTGGTGTGTGTATGGAATGAGCTGCCAGAGGATGTGGTGGAGGCTGGTACAATTGCAACATTTAAAAGGCATTTGGATGGGTAAATTAATAGGAAGGGTTTGGAGGGATACGGGCCAGGTGCTGGCAAATGGGACTTGATTTGTTTCAGATATCTGGTCGGCATGGAGGAGTTGAACTTCAGTTTTTTACACGGATTGTTAATGTATAAAGTGAATATTTTTGGTCCCAACACTGACCCCTGCGGAACTCCACTAGTTCTGCCATCCTGAAAAAGACCCCTCTATCCCAACTCTCTGCCTTCTGCCAGTCAGCCCATCCCCTAGCCAGGCCAGTACCTAGCCCCTAACATCATGGGCTCTTGTCTTATTTAGTAGCCTCCTGTGTGACACCTTGTCAGAGGCCTTCTGGAAATTCAAGTAGATCACGTCCACTGGCGCTCCTTTGTCTAACTTGCTCACTAACTCCACAAAGAATTCGAACAGATTTGTCAGACATGACCACTCCTTGATAAACCTGTGGTAGCTCAGCCCTATTTTACTGTGTACCGTGATTCCAAATACTCAATAATCTCATCCTTAACAATGGACTGTAAATCCGCATCAACCACTGAGGTCAGGCTAACCGGCCTGTAGTTTCCTGTCTTCTGACACACTCCCTTCATAAACAGCAGTGTTACATGACTCACTTACAACCTATTGTTGTAAAAACCCAATCTGGGTCACTAATACCCTTTAGGGAGGGAAATCTGCCATCCTTACCCAGTCTGGCCTACATGTGACTCTAGGTCCACACCATTGTGGCTGACTCTTAACTGCCCTCGGATATGGTCTGAAGAGGGCAATTCAAGAGTAGTTAGTGACCGGTAACAATATGTTGCCCTTGCAGTGATGTCCATGCCCCAGGAAAGAATTAAGAAATAAAATAAATGTTAACCTGTCCAGCTACTGCCTTCCAAACTTTGCCGAGACGGTGATCTTCAGCAACCTCAGAAAGGATATCAGGGTTCTTTCATAATTCACTTACATGACGTAAGCATTGCTGGCTGGGCCCAGCATTTACTGCCCATCCCTAGTTGCCCCTTGAGAAGGTGGGGGTGAGCTGCCTTCTTGAACCGCTGCAGTCCATGTGCTGTAGATAGACCCTGAGGGAGGGAATGCCAGGATTTTGACCCAGCGACACTGAAGGAACGGCGATATATTTCCAAGACAGAATGGTGAGGGGCTTGAAGGGGAACTTGCAGGGGGTGGGGTTCCCATGTACCTGCTGCCCTTGTGTGAGTTCAGGGGTGATTTATTAGAATTGCTGCAGGGGTGAGGGTTTATTTTTGATATGAAGGTAAGATGGTGATACTGAGGCTGGTTCCCTTGGAGCAGCCACGGTTGAGGGGAGATTGGGGGTGATACAGACAGTGACTGGTAGAGTACCACAGGGATCTGTACTGGGACCTCAGCTACTCACAGTGTATAATTACTAAACGGAATGTCCCCATGTTTACAGATGACCCAAAGCTGGGTGGGAGGGTGACCTATGAGGAGGAAGCAGTGATGCTTCAACGTGATTTGGACAATGGCAAATTTGTGAGAGGGCAAATGCATTGGCAGGTACAGAATCAGGTGGATAAATGTGAGGTTATCACTTTCAGAATAAAAACAGGAAGGTAGGTTATTATCTGATCAATTGGGGAAAGGGGAAGGGGCAATGGGACGTGGGTGTCCTTGTATCCCAGTCATGAAAGGTAGGCTTTTGCAGGTGCAGCAGGCCGTGAGGAAGGAATATGGGATGTTGGCTTTCATAGCGAGAGGCTTCGAGTACAGGAGCAGGGATGTCTTACCTCAATTATACAAGGGCCTAGGTGAGACCATGCCTAGAGTGTTGTGTGCAGATGTGGTCTCCCTATCTGAGGAAGGATGTTTTCTGGTGATGAAGGGAGGGATGTGGAGATTTACCAGACTGATTCCTGGGAGGCAGCACTGACGTATGGAGAGGGATTGGATTGGCTCAGACTACATTCACTGGCATTTAAAAAAATTTAAGGGCATCTCATAGAAGCCTATGAAATTTTAACCGGACTGGACAGGGTAAACACAGGAGGGATGTTCCCGGTGACCAGGGAGTCCAGAACCAAGGGATCACAGTCGAAGGGTAAGGGGTGGGCTATTTCGGATTGAGATGAGGGGAGAGTGGGGAACCTGTGGGAT
Source organism: Hemiscyllium ocellatum (assembly GCF_020745735.1). NCBI lineage: Eukaryota > Metazoa > Chordata > Chondrichthyes > Orectolobiformes > Hemiscylliidae > Hemiscyllium > Hemiscyllium ocellatum. The sequence continues at coordinate 138,994,867 of NC_083404.1, forward strand.
TCCCTGCCACAGGAAGTGGTTAAGGCCAAAACAATTAGATATTTTCAAGAAGGAGTTAGATATAGTTCTTAGGGCTAAAGGGATCAAGGGGTCTGGGGGAGAAAGCAGGATCAGGGGACTGAGTTGGATGATCATATTGAATGGTGGAGCAGATTTGAAGGGCCGAATGGCGTCCTGCTCCTATTTCTATGTTTCAATGTATATGTGTACATGATTATGACAGGATTGTACAAGGTAAGATTGTACGGGGAGAATGCGGGTAAGTGGAGTTGAAATACCCATCAGCCATGATTGAATGGCGGAGTGGACTCGATGGGCCGAATGGCCTTACTTCCACTCTTATGTCTTATGGTCCTAAGGTAATGGGACAAGGACTGATGGACAAATTTAAGCTCTTTGGTAACAGATCCGAGGACTCAACAACAAACCTGAGGGGTGGGGTCCTGACAGAAGCCACTCCCCTGTCTGTGATGCCCCACACTCCCCCCCCCTCCCTAAACTGACACCCCACCCAGTGAATCCCAACCTAACCTGATCTCCCAGTGGCCCTGGCTCGCTCCTGGATTCCAGGAGCCGCAGTTCCGGCAGCCGCCACAGTGGCACTGCTGAGCTGCTGAACCTCTGATTGGACAGTGGCTTGCTGCTGACCTCGTCGCTACCTGATCCCTCCTGAGATCTGGTTGGTCTTCTCAAAAAAATGGCAATGGGGGGGGTGGTCTCTGAGTAAACGCCGAAAGAACTGTGGATGCCGTAAATCAGAAACAACAGCTGGGAAAGCTCGGCAAGTCTGGCAGCACCTGTGGAGAGAAATCAGAGTTAACGTTTTGGGGCTGGTCAGTGAAGGTCTATCACTGGCTGTCCCATCCGAGGGTAGGGTTCAGCCTGAGGGTTTTTGCAAGAGGTATGGGGGTGGTGGAGGGGGTAGGTGAGGAGGGAGAACCAGTGAGTGCCTCTGAGGTGCATCCTACTGCCCACCAGGACAGAAGCAGAGAGGACTTCAAAAGGAAATGAGGGCAGCAAATTTGCAGGGGATGTGGGGGAGGGCAATGGGACTGACTGGTTTGTTCCACTGTGAGACAGCAGGCACTCGACGGGGCAAATGGCCTCCTTCTGTGTTCGCCAAAGGGTAACGGGGAGTGGGGCGGGAAGATTGGACATGAGGGCACCATCAGGTCAGCCATGACCTGACCAGATGACGGAACTCACCTGAGAGGCCGAATGGCCTACTGCTGTTGCTTGTCCTGTTTGCAGCAAATCTCCCTTCACTCTGTCTGTGTCTGTGCACCTTTTGAGAGCTCTCAGTTTGATTCTGGGTGCCAGTCGCACCAAGACAACTTGCTCGCGTGCATTACCTTGGTGGGTTTTTTTCTGTTGTTGAAATGAATTCTCGGGAAGTTATAAATCTTGCTCCTGTTCTCTGGCGATCTCTGGAATCCCAAATCACATTAAACTTAATCATTCTGTGGTCCCTGTCCCCCTGAGCTCCTAGGTCATGTGTTTCTGTTAGTGCGCTAACTCGGTCTTGCTATGAATCCCGGGCTCTGATGAAGATTGTCACTGGCAGTTTCTCTCATGTTTCGAGCCATGAGGCAGCCATGCATCAAGTTTAGCAATTCTGGCTCACAAACACTCCAGGGTTTCTCTGTTAATATTAGGTTATTTTGAAGTCTCTTGTTAAAATAACTTTCCTGTTCGCACATATCCTTCCTCGCTGACCACAATCTCCTCTTTGTCCTGAGTTAAGATTAGTAACAGCGTGAATTCATCTTATTCCAGGTCCAGGTGTCTTTTATATGGTTGGCTACACCATCACCTTTTCGAGCTGTGATCTCCGAACCGTAGAGTAGAGGGGGATGTTTTTATTAAGTTCATGAAATGCAGATGTCACTGGCATGAACAATGATTGTTACCCGTCCCTAGTTGCCCCCTTGAGAAGGTGGGGGTGAGCTGCCTTCTTGAACTGCTGCAGTCCATGTGCTGTGGGTAGACCCACAATGCCCTGAGGGAGGGAATTCCAGGATTCTGACCCAGCGACACTGAAGGAACGGGGATATATTTCCAAGTCAGGATGATGAGGGGCTCGGAGGGGAACTTGCAGGGGGTGGGGTTCCCATGGATGCTTCTAGATGGTTTGGAATGTTTTGCACTCAGTAGATAGCAACTGGTGGAATTTAAATTCAGTGAAAAAAATCTGTAATTGAAAGCTAATCTCAGTGGTAGTCATCCCGAAACCATCATTGATAACTGTAAAAGCCCATTTGGGTCACTAATACCCTTTAGGGAGGGAAATCTGATGTCCTTACCTGGTGTGGCCTACATGTGACTCCAGACCCACAGCAATGTGGTTGACTCTTAGCAGCCCTCTGGGATTGCTGAACAAGACCATCACTTCACGGGCAATTGGGATGAGCAATAAATGTCAAACTTGCCAGACATATCCATGTCCCACAAATGAATGTGAAAAAAAATTCCCCACTCTTTTAATTCTAATTTGTTTCTCTGTCTGTCTCTGTCTCTCTCTTTGTCTGAGATTATCTTTAAAACCTACCTCCTTCCAATCCTGGGCATGATCCCTAACATCATCTTATGTGATTCAATGTCAAATCTTGCTTCGAAATCACATTAAGGGTGCTATGTAAATGCACATTGCGGTTGATGTTTATACCATACATCATCAATCTGTCTCCTCTGGGTTTACCTGCCAGATCGGAATATCTCGCCTTGTTTGTTTTCTTAAAAAGCCTGATGATTTTGAACTCCTCGATGAAATCTCCCCTTGACCTTCTCTGCTCTGAGGAGCACATTGAGTGTCTCCTGATGAATGGACCCCACCCCCTTCCATGTTCCCATTCCAGTAAATCTCTGCTGAGCCCTCACTACAGCCTTGATATTCTTCCTGAAACTGTGATGTGTATAAACAGCAAATTTCTGGGGTGATTTTGGGACTGGTAATGATACTGCTCATTACTGACTGGGTCCCAATACGAAGGTCTTTGCAGTTTCACTCATTTTTTTGCCAAAGGCTTTGTTGCAATGTAATTGCAATTTGAGTAGATATTGCCCCTCAACATGCATCATTAACAACAACCACAGATGTCCAACAGCAGCTTGACTACAGCTGAGGAATACAGGTTGAGGCGGGTTTGAAAGGCCGGAGAGCTACGGCTCACATTTGTCTCTGAGTCAGAAATCTATGAGTTCAAGGATGATCTTAACTCCATGCTTTTCGGATATATGAGGGATAAAGGCCAGCCATAATTGAATCTTCACACAAACTCAGGCCAGCTGTCTAAGATTTCTCTCACTAACAGTTATTAATAAAGTGTATACGATAGTAAGGTTACAGAGCCAACATACTCTCAGCTGCTGATGCTCCGACCTCCCAGCAGAGTCCCAGCGTGTGACTGCTGAAGTCAAGGCTCCTCAGAGCTGACCTCCACTTCGAAGGTTTCCATTGAATGTGCTCCCAAGGAGCTCGTTTCAGGTCACAACGAGGATCGAGATGGAGAGGACTTTCTTCCTTCACGACGACGTTTGAGTCTAGAATTCCCTTCAGGCTGAAATATGTTCAAGGACACAATAAGAGCGATTGATGTTTGATTGAGGAGGGAGTCGAGGATTACGAGGGGCTGACAGAGAAGCCGAACTGATACAACAATCAGACCCACCATATTCTTGTAGAATGATGGAGGCTTGAGGGGCCAAATGGCATATTTCTGCTCCTACTTATTCTTATAACTCAGAGACTTTATTGGCCCTGTTAGTAAACCTTATCTCCACATTGACAATGAAGAATGGAGATTGGGGGTGCTCTCACAGAAACCTATAAAATTCTGACCGGACTTAACATGTTCCCAGTGACCGGGGAGTCCAGACCCAGGGGGTCACAATCTCAGGAAACGGGCTGGGCCATTTCGGACTGAGATGAGGAGAAATGTCTTCACCCAGAGAGTGGGGGAGCCTGTGGGATTCTCTGTCACAGGAAGTGGTTGAGGTCAGAATATTGAATGTTTTCTAGAAGGAGTTATATACAGTTCTTGGGGCTAAAGGGATGAAAGGGTCTGGGGAGAGAGAGCAGGAACTGAGTTAGATGATCAGCCTTGATTGATCGTGTTTGAATCTCAGATCGGGCTTGAAGGGCCCACTCCCTGCCTCTAGTTTCCATGAATTCTGTCATCCTTACCCAGTCTGGCCCAAATGTAACTCCAGAACAACAGACAACGCGGCTGACCCTGAACTACCCTCTGAAATAGCCCAACAAGTCACTCAGATCTAGAGGTGATTAGGGATGGGCAATAAATGCTAGCCCAGCCTCAAACAATCAAGGATAGTGAGAAACGATCCCAGGAGGAATCTGAGGCCTGTAAATAAACTCACTGTAAAGGTGAAGATTGGTGCCTAGTTTTATCTTTCACTGTCTGTGTAAGGCTAGAATGGAAGGCTGCTTTCTAACCTGCTGGTGTTCGGTGACTTCCAAAGTCCTCTTTGCTCACGTGACGTTTTTGCTCATCAGATGCCACTCATCTTGTTGGGTATTTGCCCAGGTCACCCAGTCCTACACTCTCATTAGAGTGTAGTTATTGGGCTAGTATAGGTTAGGTAGGATTCGGTCGGCGCAACATCGAGGGCCGAAGGGCCTGTACTGCGCTGTATCCTTCTATGTTCTATGTTCTATGTAGAGAGATACTGGTGCTGCTTGTCACCACAGGAGAGGGGAGAGGTAGAGAAGGAGCATCTTTCACGATCACCTCAGCTGGTGGGGGAAGGGGACTCACACTGTTACAAACCAGCCATCCAGCCAACTGAGCTAAATATAAGACAGCATCAGCAACTCGCATTTGTACAGCGCAATAAAACAACAGAAATTGTTTAACAGAAACATTGTTGGAGACAGAATTGTGCTGCCAACAGATGACGGAAGGCTCAGTCTAAGAGGAGGGTTTGATAGAATGAATGAGAGAAGGGGAGCAGGAGAATTGGGAAGGTTTAGGAAAGGAATTCCAGAATCTCACAGTACAGAAGAAGACCCTTCGACCCATCAACACTGCACCACCAAAAATACACCATTGCTCACACTAGTCCCACTGCTGACACTAGTCCCACTGCTGACACTAGTCCCACTGCCCACACTAGGCCAACTGCCCATAGTAGACCCACTGCTCACACTAGTCCCACTGCTCACACTAGTCCCACAGCCCATACTAGACCCATTGCCCACACTAGACCCACTGCTCACACTAGTCCCACTGCTCACACTAGTCCCACAGCCCATACTAGACCCACTGCTCACACTAGTCCCACTGCTCACACTAGTCCCACTGTCCACACTAGACCCACTGCCCACACTAATCCCACTGCCCACACTAATCCCACTGCCCACACTAGTCCCAATGCCCACACTAGTCCCACTGCTCACACTAGTCCCACTGTCCACACTAATCCCACTGCCCACACTAGACCCACTGCTCACACTAATCCCACTGCCCACACTAGACCCACTGCCCACACTGGACCCACTGCCCTCACTAGACCCACTGCTCACACTAGGCCCACTGCCCACAGTAGTCCCACTGCTCACACTAGACCCATGGCCCACACTAGGCCCACTTCTCACACTTGTCGAACTGCCCACACTGGACTCACTGCTCACACTAGGACAACTGCCCACACTCGGCCCATTGCCCACACTAATCTCACTGGCCACACTAGTTCCACTGCTCACACTAGACACACTGCCCACACTAATCCCACTGCCCAAACTAGTCCCACTGCCCACACAAGACTCATTGCTCACACTAGGCCCACTGCCCTCACTACACCCACTGCTCACACTAGACCCACTGCCTTCACTAGGCCCACTGCTCACACTAGACCCACTGCCCACACTAGGCCCACTTCCCACACTCCGTCCACTGGTCACACTAGACCCACGGCACACACAAGACACATGGCCCACACTAGTCCCACTGCCCACACTATACCCACTGCTCACCCTGGACCCACTGCCCACGCTAGACACACTGCTCACACTAGGCCCATTGCTCACACTAGGCCCACTGCTCACACTCGGCCCACTGCCCACACTAGGCCCACTGCTCACACTAGTCCCACTGCCCACACTAGACCCACTGCTCACACTACTTCCACTACTCACACTAGTCCCACTGCCCACACTAGTCCAACTGCTCACACTAGACCCACTGCCCACACTCAGTCCCGTGCCCACACTCGGCCTACTGCCCACACTAGACACACTGCTCACACTAGGCCCACAGATCACACTAGTCCCACTGCCCACACTAGGCCCACTGCTCATACTAGTCCCACTGCCCACACTAGACCCACTGCTCACACTACTTCCACTATTCACACAAGACCCACTGCTCACACTCAGCCCACTGCCCACACGAGTCCCACTGCCCACACTAGTCCCACTGCCTACACTAGTCCCACTGCCCACACTAGGCCCACTGCTCACACTAGACCCATTGCTCACACTACTTCCACTACTCACACTAGACCCACTGCTCACACTACTTCGACTACTCATACTAGACCCACTGCTCACACTCAGCCCACTGCCCACACTAGTCCCCCTGCCTACATAAGGCCCAATGCCCACACTAGTCCAACTCTCACGCTAGACCCACTGCCCAAACTCGGTCCAGTGCGCACACTCGACCCACTGCCCACACTATACCCACTGCCCACACTACACCCACTGATCACACTACACTCACCGACCACACTCGGCCCATTGCTCATACTAGACACACTGCCCACACTAGACCCACTGCCCACACTACACCCACTGATCACACTAGACCCACTGCCCACACTTGTCCCACTGCCCACACTCGGCCCACTGTTCACACTAGTCCCACTGTCCATACCAGTCCCACTGTCCACATTAGGCCCACTGCTCACACTAGTCCCACTGCCTACACTTGGCCCACTGCTCACACTACTCCCACTGCCCACATTCGTCCCACTGCCCACATTAAGCCCACTGATCACACTAGACCCACTGCCCACACTTGTCCCACTGCCCACACTAGTCCCACTGTTCACACTTGTCCCACTGCCCACACTAGTCCCACTGCCCACCCTAGTCCCACTGCCCACACTAGTCCCACTGTCCACACTAGTCCCACTGCCCACCCTAGTCCCACTGCCCACACTAGTCTCACTGCTCACACTAATCCCACTGCTCATACGAGTCCCACTGCCCACACGAGGCCCACTGCTCACACTAGGCCCAGTGCTCACACTTGTCCCACTGCCCACCCTAGTCCCACTGCCCACACTAGTCCCACTGCTCACACTAGTCCCGCTGCCCACACTAGGCTCACTGCTCACACTAGTCCCACTGCCCACACTCGGCCCACTGCTCACACTAGTCCCACTGACCACACTCGGCCCACTGCTTACACTAGTCCCACTGCCACACCAATCCCGCTGCCCACACTAGGCCCACTGCTCACACTAGTCCCAATGCTCACACTAGTCCCACTGCCCACACTCGGCCCACTACGCACTCTAGTCCCACTCCCCACACTAGTCCCACTGCTCACACTAGTCCCACTGCCACACCAATCCCACTGCCCACACTAGGCCCACTGCTCACACTAGTCCCAATGCTCACACTAGTTGCACTGCCCACATTAGGCCCACTGCCCACACTAGACCCACTGCCCACACTCGGCCCACTGCTCATACTAGTCCCACTGACCACACTCGGCCCACTGCTCACACTAGTCCCACTGACCACACTCGGCCCACTGCTTACACTAGTCCCACTGCCACACCAATCCCGCTGCCCACACTAGGCCCACTGCTCACACTAGTCCCAATGCTCACACTAGTCCCACTGCCCACACTCGGCCCACTACGCACTCTAGTCCCACTCCCCACACTAGTCCCACTGCTCACACTAGTCCCACTGCCACACCAATCCCACTGCCCACACTAGGCCCACTGCTCACACTAGTCCCAATGCTCACACTAGTTGCACTGCCCACATTAGGCCCACTGCCCACACTAGACCCACTGCCCACACTCGGCCCACTGCTCATACTAGTCCCACTGACCACACTCGGCCCACTGCTCACACTAGTCCCACTGACCACACTCGGCCCACTGCTCACACTAGTCCCACTGACCACACTCGGCCCACTGCTCACACTAGTCCCACTGCCACACCAATCCCGCTGCCCACACTAGTCCCACTGCTCACACTAGGCCCACTGCCCACACTAGTCCCACTGCCCAGTCTAGGCCCATAGCCTTGATGTTCTGTGTTTGGGATTCAGACCACCAATGGTGCAGTGTTAGAAATCACGGGGAGTGGTGCAAGGGATGGAATCGGAAGGATGCAGAGATCTGGAAGGATGGTAAGGCTGGAGTAGACTACGGCAGTATGGGAGGAGACAGGGTGAGGACAGGGCTATGGAGGAATTTGGGAACATGGATGAAAATTTCATATCTTTACAGACCCATGTTTGTTTACTTTGATGGAGAATTCTAAACCAAAGTTAATTCAATCCTTCCCTTTGTGCTCGAGGTTGATGTGTGGATTGTGTTCTGAATGATGCACACTGGACATTATTTCTCTTCATTCTTAAATAAAAATAGACATGTTGGCTTTGATGGACATCGTTTATATCTGTTTATCCTGCAGGAAGTGTAGGCACTTCTGCCTCTTTACTGATCTACTGTGTGATTAAGATCTCTCACCACGTTTACCATGACACATTCAGCAAAGAGATATCATATAACAAATTTACATCCCCTTTAATTTTAAACACAACGAAGGATTGTAAAACCGCTTCAGCGCACAATCATTTACTTAAACTTCTCCAATTCATTCTCCCTTCCAAAGACCGTCCGTTTCTGAGGACGGTTTGCTCAAGATGACAGAGGAATTTCACAAAAACTGTACAGCATAGACGGAGGCCATTCGACCCACGGTGTCCATGCTGGTGGGTGAAGAGAGGAGTCCACTTTCTGGCCCTTGCACTCGAGCCCTTGATGTTATGGTGCATCCTGTGCAAATCCAATATTTTGTTCAATGCGTTTAGGTTTCCTGTCTTGATGCCCCTCTCTGCGATGTCCACCAATTGCTTTCAATCTATTTCATTTCATCAGGAATGGAGTATGAAAGGAGGAAGGTTTTGTTAAAACTACACAATGCGCTGGTCAGACTGCAGCTAGAATACGGTGAACAGTCTCGGTTTCTTGTCCAAGGCGACATAGACTGGTATTGGAGACAGTCCAGAGAAGGCTCTCTAGTCTGGTACCAACACTGTCTTATGCTGACCCAGACATCCTGTGAGTGAATAAATTAGAACAAAACTGGACCAAATCCTTCACTGTCTCCAAGTATTGGAATTCCCTCCCTAAAGGCATTGTGGGTCTAACTACAGCACATGGACTGCAGCGGTTCAAGAAGGCAGCTCACCCCCACCTTCTCCAGGGACAACTAGGGACGGGTAATAAATGCTGGGCCCGGCCAGCGATGCCCACATCAGCTTGTACCAGTGTTTGATGTCACACTCCATTCCTGCAACCCACATCCCCTGCAAACATTCAGCCCGGACTCCCTTGGCAGAGGTGTGCGAGAGTGACTGTGTGTGTGTTTGTGTGTGTGTGTGTGTGTGTGTGTGAGAGAGAAAGAGAGAAAGTGTGTGGGTGTGTGTGTATTTGTGTGGTTGTGAGAGAGTGTGTGCCTGAGTGTGAGTGCATTCGTGAGTATCTCTGTGTATATTTGTGTATGTGTGTATGAGAGTGTATTTGTTAGTGTGCATGTATATTTGTGTGTGTGTGTATGTGTGTATTTGTGTGTGGGGGGGGTATTTGTGAGTGCGTGCGTTTTTGTGAGTATGTATGTATATATTTGTGAGTGACTGTATGTGAGCATGTGTATTTGTGTGTGTGTGAGAGAGTGTGTCTGTGTGTGTGTGTGTGAGAGTATGAGTGTGTGCATGTGTATGTATTTGTGTGTGTGTGTTTTTGTGAGTGTGTGTGGGGGGTATTTGTGAGTGCTTGTGTTTTTTTGTGTGTGTAAATATGTTCATGAGTGACTGTGTGCGAGCATGTGTACTTGTGTGTGTGTATATTTGTGTGTGAGAGTGTGTCTGTGTGTGCAAGAGTGCATGTGTGAGAGTGTGTGCATGTGTATATGACAGTGTATTTGTGAGTGTGTGTGTGTGAGAGAGTGTGTGTGAGTGAGAGAGTGAGTATGAGTGTGTGCATGTGTATGTATTTGTGTGTGTGTGTGTGTGTGTATTTGTGGGTGAGTGTGTGTGTGAGAGAGTGAGTGTGTCTGTGTGTGTGTCTGTATTTATGAGAGTGTATTTGTGAGTGTGTGTATTTGTGGGTGAGTGTGTGTGTGAGAGAGAGTGAGTGTGTCTGTGTGTGTATGTATTTATGAGAGTGTATTTGTGAGTGTGTGTATTTGTGGGTGAGTGTGTGTGTGAGTGAGAGAGTGAGTGTGTCTGTGTGTGTGTATGTATTTATGAGAGTGTATTTGAGTGTGTGTGTGTGAGTGAGAGTGTGTGTGTGTGTATTTGTGGGTGCGTGTGTGTGTGTAAGAGAGTGAGTGTGTCTGTGTGTGTATGTATTTATGAGAGCGTATTTGTGAGTGTGTGTATTTGTGGGTGAGTGTGTGTGTGAGTGAGAGAGTGAGTGTGTCTGTGTGTGTGTGTGTGTATGTGTATGTATTTATGAGAGTGTATTTGAGTGTGTGTGTGAGTGAGAGTGTGTGGATCAAGCCTTCCTGATAGCTTTGCCCCTGCCCCATCCCTCTCTCTACCCCTTGGCATCAATGTCTACATTCATGCCCAGATATAAAGCAGATGGAGGATCCACCCCACCTCGCTAGATCTTTGTTTGTACTGAGTTGTCCTCCTCTCTCAGAGAAGCCTGAGCTATCATTCCCTCTGGGTCTCTCTGGGAACCCTCCCCACCCCCCCTCACCCCTGAGTCCTGCCCTGAGCCCCTGTGGGTGGGAGAAGTAGGAGCAGTTAGCAGTGTTTCCACCAACCAGTTCCATCTCCGCGGTCTGACAGAAACACAACCCACAATAAGAGACAAATGCAATTCTTTGAATGATTAGGTTGTCCTTGTTCATTAACAAGTGGAAACCGTAATTAAAATATTATAGAAAAGAAGTAATTTATATTGCATTATATGCCAATCACATCAATGAAAGCTCGTCGTTAAAGGTTACGCTTGATATGTACTTTACCTTTAGCACATGCTAAACCAGTTTTAAGATTTGTAAATTATGTAATTTAATTTCCATTAACTTCATTATAATCTGCTGAATGTGCCAATTACAAAGATGAATGAAATGTCTGCCTTAAGCAATTAGACTGTCAGTGAATTGCAGGTTCTCTGACAATGGCAGAATGCTCACACAAAGCGGTAAAATTAAATCGCTCTCCTTGATATATTCTGTACCAAATGGTTTAACCCTTCGAGTGCAAGATGCCTTTTAGAAGGAACACGCAGCTCCCTATCTCTCCGTGTGCCTGAGGCATTGCTGGGTGATAGCCCGAGGGTGACCAGGACACTCACTGGCCGTGTGGCTCAATCCAGTGGACGATTGACCAGAGGAGATCCGAACAGGAGGAGGCCATTCGGCCACTTGAACTTGATCTGCCATTCAATAGGATCATGGCTGATCCCGTACACCTCATCGCCATTTCATTGACCTTTCCAGTTAGCTCAGTTGGCTGGATGGCAGTTTTGTGATGTCAGCAGCTTGGGTTCAAATCCCACACCAGCTGAGTTAACTATGAAGGGCTCTCCCCCCTTGCCTGAGGCATGGGGGAACCTCAGGCTAAACCACCACTATCATCTCTCTCTCTCTCTGTAACGAGAGGGCAGCCCCCTGGGGTGATGGTGAACTGATTTTGATCTGAGCCACCACCACAGCTCCTATGGGGCTGGCTTGACTCTGTCCTGTATTGAAACAGAATCGCATTGGCTGCCTGGTAACAGGTTTCCTGGTGGGCTTCCCAGTCAGCTCACTCTCTGTTGAAGAGGTTGAAGAAGATGTGGGGCAGCAGAGCATTGAGGAGCACTGTCTTCATCTCTGCTCCCTCAACATTTCCTCACCCTCAGCTCCAACACCGCTCCCTGTTCTTTTCCTTCACTCCACTTCCCCAACCTCCTTCTTTTATTCACTCACAGGGTGTGGGCAGCAGCGGCTAGCCCAGTATTTATTGACCATCCCTAATTGCCGAGAGGGCAGTTAAGAGTTAACCACGTTGCTGTGGGTCTGGAGTCACATGGAGGCCAGACTGGGCAAGGATGGCAGAGTTCCTTCCCTAAAAGGTATTAACCAATCAGATGGGTCTTTCCCAAAAAAAACCCAGCAATGATCATTAGATTCCTCATTCCAAATATTTATTAAATTGAAGTTTCACCATAGCAAGATTGGAATCTGGGTCCCCAAAACATTATCATTAATAGTCTAGTGATAATGCCACTAAGCCACACTTCCTCATCTCGATTAGATTCCCTACAGTGTGGAAACAGGCCCTTCGGCCCAACCAGTCCATACTGACCCTCCGAAGAGTAACACACCCAGACCCATTTCCTTCTGACTAATGCACCTAACACTATGGGACAATTTAGCATGGCCAATTCACCCTGACCTGCACATCTTTGGACTGAGGGAGGAAACCGGAGCAAACCCACACAGACACGGGGAGAATGTGCAAACTCCACACAGACTGGAGGCAGCACTGCTAACCACTGTGCCATCGCGCCACCCCACCTAGCTGTGTTTATAGATTTCATACCAGGACAATGCAGCCACTTGATTGGTCCCACATCCACAAACACTCATTCCCTCCACCGCCGACGCTCAGCAGCAGCAGTGTGTACTATCTACAAGATGCACTGCAGACATGCGCCAAAGATCCTCAGACAACTCCTTCCAAATCCCTCCGATCACTTCCATCTAGAAGGACGAAGGCTCTAGATACATGGGAACCACACCCCCTGCAAGTTCCCTTCCGAGCCCCTCACCATCCTGACTTGGAAATATATTGCCGTTCCTTCAGTGTCGCTGGGTCAGAATCCTGGAATTCCCTCCCTCAGGGCATTGTGGGTCTACCCACAGCACATGGACTGCAGCGGGTCAAGAAGGCAGCTCACCCCCACCTTCTCAAGGGGCAACTAGGGACAGGGCAGTAAATGCTGACCCAGCCAGTGATGCCCAGATCTCGTAAAGCTTGCGTCTATTCTCCCCTTTCTTTTCCTTGCCCCTCTTCGTGCCCCTATCCCTGTGTTCTCCCTGTCCAGTTAGCCCTTTTTCTGCTCCTCTTCTTCTCCCCGTACTCCTCTTACACATCCCCTCTTCCTTCCTATCCTCCTCTACTCCCTGCATTTGCTTCTTCCACATCATCTTCCCTTAGAACCACAGAACCTTAGAAACGTTACAGCACAGAAAGAGGCCATTCAGTCCATCATGGGTGCATTGGCATACGCCCCCCCCATCTCCTTGGTGGCTTCATGGGATGCCTTCCAACTACTCCATGTCTGACGACGAGAACCACTGCACATCAGAGGAGGTTCACTAGCAAAACCCTGACACATGCAACACATGAGGAGCTGTTTGGGTCAGCTGATTGCTGAATGAATGAAGTGGGAAAGGAGCATAGAACTTTAGGGAAGGATTCTAGAGACTGGAACCCAGGCGTGGCCACCAGTGGTGGAACAATTGAAATGCTCAAGTGGCCAGATTTGGTAGAGCACAGAGATGGGATCATAAAAATCCCTGCAGTGTGGAAGCTGGCCGTTCAGCCCACACCAACCCTTTGGAAAGCATCCCCCCCAGACCCACGTCTTACCCTTTCCCTGTAAGCCTGCATTTCCCACAGCCAATCCACCGTAACATGCACACCTGTGGACTGTGGGAGGAAACCCACACGGATACAGAGAGAATGTGCACACTCAACACAGACAGTCACTCAAGGCTGGAATTGAACCGGGTTCATGGAGCTTTAAGGTGGCACTGCTAACCACTGAGCCACCATGCTGCACCATGTTAGTGTCTACTCGTGATGTAGGAGCAGAGAGGGGCGTGGTTAATGAACAGGAAGCAGAGAGTGGGCATCAATAGGTCATTTTCAAGTTGGCAGATGTAACTAGTGGAGGGCCACAGGGATCATTGAAACAGAAACTCAGAAACTAGGAGCAGGAGCGGGCCATTCAGCCCTTTGTGCCTGCTCTACTGTTCAGTATGAATTTCAGATTCAGTCCCCTGCTCGCCATTTCGACCCCATACCTTTAGAGCCCTAAGATCTGTATCTAACTCTTCACTGTTTTGGCTCCAACCGTTTTCTATAACAGTGAATCCCACAGGCTCCCCGCTGTCTGGGTGAAGACATTTCTCCTCGTCTCAGTCCTCCTCTGTATCCTTACACTGTCACCCGCGGTTCTGGACCGAGGATGAGAACGATAGGCTCTGTCTTTGCTCGTGCAGGGAGCTGGGTGATCCAGTATTAGTTTCCCATCCCTAACTCCCTGGAGAGGGTGACCTTTAGTGCCCCAGGGTTTGGTCCTGAACTAGGCTGAGTTAATGAGGCAGCTGGAGAGCATAACATTCAGAGAGGGCGTAACATTTAGCCAAGCCTTGCCCTGCTGGGTAGTGTCTAGAAACACTTGTTGGGAAGTCAGAAAAAGTGTGAAAGCATAAATATGAAAATGCAGAGCTGAGCTCCATTCCGAGTCCTGAATTCACTCGTCCCTCCCTCCTCCTGTGCTATGAGAATGTATTATCTGATGCAAATTGTTTCGCAGTCCCGTTTTCAATGTGCGATGCCTTGGAGTTTGAAACTGAGATTGAATTGTAAATATCAAGACATCGAGGTTTCAGAGCTAACTCCGTTCTGTTTTCTGTCCCCACCTCACAGTGTCATTCGATTACACGCTTCAGAACTGTAAATTGATTTCTTAATAAAGTCAATCTGGCCTAAAAAACATCATGTAAACCACAACAAAGATCAGCTCAGCGAGGATGTATCATCTTAGAAGAGCACTGGGATGCTGGATTCCACTCTCTACCACAGTCAGCCTCAAAATTCACTAACACCTCCCTCAACCTCATCGAGTCCACACACTCGATGGATGAATATCATCCACTGCTCTCTGGGTGAAAGGATTACAAGGTTCCATAGGTTGAATTCAGGATGGAGCAGGATGAGGGATGGGGCTGGTCAAGATCAGACACCAGTCAATGAGAGTGGGCAGGAAGGTACAACAAGCAGTTGGGAAGACAAACAGTATATTGGCCTTTATTGCGAGAGGAGTCAGGGGTGTCTTACTAGAGGGCCGTAGTGAGACGGTACTCGCAGTATTGTGTGCAGTTTTGGTCTCTCAGCCTAAGAAAGGATCTAGCTGCTGTGGAGGGAGTGCAGTGGTGGTTTACTGGGCTGCTATCAGGGAAGGCAACACTGTCCCATGAGGAAAGATTGGCCAAGCAAGCCATTCTGTTTGGGGATGGGAATTGAATGCCAGTAATGCCCTTGTGATATGAAAATTTTCTTTTTAAAATATTTGTGGCACATTTCATCCTTTCATTGTGAGGCTGCAGGATTTGGAATTATTTATTTCCAAATTACTAGTGTTGAATTCCTGAGAAATGTGACAAAAAGGTCATTTGCTACGAGAGGTGAACCAGGTGATGGTCCAATGGTGTTATCGCTGGGTTGTTAATCCTGGAGCCTGTGTCCTGGGGACCTGGGTTCATGTCTTGCTATTGCAGATGGTGGAATTTGAATTCAATAACAAACAAATCTGGAATTAAAAGTCTAATGATGACCATGAATCCATTTGTCAATTGTTGGGAAAACCCATCTGGGTCACTAATGTCCTTTAGGGAGGGAAATCTGCCATCCTTACCCAGTCTGGCCTACATGTGACTCCAGACCCACAGCAATGTGGTTGATTTTTAACTGCTCTCTGGGTAATTAGTGATGGGCGATGAATGCTGGGCCTGGCCAGAGACCGCCCTCATCCCATGAGTGAATAAAGCAAATAAAATGGAAATATGTGTTT
The DNA here is from genome assembly GCF_020745735.1 of Hemiscyllium ocellatum. NCBI lineage: Eukaryota > Metazoa > Chordata > Chondrichthyes > Orectolobiformes > Hemiscylliidae > Hemiscyllium > Hemiscyllium ocellatum. The sequence goes on from NC_083404.1 coordinate 139,010,941, forward strand.
TAGGAAGAAGACTAGGACATTGTAGAGCTAGGGGAAGCTGTTTGAAAATATCAGGCCTCTCAAATAAGGCAGAAGTGAGGAGGATATCTTTCTGTCAGCAATTCATGAGAATCTGGGCTTCTCTTGCAGAGTGATGAATGTTATACAGTCATAGAGGCGTACAGCACAGAAACAGACCCTCCAGTCCAACTTGTCTGTGCCAAGCTGATATTCCTAAATTAATCTAGTCCCATTTGCCAGCACTTGGCCCATCTCCCTCTAAACCCTTCCTATTCATATTCAGTGTTCAGGCATGTGTAGACTAAATGCATTAGTCAGGGGTAAATGTAGAGTAATGAGGAATGGGTTTGGGTTTGGGTGGTATACTCTTTGGAGGGTCAGTGTGGACTTGTTGGGCTGAAGGGCCTGTTTCCATACTGTAGGGATTCTATGATGATCATATACCCATCCAGATGCCTTTTAAATGTTGTTATTGTACCAGCCTGCACCACTTCCTCTGGCAGCTCATTCCATACATGCACCACCCGCCATGTGAAAAAGTTACCCCTGAGGTCCTTTTTAAATAGAACAATGATCAATGAACTGTACAGCACAGGGATGGGCTTTAGGTCCATCTTTCCCCTCTTATCTGTGACCTCTAGTTTTGGACTCTCCCACCCTGGGGAAAAGACCTTGGCTACCCATGCCCCTCAAGATTTTATAAGCCTCTATAATGTTACCCGTCAACCTCTGACACTCCAGGGAAAACAGCCCCAGCCTATTCAGCCTCTCCCTGTAGCTCAAACCCTCCACCCATGGCAACATCCTTGTAAATCTTTCAAGTCTCACCACATCCTTCCGATAAGAAGGAGACCAGAATTGAACACTGTCCTCCAAATGTAGTCTCACCAATGTCTTGTACGCCCCACAAAGAATCAAGAAGTTCTCTAATTCTGAGTTACAAGGAGAGGCTGGGATCGGCTGGAATTTCTTTCGTTGCGGTGTAGGAGGTTGAGGGTGTGATGCTGGAAAAACACAGCAGGTCAGGCAGCATCCAAGGAGCAGGAAAATCGATATTTCGGGTCAGAGCCCTGTGACCCAAAACATCAATTTTCCTGCCCCTCAAATACTGCCTGACCTGCTGTGTTTTTCCAGCACCACACTCTCGACTCTAATCTCCAGCATCTGCAGCCCTCATTGTCTCCTGTAGGAGGTTAAGGGGTGACTTTAAAGAGATTTATAAAATCATGAAGGGTGTAGATAAGGTGTCTTTTCCCTAGGGTGAGGGATTTCAAGACTAAGGAGCACATTTTTAAGGTTAGAGGGAAAAGAATGAATAGACACAGAGAGTGATTCATGTGTGGAACAAACCTCCAGAGGAAGGACAGTTAAAATGTTTAAACGACATCTGGATAGATACAATGATAGGAAAGGTTTAGAGGGATATGGGCCAGGAGCAGGGAGGTGGGGCTAGTTTAGTTTGGGATTCTGCTCGATGTGAAATGGTTGGATTGAAAGGTCTGTTTCTGTGCTGGATGGCTCCAGGATCTTTTCCTGGTTTCTATCACTCACTGGTTATCCGACCTTGAGCTCCCAGAGGTCTCCTGGGTCTAGTTTGGATTCCTGCACACGTAGCTCAGCGTCAAATGCGTCCCCCCACAGAAGCGGCCTGGGGTTTTCTGCTCCGGTGTGGGTGCTAAGTAAACGCAGGCCGTCCTCAGCTGTGCGGCCTGTGTCGACGTGCCTCTGGGCTTGCCTGTCAGAGTGCTGTGTCGGGCTGAATCTTCACATGGAGCACTTGGCAAGATGTAGCCTCCTGGTACATTGCTTCAGTCATCAGTCGATCTGGTGTATTCATTATCAGAGAGAAGCACTTGATTTCCTAATTGGAAGAGTGAAGAGTTGATTTGAATTTGTAATGAGACTGGACGACATCTTCATTAGAAATGTATCATTTGGGGGCACCTTCGAAGAGCAGGCAGTGGCTGGTCAGTCTCCTAGCCAGATGGTGGAGAGTTCATATCCCCAGGCTGACTGTCACTCTCACTCTCTCTCTCTCTCTCTCTCTCTCACGCACACACACAATCTCTCTCTCTCTTAAAGGAACATGCACTCTGTTAGCTCACGGGTTGGCACTCGATGGGGCAGTCAAGCCTGGGTACAGACAAGCTTTTTGGGCACTCACATCCGAGTGAGTTCGCTCACTGACAGAGGTTAATTTAATTGAACAATTTATTCTGGGGCTGTTGTCCCGGTAGAGAGGAACGCGAGAGATGAGATCTGGTAGATCATGATTGGGCTGGACAGAGTTGACAGGGAGAAGCTTTTCTTGCGTGGAAAAGGAAAGGCTGAGGTGGTGTAGATTTACAGTGATGTGCAAATGAAGCAAGCATGTTGAGAGGTATGTTTTTCACCCAGTGAGTAGTTGGGGTGGAGTGCACTGTCTGAAAACGTGGTGGGGGCAGGTTCAATTGAGGCACTCACGAGGGGCATTGGATAGTTATTGGGATGGAAATAGTGAGCAAGGATGTGGAGAAAAGGCAGGAATTTGGTGCTGGGGGTAGAACCAGCTTAGGCATAATGGGCCGAATGGCCTCCTTTTGTTCCATAACAATTTTGAGATTCTGTGAACAGAGTAACAAACATTAATTACCCCCCCACTCCCCCCAAACAAGAAGGTGGATTGTCACAGAGCCAGTCTTCAGAGATCAGGCAACAGTTACCCGAAATAGGCCATTTGGCCCATCAGCACTGTGCTGACTTTCATGTGCCACCCGAGCCAGCTCCTACCTCAGTAGTATTGCTGGCTGTTCATCATCTTCTACAAAAGGTCTTATGACAAACTTCTAGAGCAAGTGGGGCCTAGAGCCGGGACTCTGGCTCAGAGGGAGGCCTCATCAATACATCCGACACCATTTGGCTCATCTTAAACACACCAATCATTCCCTGTGGGAGTGAGTCCCACATTTCCCCCCACTCCCTGTGGGAGTGAGTCCCACATTCCCACCCCACTCCCTGTGGGAGTGAGTCCCACATTTTTCCCACTCCCAATGGGAGTGACTCCCATATTTTCCCCCACTCCCAGTGGGAGTGAGTCCCACATTTTCCCCCACTCCCAGTGGGAGTGAGTCCCACATTTTCCCCCACTCCCTGTGGGAATGAGTCCCACATTTTCCCCACTCCCTGTGGGACTGAGTCCCATATTTCCCCCCCCCACTCCCTGTGGGAGTGAGTCCCACATTTTCCCCACTCCCTGTGGTTGTGAGACCCACATTCCCACCCCACTCCCCTGTGGGAGTGAGTCCCACATTTTCCCCCACTCCCTGTGGGATTGAGTCCACATTCCATTCACCCCTCCCCCCCACCCCTCCCACACTCTCTCGTTTGCCTTGAATTTTGTGTTGGTGTTATCGGTGTCTATCTCCTATTCACAGCGCCTGGTTTAGGATTCCTCACAACTGGGAGCAGTTTCTCCCCTTCTCCCTCCTGAGATGATGGGATTGACTTCTAAGGAGACTAGGCCTGGCTCCTCTGGGGACTGGAATAGCCAGGGGTGACTCCATTGAAGCAGAGAAGATCCTGAGGGGAGGTGGATGAGGAAGGGAGGTGTCTTCTTGTGGAAGAACTCAGAGCCAGGAGTTGTAGTTCAAAATAATGGGGTGCCCATTTCAAACTGGGGGTGAGGAAACATTATTCCCCTCAGGGGAATGTGAGTCTTTAGGAGCGTCATCCTCAATAGGCAGTGGATGCAGAATCTTTAAATGCTTTTAAGAGAGAGGGAGGTAGATTCTTGAATTCCACGGGGTGTAAGATCATCATTGGTTGTGCAGGAATGTAGGGTTGAGGTTGGAATCAGATCAGCCGCCATCTTACTGAATGGCGGAACAGGATGGAAGGGCCGAGTGGCCTTTGTACATTTGTATGACTGAGATGGAGATGAAAGTGAATTTTTGGAATTCTCTGCCCGAGAAGGCTCAATCACAAGACACCAGTCATCATTATACTTCTGTTTTTTTTAAGGAATCAAAGTGAAACAGGAGGTTGTGGTGCCATTGAGGTAGATGATGAATCACAATTGGGCATGACAGGATAGGCTTGAGGGGCTGAAAGGCCTCGTACCCCTCCTGTGTGTCCCTGTGTTCCTATTGACCCCATCCAACCCTTTCATAATGTTACAGACCTTGAGAAGCTCACAACCCTGAACTATTCCTGACAGAAACGAGCCATAGGCTCCTCGCTCATTCAACAGGAAAGGTTTAGGGAGATCTGTTTGGGATGAGGTCAGACTGAGCTGCCTAGTCAGCATGGGAGAGTTGGACCGAAGGGTCTGTGGCTGTGCTGTATGACTGACTCTGTTCGGTGAGTTTTGAAGTTTCTTGTTGCTCCATCTCACACCTATCAAACAAAACCGTGTAAAGTACCGGGCAGCCTCAACAGGAGACTACAGTGTGAAACTGAGTTTTGGTTAAACAACTGCAGTGTTTCAAAACACCTCCTGGAGATGTTCACAATCACAGTCCCATCCAAACGTCCCAAGGGTGCTCTTTTGTTTTGATGACAATCACAAATCAAATTTAACCTGGAAAAAGTGAGGAATGCTACACTTGAGGAGGATTGACCAGCTAATGGTAGGATCTTGGAGAGACCCTAGAGAGATCCGAGTGTGTATATATCCACAGACCTGTCTGAAGAGTGGCGCAGCATGGTGTCTCAGTGGTTGGCACTGCTGCCTCACAGCACCTGGCTGTGTGGGCTTCCTTCCACAGCCCAAAGATGTGCAAGTTAGTAATTGGCTGTTTCATATTGTACATCTCTATGACTCTATACAATCACCGCTCAGGCTGTTCCTATTAGCTCAAACCCTCCAGTCCTGGCAACATCCTTGCAAGGTGCTATGTAAATGTAGGTTGTAGGTGCTAGGTCCAAAATATGAAGGGTGATCTGGTGTGATCGAGAGGTTGTGTGTATGCACATGTGCATGTCTATGTGTGTGTGTGCCTATGTGTTTGCGTGTGCATGTCTGTGTGTGTGTGTGTGGATGTATATGCACGCACGCATGTGTGTGTGTGTCTGTGTGCATGTGTGAGACTGTGTCTGTGTGTGTCAGTGTCTGTGCGTGTGTGTCTGTGTGTATGTATATGCGCGCACGCGCGTGTGTATATGCATGTGTCTGTGTGCCTGTGTGAGACTGTGTGTCTGTGTGTGTGTGAGACTGTGTCAGTGTGTGTGTGTGTGTGTGTGCGTGTGTAACTGTGTGTGAGACTGTGCGTGTCTGTGTGCGTGTCTGTATGCGTGTATGGTGTGTGTGTGAGACTGTGTGACTGTGTGTGTGTGAGACTGTGTGTCTGTGTGCGTGTGTGACTGTGTGTGTGTGTATGTGTGTGTGTGTGTCTGAGACTGTGTGTGTGACTGTGATTGTGTGTGTCAGACTGTGTGTGTGTGACTGTGTGCATGTGTGACTGTCTGTGTGTGTGAGACTGTGTGCGCCTGTGTGTGCGTGTGTGACTGTGTGTGTGAGACTGTGTGCGCGTGTCTGTGTGCGTGTGTGTCTGTGTCTGTGTGTGTGAGACTGTGTGCGCGTGTGTGTCTGTGTGTGTGACTGTGTCTGTGTGTGTGAGACTGTGTGTCTGTGTGTGTGAGTGTCTGTGTGTGAGTGTGTGTGGGACGGATGTGGGATGTGGGGAATGTGGTGGAGGTGGGGATGTGGTGAGGAGGGCAGTGGGTCTAATCAAGAAAGGACTGTGTGTTTTTTTGTTCAGTCTGCACTCAGTGTACCATTGCTCAGGGAATGTCTTTACCCTGGGAGCCTGATGGGGGTGGGGGTGGGGGTGGGGAGGTTCGTGGTGTATGGGGGGGGGAGGTTGGGCTGGCAGGGGGGAGGTGAGGGGAGGGGGGAAATAGGAGTGGAATGTTTAATTTTGAATTCCGTTGTATTTGCCAAGTCGAGTTTCTGGTGATAAGTTTCGTGTCGAGCTGATAAACGGGTTGTGTAAGTAGGACAGAAACCTCTCTGTAATGTGCAAAGAGATTGCTGGCATTGAGATGCAGTTAATGTTTGCTCAGGTGCCAAGCCTTGAATATCTTCCTGTCTGCCTTTCCGAGTGAGTTCTGTGCGAAATGTGCTGGATTGCACCAAATGGAAACTGGGTGAACAGAGCAAGATCCAAGTTGGAGTATTTGACTGAAAACACGCCAGTGTGAGAACTTACATTTTTAACAATTTTGAGGTGGAGGGACTGTGTTCCTCGGAATCTTAACAAGCCTTCCTCTGTGCTTTGCCTGAGCAACGGTAGACTTGTAATTTTTGAAAGTAAAATCCCTCTCAGTATCAGATGCGGTGGAGTCTGCCCACGGAGGGAGTTCACCAGATTTGATCCTGGGATTGGCAGAACTCGTATATGAAGAGAGGCTGAATCCGTCAGGGTTACACTTGCTGGGGTTTAGAAGGGGAGGGAGGGATCCCATAGAAGCTGAGAGTGTGTTGCTGGAAAAGCGCAGCAGGTCAGGCAGCATCCAAGGAGCAGGAGAATCGACATTTCGGGCAGGAACCCTGAAGAAGGGCTCATGCCCAAAACGTTGAATTTCCTGTTCCTTGGACGCTGCCTGACCTGCTGCGCTTTTCCAGCAGCACACTTTCAGCTCTGATCTCCAGCATCTGCAGTCCTCACTTTCTCCTAGGGATCCCATAGAAATCTATAAAATTCTAACCAGACTGGACAGGGTAAACACAGGAAGGTGTTCCTGGTGACCAGGGAGTCCAGAACCAGGGGGTCCCAGCCTAAGGATACAGGGTGGGCCATTTTAGACTAAGATGAGGAGAAATGTCTTCACCCAGAGAGTGGGGTGGAAGGATGTGAAATTTTCTAGACTCCCCACCCTGTGGAAGCCCAACAAATCCACACTGGCCTTCCAAGGAGCATCCCATCCGCCACCCTTTCCCTGTCACCCAATCTTTCCAATGGCTAATGTACCTAATCCCTCGATACTATGGCCAATCCACCCTAACCTGGGCATCTTTGGACTGTGGGAGGAAACCCATACAGACACGAGGAGAACATGCAAACTCCACACAGACAGTTGCCCCAAGGCAGGAATTGAACCCGGGTCCCTGGCGCTGCTAACCCCTGAGCCATCTTAGAAAGTGGTTGAGGCCGAGATATTAAATCTTCAAGAAGGAGCTGGATATGGTTCTTAGAGCTAAAGGGATCTGATGGGAATGAGGAATGGGGAACGAGTGGGAACAAGGGATTGAGTTGGATGATCAGCTATGATCACGTTGAATGGTGCTGCAGTCTCGAAGGGCCAAATGGCCTACTCCTGCTCCTAGCTTTCATGTTTTTTTGGAATGGAAGGAGGTTATAAATAAATCAGATAACATATACACAGCAACATAGTCAGCCCAGGTAGGCCGGGTGGTTAAGAAGCCCACTTGCCTTCATTGCTCAGACCTTAGAGTACAGGAGTTGGGACATTATGTTGAGGTTGAACGGGATGTTGATGAGGCCCCTTCTGCAGTACTGTGTCCAGTTCTGGTTGCCCTGTTATAGGAAGGGTATTATTAAACTGGAGCGGGTTCAGAAAGGATTTACCAGGATGTTGCCAGGAATGAAGGGTTTGAGTTATAAGGAGAGGCGGGATAGGCTGGAACCTTTTCACTGGAGCGTAGTCGGTTGAAGGGTGGCCTTATAAAGTCATGAGGGGCGGCGATGAGGCGAATGGCAGGTGTCTTTTCCCGCGAGTTGGGGAATTTTATAACCAAGGGGCATGTTTTTAAGGTGAGAGGAAAAAGAATTAATAGACATGAGAGACAGTTATTTTGCACAGAGAGCAGTTGGTGTGTGGAATGACCTTCCTGAGGAAGTGGTGAATATGGGTGCAGTTACAATGTTTAAAAGACGTTTGTTTCAGTACATGAATAAGGAATGTTTGGAGGGATATGGGCCAAGTGCAGGCACGTGGGACTAGTTTAGTTTGGGATTATGGTCGGCATGGACTGGTTGGGCCGAAGGGTCTGTTTCCATGATGTATAACTCTATAATTATGACTCTTTGCTCTTCCCAGATGCAGATTGATTAACTGTTAATTCACAGCTTCCTGCTGGTGTCTGTGGGGTTTTTACAAACACTAGAGAATGCTGTGCTACCATTCCCTCAGGTGGAATGGGCAATGCACAAGTGTAGCTTGTGTTGGGTGGTTAGTAATCTAGGGAGTCACGGTTCATGGTGAAACGTGATGCCTTGATTTCAGCCGGAATTAAAGGTTTTTTAAAAATTGGTTCCTGGGTTCTGAGTGGCTGAGCCAGTAGTTATTACCCTGAAGAATGTGGTGAAAAGCTGCCTTCTTGAACCACTGTACTCTTTCTTGTCTCCCATTGGGGTTTGGTACAACTGAGTGGCTGCTGGGCCATTTCACAACATCACAGGATTGTGACAGCACAGAACGTGGCCATTTGGCCCATTGTGTCTACACTGGTTCTATCCCCTCATACCAATCTCCTGCCTTTTGCCCATAACCATTTCCATCCAAGTAACCATCCAAAGTCCCTCTTGAATGCCTCAATGGAACCTGCCTTCCCCACATTCCCAGGCAGTGCATTCCATACCTTAACTACTCGCTGGGTGAGGAACACTTTTCTCACATCGCCCTTGCTTCTGATATTGAAGAGGCAGCCACATTGCTTTGGGGTTGGAGTTACATGAAGAATAGATTGGGAAATGATGGTGGGTTTACCCCTGTGGGAGACAGCTCTGATCAGGATAGGTGAAATAAACCAGCGATCCATATGGGAGGAGAAAGTGAGGACTGCAGATGCTGGAGATCAGAGCTGAAAATGTGTTGCTGGAAAAGCGCAGCAGGTCAGGCAGCATCCAAGGAGCAGGAGAGTCGACGTTTCGGGCATGAGCCCTTCTTCAGGAATGAGGAAAGTGTGAAGAAGGGGTCATGCCCGAAACGTCGATTCTCCTGCTCCTTGGATGCTGCCTGACCTGCTGCGCTTTTCCAGCAACACATTTTCAGCAGCGATGCATATGAACATGAAGACCATTTTAATGCCCATGTATTGAATTCACTTCAATTGAAGATTCCTCCACACCCCCCCTCCCCCCCCAGCTTCTATGGTGAGATTTGAACTCACATTGCCAGACCAGTAGTTTACACCCCGATGCTAATGTCCCACCTGTGTATCTGCCACAGAAAAGCTGCTGTTGGTACCTGGTTTGTTCCTTCAGTCTCCCACCAACATCATCGATTTAAGGAGGAGCTGATGATGGTGGTGTAGGTACCAATCCAGAGACCCTGTCTAATGCTACAGGGAACATGTGGTTAAATCTCTTCATTGGGGAAGTTTAGCTTCAGCAGAGTGTGGAACTTAAAGGGAAAATGAAGGTCTTCTTAGCAATGCCTAGGTCCCTTCAAAGAAATCTGAATTACTCTCTCGCGTTGGATCAAAATCACAACCAGTAGATCGTGACTATCCTTGCTGGCATGACTACACTCAGCCAATAAATAGAGGCCTTGCTGACATCACAAGGAGGGATTTCGTTTTAAATCTTCCCCGTCCCTCACCACCCAGATGAGGCCCTGTTTTATTTTCACAGGAGACTTGAGTGCCGAGCCCAGTGCGCGTTAGTACTCGATGTTGCGTTTCACCCAGGGTTTGGACAGTGGTCAGCAGGCAAGCGTGAGAAAGAAAAGCAGCAGAAGGCTATTCAGCCCATCCAATAAGATTGGGACTTCGACCCAGAGAATGTTACCGACTGGCCCACTGCCCAACCTCACACGCCATAGAATCCCCACAGTGGGGAAAGAGACCATTCAGCCCACACTGACCTGCTAAATCCCACCCCATTGCCATAACCCCCTCATAGCATTTATGCCATAGCTAACCCACGCAGTGGGCAATTTAGCATGGCTAACCCCCCCTAACCTGCACATCTTTGGACTGTGGGAGGAAACCCACGCAGACACAGGGAGAATATGCAAACTCCACACAGACAGTCGCCTGAGGCTGGAATCGAACCCAGCTTCTTGGTGCTGTGAGGCAGCATTGCTAACCACTGAGCCACCGTTGAGTTTGGACAAGTGTCATGGCTGCCTCATAAACAAAGGCAGCTAGGCCTTTTGAGATTGGTGACAGAGAATGTCCAGCACTGGCCATTGGGCCCAACACCTCCATGCCAGCCCCTCAAGAAAAATCCTCTCATTCCCACCCTCATCTCTCCTGAGCAACTCACCTACCATTGGTTTGTATTGACAGATTTGTGGTGACTGTTGGAATTTGTTTAAAAACGATTTGCTGAAACAATGCTTTATCGTTTCCCACATCGGGGGCAGTTTGACATTTCTGCTTTTCTTCTTCCCGGTCCCTCTCCCGCCCAAAGAAGAGAACGTACCAGTGCATCAAATGTCAGATGATCTTTCAGTGCGAATGGGACATCCAGGTTCACGTTGCCAACCATATGATAGGTAAGCAGAATCTGTCATCAGACAATCGACACACCGACAGCGCGGGCTTCGACTCCATGGTACTCTGTTTCCTTTCAATTTATCCTCACTTATTTCATTTATTTTTCTGTTGCCGGTGACACTGTGCTTCTTGTGAATGTCTGTATGGGTCTCCTCCGACCTTGTCAGCCATAACGTCCCCTTGGCCTCTCTCCCAGTGTCCTTTCTAGAGAGCAGCTTGCTTGTGACCGAGTGGGCCAGACTATCAAACATGGCTGCTGTGGCACTGGGTTTAAGTGGATTGGAAGTTCAGAGTAGGGAGAATTGGGTTGCTCTGGGTGTTGTAATTAGGGATTGTAATGTTCCTTATCCCTTCCCTGTGTCTCCCAGTCGCCATCGAGGTGGTGTTGGTCCATGGTTCCCCCTCCCCTCAGGCCTCTGTGTAACATGGGTGTACACTCACAAAACACCGGGTGGTGTGTACGCATTTATCACTCATGCACATCGCACGTTCTCAAAGGCTGAAGATGTTCTCTGCTCTCTCCAGTTGATCAGCCGTACTCTTCACAAGGTTTAGTCTGTGGACGTGAAGCGGTTTACTGTGATTTTCAACAGTTTGTCACTTTGTTCTGTTCCTCACACACAGACACGCACAGACAGACACACACATGCACACAGACACACAAGCATGCACAGATACACACACATACACATACACAGACATGCACAGACAGACACACTCATGCACACTCACAGACACACACACGCATACACAGACACATACACACATGCACACAAACACACAGACACACACTTAGACACACAAACACTTGCAGATACACGCACACATACACAGACACGCACAGACAGACAGATACACAAAGACACACACATACACACATGCGAGCACACACACATACACACACAGCAGAAACAAACAGATACACATACAGAAACTGACACGCATAGACAGAAAGATACACAAGCTCACACGCACAGATACAAACATGGATACACACATCAACAGACACATACATGCACAGATAGACATACACAGCAGACACACATACAGAAACAGATAGACACACACAAACAAATACACACACATATATGGACACAGACAGGCAAATACACAGGCACACACAAATAGGCACACACATAGATACACAAACAGGCAGACACACACACACAAACAGAAATAGACAGATACATATGCCACACGCAAAGATAAACATAGATACACACATACAAACAGACACAAATGCACAAATACACCCACATAGATACACGCACACACACGGACACATACACAGATTCTCTCTTCCTGTCTGTTACTAGTATGTTACCTTAGAGAGGCAGAAATTCAATACTGAGCACTCTACTACTGCTATGAACAAAAATTAGATACATTTATGGAGTTGTTTTTATTATAAAAAGAGAAAAAGACTGTCTTTGTCTTTGCGACAGTCAATGGAAACTTACAATAATATTGTGCAGGAAGCTTTAGACCAATATGTTGAGGAACCAACCAGTGAACAGGTTATTCTAGACTAGGTGCTGTGTGTGGAGAAAGGATTAATTAACAATCTTGTTGCGCAGGATCCCTTGGGGAAGAGCAAACACAATATGATAGAATTCTTCATTAGACAGAGAGTAAAGTTGCTGAATCTGAAACTAGGATCCTGAATCTAAATAAAGGGAACTCTGAGAGTATGAGGCGTGGGTTAGCAAGGATTGACTCCTGAATCTTACTAAAGATGTTGACAGCGAACAAGCAATGTTTGATACACGTGCATGAATTCTAACAATTAATCATACCTGTCTGCCGCAAAAATAAAAGAGGTAAGGTCTCCACTACTGCTTCCAAAAAAAGTTAGGTTAGTATTAGCTCTGAGGAGGAGACGTACAAAGTTGCCAGATAAAAGCAACAAACCTGTGGATTGGGAGCATTTTAGAGTTCAGCAACAAGGACAAAAGGTTTGATCAAGGGCGGAGTAGAGTATGAGAGTAAATTTGCAGGGAACGTGGCAACTGAGTTGATAATTATGTGAAGAGAAAAAGATTAGTAAAGACAAAACCCTTACAGTCAGACATTGGTGAAATTATAATGGTCAACGAAGAAATGGCAGAAGAATTGAACATGTATCTTGATCCTGTCTTTAAAAAGAGGACACAGATAATTTGCCAGGAATGTGAGAGGGTGGAATTGAAGGAAATCAGCATTAATAGAAAAATGATACTGGGGAAATTAATGGGGATAAGGGCTAACAGATCACAAGGACGGTATTAGGCAAGAGCTTTTGAAAGCTGAGCTTTTGAGGCAGATGTTCGCAGTTCAAGGGACGGTTGAAAAATGGGAAGCCTTCAGAAGTGAGATAACAAGAATCCAGAGAAAGTATATTCCTGTCAGGGTGAAAGGGAAGGCTGGTAGGTGTAGGGAATGCTGGATGACTAAAGAAATTGAGGGTTTGGTTAAGAAAAAGAAGAAAGCATATGTTAGGTACAGACAGGATAGATCGCGTGAATCCTTAGAGTATAAAGGAAGTAGGTGTATACTTAAGAGGGTAATCAGGAGGGCAAAAAGGGAACATGAGATAGCTTTGGCAAATAGAATTAAGGAGAATCCAAAGGGGTTTTACAAATATATTAAGGACAAAAGGGTAACTAGGGAGAGAATAGGGCCCCTCAAAGATCAGCAAGGCGGCCTTTATGTGGAGCCACAGAAAATGGGGGAGATACTAAATGAATACTTTGCGTCAGTATTTACTGTGGAAAAGGATATGGAAGATATAGATTGAAGGGACATAGTTGGTGACATCTTGCAATATGTCCAGATTACAGAGGAGGAAATGCTGGGTGTCTTGAAATGGCTAAAAGTGGATAAATCCCCAGGACCTGATCAGGCGTACCCGAGAACTCTGTGGGAAGCTAGAGAGGTGGTTGTTGGGCCTCTTGCTGAGATATTTGTATCATCGATAGTCACAGGTGAGGGGCTGGAAGACTGGAGGTTGGCAAACATGGTGCCACTGTTTAAGAAGGGCGGTAAAGACATGCCAGGGAACTATAGACCAGTGGTGGGCAAGTTGTTGGAGGGAATCCTGAGGGACAGGATGTACATGTATTTGGAAAGGCAAGGACTGATTAGGGATAGTCAACATGGCTTTGTGTATGGGAAATCATGTCTCACAAACTTGATTGAGTTTTTTGATGAAGTAACAAAGAAGATTGATAAGGGCAGAGCCGTAGATGTGATCTATATGGACTTCAGTAAGGCGTTTGACAAGGTTCCCCAGGGGAGACTGATTAGCAAGGTTAGATCTCATGGAATACAGGGAGAACTAGCCATTTGGATACAGAACTGTCTCAAAGGTAGAAGACAGAGGGTGATGGTGGAGGGTTGTTTTTCAGACTGGAGGCCTGTGACCAGTGGAGTGCCACAACAATCGGTGCTGGGTCCACTACTTTTAGTGATTTACATAAATGATTTGGATGTGAGCATAAGAGGTACAGTTAGTAAGTTTGCAGATGACACCAAAATTGGAGGTGTAGTGAACAGTGAAGAGGGTAACCTCAGATTACAACAGGATCTGGACCAGATGGGCCAATGGGCTGAGAAGTGGCAGATGGAGTTTAATTCAGATAAACGTGAGGTGCTGTATTTTGGGAAAGCAAACCTTAGCAGGACTTATACACTTAATGGTAAGGTCCTAGGGAGTGTTGCTGAACAAAGAGACCTTGGGATGCAGGTTCATAGCTCCTTGAAAGTAGAGTCACAGGTAGATAGGATAGTGAAGAAGGCGTTTGGTATGCTTTCCTTTATTGGTCAGAGTATTGAGTACAGGAGTTGGGAGGTCCTGTTGCGGCTGTACAGGACATTGGTTAGACCACTGTTGGAATATTGCATACAATTCTGGTCTTCTTCCTATCAGAAAGATGTTGTGACTCTTGAAAGGGTTCAGAAAAGATTTACAAGGATGTTGCCAGGGTTGGAGGGTCTGAGCTACAGAGAGAGGCTGAACAGGCTGGGGCTGTTTTCCCTGGAGCGTCAGAGGCTAAGGGGTGACCTTATAGAGGTTTACAAAATTATGAGGGACATGGATAGGATAAATAGACAAAGTCTTTTCCCTGGGTTCGGTGAGTCCAGAACTAGAGGGCATAGGTTTAGGGTGAGAGGGGAAAGATATAAAAGAGACCTAAAGGGCAACTTTTTCACACAGAGAGTGGTATGTGTATGGAATGAGCTGCCAGAGGAAGTGGTGGAGGCTGGTACAATTGCAACATTTAAGAGGCAGTTGGATGGGTATATGAACAGGAAGGGTTTGGAGGGATACGGGCCGGGTGCTGGCAGGTGGGACTAGATTGGGTTGGGATATCTGGTCGGTATGGACGGGTTGGACCGAAGGGTCTGTTTCCGTGCTCTACATCTCTATGACTCTATGACCTGGTGATCTACTTCCTAAAGTACTAAAGGAAGTGGAAATGTTGGATACGCAAGTGCCTCCTGGTGATCAGTCAGTGAAATATCACCAACAAGTGGAAGCAAGTAGGCATCCACAAGAGGATGTGTCTTGTTGGTCGAAACTCAGTGGCTGAAAGGCCTCCTCTTTACTATTTGCCTGAAACTGGGGGGAAGCGAAACCTAAGGCCATATGATATAGGTGCAGAAACAGGCCATTCAGCCCATCAAGTCTGCTCTACTATTCAATGAGATCATGGCTGATCTGATAATCTTCACCTCCACTTTCCCGCCTTTTCTCCGTAACCCTTGATTCAAGCTTTCCATGATTTATTGGGAATGACCCCTTTCCTCTTGCTGCTCCATAGGCAGCTGTGTGAGAAACAATGGAACAGGCCTCTGATACTGAGCTCTGAGCTCAGTGAGCTTGAGATTAGAGTGTAGCTGGGATTGATGGCACCTCTCTGGGGTTTGATCCCTGCTTCACGCCTCAGGGAACCCCAGAACGTACCTCCCTGTCCTCACCATGCTAGGGCGATCGCATTAGCTCAGGGCCACTACTTCTCCTGAAGCAAGCAATCCCTAACACCAGACTAACGTTCTGCAAACGTGGGCGGCACGGTGGCACAGTGGTTAGCACTGTTGCCTCACAGCGTCTGAGACCCGGGTTCAATTCCCGACTCAGGCGACTGACTGTGTGGAGTTTGCACGTTCTCCCCGTGTCTGCGTGGGTTTCCTCCCACAGTCACAAAGATGTGCGGGTCAGGTGAATTGGCCATGCTAAATTGCCCGTAGTGTTCGGTAAGGGGTAAATGTAGGGGTATGGATGGGTTGCGCTTCGGCGGGTCGGTGTGGACTTGTTGGGCCGAAGGGCCTGTTTCCACACTGTAAGTAATCTAATCTAATCTAATCAAAGGCGGTTTGGATTCCACAGTGATAGATTTGAGTTTGAAAGCAATCTAGTCCAGTAGTGACCATGTAGCCACCATCGATTGTCATAAATATCCATCTCATTCCTCATGTTCTTTTGGGGAAGGAAATCTGCCCTCCCTACCTGGTCTGGTCTACATGTGACTCCAGACCCACAGCATTCCAGTTGACTTTCAGCCACTGCCTGGGTAATTAGGGATGGGCAATAAATGCTGGTTCAAACTGTGATGCCCATATCCCATGAACAACTGGAATAGAAACACCAAGCAATTACTTTTAGCTACAGAATGAAGAGTTGGTGTGCCAGGGCACTGGGATGGTGGGATGCCAGTTTAATGCTCCTCATGATGAGGGTGCAAATGAAGCATGGGGGAAGTGAAGAAGAATGTTTTCACCCAGTGAGTAGTTTGGGTGTGGAATCTACTGCCTGGAAGTGTGGGGAGGCAGGTTCAACTGAGGCACTCAAGGGGGGCATTGGATTGCTATTTGGATAGAAATGGTGAGTAAGGATATGGGGCAAAAGCAGGAGATTGGCACTACTAGGGGATAGATCCAGTGTATGTATGATGGGCCAAATAGCCTTCCTCTGCACCATAACAATTCCGTGATTCTGTGACTTGCACAAGCCAACCAGGATATTGGGAGTCTTCTTCCTGCCAATGGTCACATTTGAGAGACAGTAGTTGCTATGGGAACCGTGTCAATGTTTACTGCAGATTCTCATCTCCTTTGCCTTCACTTCCTGTCAGCTCTCATAGCCCAGGCCAGCTCTGTAGCTGTAGCTGCTTCCATTGGAGGGAGTGTGCAGTAATCAGAGGGTACAGACTGACCACCATTGGCAAAGCCGTTTGAAAGGGAGGGCCGAGAGGGTTTGGCGTTTTCACACAGTGAGGCTTTGTGACCCGGAATGTGCTGCCTGAGAGTGGAGGCAGTCGGAGCTTTCAAGAGGGCATTCGATAACTATGAGAAGCGCAATTAAAAGTTGCAAGGCTGTGGGGAGAGGGTTGGAAAGTGAGGGAGTGTTTCAACAACTCTTTCCAACAGCCAGCACAAGTTCAATGGGTGGAATGACCTCTTCCCGTGCTGGTTCACTGTCAGGTTTAACACCTCTCGCTATCCTGGGATTGAGAGGATGTGTGGTCCAGTAGCAGCATGTTACTGCAACTTAAGTATTTTTGAATAAGCAGGAAGAGTGCTGGAGAAACGTAGTGGGTCAGGTAGTGTCTGTGGAGAGAGAAAAACATTTCAAATCCATTATAATCCTCAACACCAGTCCCCCACGAGGCTGCATACTGAACCACCGACTGCATTTCTTATAGACTCAGAATGGATCAGGGCTGAAAAATTTTAGGTTTTTTTTACTGTTGATTGAGAGGGAGGGGAAGCGAGTGGAACAGATAGTGAGGAAGCTCAGAACAAAAGGCAGAGGGAGTGCTACTGATGGTAAAGCAGAGATAGGGGTGTAAAATAGGCATCAATAGAGTGGTGCTGGAAGAGCACAGTAGTTCAGGCAGCATCCAAGGAGCAGCGAAATCGATGTTTCGGGCAAAAGCCTTTCATCAGGAATGATGATCTCTGATTCCTGATGAAGGGCTTTTGCCCGAAACGTCGATTTCGCTGCTCGTTGAATTGCTGTGCTCTTCCAGCACCACTGATCCAGAATCTGGTTTCCAGCATCTGCAGTCATTGTTTTTACATCAATAGAGTTAGTCGTAGAGAACTGGTCAGCCCTTTTGAGAGCAAACAAGACACTGAGAGGTAGGGGAAAGGCTGTAATCAGAGTGGGGGACAGAGTTCAGGATTTGAAGTTGTTGAACCCGTTGATGAGTCCTGAAGGCTATAAACGTCTGAGTGGACGATGAGGTATAGCTCCTGCAGTTTGCACAGGGCTTCACTGGAACAGTGCCTGAGAGAGAAATGTTAGCACGAGATCTACTCTCAACCCATCACATGCTGGAGCAACAACATCTCACTGTCCACTTCGTCACTTTACAGCCTTTGGAACTCAACATTGGGGTTGACAACTTCAGAACCTGACCTCTGACCTCCATTGTGGGTACACGCCCTTCACCACCCTCCACAACTTGATGACATGGGCTTATTCTCAGCAGAATTCATCAATCGTTTCCAATTAATACTGATGAATAATACCTGCTCAACATCTATAGCACTTCTCTAACATCATTAACACTCCCTCTGTCTTTTGCTCTGAGTATCCTCACCATCTGTTCTACACAGTCCCCTGTATCAACAGCAGAAAGGTGTCATTCTCAAGACCCTTTCAGTTCCAAAGAAAAACCATACCATACTCAAAACGATAAGTGTTTTTCTCTCTCCACAGACACTGCCAGACCTGCTGAGTTTCTCCAGCATTCTCTGTTTTTGTTTCAGATTGCCAGCATCTGAAAAAGTTTGCTTTAATGAGCTTTTTTGAAATTGTTTGAGAGTGCCTGTCCATAGTTGCCCCTTGAGAAGGTGGGGGGTGAGCTGCCTTCTTGAACCGCTGCAGTCCATGTGCTGTAGGTAGACCCACAATGTCCTGAGGGAGGGAATTCCAGGATTCAGACCCGGCGACACTGAAGGAACGGTGATATATTTCCAAGCCAGGATGGTGAGGGGCTTGGAGGGGAACTTGCAGGGGGTGGTGTTCCCATGTATCTGCTGCCCTTGTCCTTCCAGGTGGAAGTGGCCATGGGTTTGGAAGGTGCTGTCTGAGGATCTTTGGTGAATTTCTGCAACGCATCTTGTAGATGGTAGACACTGTTTCACCTGGGCATCGGTGATGGAGGGAGTGGATGCTTGTGGATGTGGTGCCAATCAAGCAGCTGCTTTGTCCTGGATGGTGTCAAGCTCCTTGAGCTGCATCAGTCCAGACCAGCGTCAAAGTGAGCGGTGCTGGAAAAGCACAGCCGGTCAGGCAGCATCCAAGGAACAGGAGAGTCGACATTTCAAGCATAAACTCTTTACCCATCCAGACTAGTGGGGAATATTCCATTATACTCCTGACCTGTGACTCTTCGATGGTTTGGGGGAGGGGGTCAGGAGATGGGTTACTCACTGTAGTATTCTGAGCCTCTGACCTGCTCTAGTCGCAGTTATTTATTTGGGGAGTCCAGCTGAGTTTCTGATCAATGATAACACCCAAGATATTGATAGTGGGGCAATTCAATTATGGTGACACCATTGGATGTCATGGGACAAGGAAGGGTTAGATTCTGTTCTTTTGGAGATGGTCATTGCCTGACCAATATTACTTGCCTTGTACCTGACCATTGTTCAGTTCACCTTGCATTTGAAAGTGGCCTGCTTCAGTATTTGAGGAGTTGCGAGTGGTGCTGAACGTTAAGCGATCAGTGAACCTCCCTATTTCTGACCTTATATTGGAGGGAAGGTCATTGGTGAAACAGCTGAAGATGGTTGGGACTTGGATATTCCCCTGAGGAACTCCTGAAGAGGTGACTTGGAGCTGAGGTGACTGCCTTCCACCATCTTCTTTCGCATTGAGTATGACTCCCACCAGTAGAGAGATTCCACTTTGATTTCTCTCAACACTGCTGTACAGCAAGGATTCTTTAGGAGAATTGGCTGGAACATTAGCCTCTCAGCAATGACTTGGAGCCATAGAATCACAGAGGGCTGGATCACAGAAAAAAGGCCCTTCAGCCCATTGAGTCTGTGCTGGTGAAAAACCACCACCTAACTATGTTAATCCCATTTCCCAGCACTTGGCCCATAGCCCTGTCATAGCGAAGGCACATCTGAATGTTCCTTCAATTGTGATAAGGGTTTCTGTCTCTCCCTCCCTTACAGGCAGGGAGTTCCAGATTCACCCTCTGGGAGAAAATGTTGTTCCTCACATCCCCCTCTGAATCTCCTGTTCCTTACCTTAAATCATAGCCCGTTGGTCATTGATCTCTCCATCGAGGTGAAATAGAGTCATAGAGATGTACAGCATGGAAACAGACCCTTTGGTCCAACCCGTCCATGCTGACCAGATATCCCAACCCAATCTAGTCCCACCTGCCAGCACCTGGCCCATTTCCCTCCAAACCCTTCCTATTCATATACCCATCCAGATGCCTCTTAAATGTTGCAATTGTACCAGCCTCCACCACATCCTCTGGCAGCTCATTCCATACACATAAAATGTTTAGAGTCTTGGTCATATCGCACGGAAACAGCCCCTTCAGTCCAACACCTCCAGATTTCCCAAACAAAACTAATCCCATTTGCCTGTGTTTGTCCCATATCCCTCTACACCCTTCCTGTTCATGGGCCTGACCAAATCTCTTTTAAATGTTGTAACTGTACCTGTATTTACCACTTCCTCTGGCAGTTCAATCCACATATAAACCAACCTCTGAGAGAGTGGTAGAGTCATACAGCACGGAAACAGACCCTTCGGTCCAACCCCTCCATACTGACCAGGTTTTCCCAAACAAAATATCTTCCTACCTACCCTGTTTGTGCCCCTCAAAATTTGATCCATCTCAAACAACTCCACTCTCCGTCCCGTCTGCTCTAAAACAACCCCAGTCTGTCCAATCTCTCTCCGTCACTGAGAGTCTCCAGCCCAGGCACCATCCTGGTAAATCTCCCTCTGCACCCTCTCCCAGCGCTACCACATCCCTCCGAGAATGTGGATTCCAGAAATGTACTGTGCACTGTGGCCTGGCCAAGGACCATTCCTGATGAAGGGCTTTTGCCTGAAACGTTGATTTCCCTGCTCCTCAGACGCTGCTTGACCTGCTGTGCTTTTCCAGCACCACTCTATACTTCAGCTAATAAAGGCAAATATTCCAAATGCCTCTGAACCTCTTTACTCACTATCCTGATACCTGCACACCAAGATCCATCTGATCCTTGGTGCTTCCCTGGATTATTTCATCCCTCGCGTCATACCTACTTCATCCCAATGTAACATTTTAAAATTACATCCTTTAAACTGGAAAGGACTGGGCCAGTAACCAGGGCAGTGTGGGGTGGGGTGGGTGTTGAAAACAGAAAGAAACAAAAAGTACTTTGTGCTGCAGTAACTTGGAGGTATCTCTCATTGTGCCCCTGTTTACCCCATGATAGAAAACAGCCTCTCTCCTCTGCCCAGCCCTCTGCAATTAGACTAATATCTGATATAGCAGCATACCCACTGTCTGACTGTGTAGTTATCTAGAGACTTCAATATGAGATAACACCATCTCACAGTGAATCGAACTTAAGTAAGTCCAAGAAAATCTTCACCTTAATCACAACAAAGCTTGCTTATGCTAACAAAATCCTAGATGCCATTTCCCCCATCTTTTCCGAACCTATTTTCTATCCCATTATCCTTTGCTGCATGAACTGAACTTCCTATTTATTTATTTCTATATCTGAATATCAGAAGTACCTTTTCTGTTCCTCCAACTTAACAGACCGAGTTTTGTAACTGTAACGATTATATTTAAAATCTTTTTATATTCCTTACGAAAAGAAATGTTCTTTGTAACAGCTACAGGGGAGTTTTGGGGGCGTCATGCTGAATTGCCACCCAAGAATCTTCAAAAAACAATTCTGTCTGTGCCAACTTTAGGAGGGGACAGGCCAGGATTGGTGCTACAACGTGGTTTGGAAGGGGAGTCTCGCAGTCCGAGAGCATTTAAAGGTAGATTTCTCTCTGCATCTATCTATTGATCTGTCTCATCTTTCTGTACATCTACCTGTCTTATCTGTTGAAGTTTTGTTTTAAGAGAGGGAGCAATTTATGCTTTGTTGGTCAGCTGAAGAGTCACTGAGTAACAAACACAGAGTTCGAAACGAGCTGAAAAAAAAGAGTGAGAGAGGTGCTATCAAAGTTTTCAACTCTGCACTCATCAGAACCAATGTTAAGCTTCAAAGCTTCACAACAATTTGAACTACAGGACAAACGGTGCTTATGGGTTGGAAAGTTCACTCTACTCACTGGGGTTTATAAGAATGCGATGTGATCGCATTGAAGCTTATAGGATTCTTAAGGGGCTTGACAGGGTCAATGCTGAGAGGATGTTTCCCCTCACGGGGGAGTCTAGGAGCAGAGGGTACAGTCTCAGAATAAAGGGGCACCGATTTCAGACTGAGATGAGGAGGAATTTCCTCTCTCAGGGTATGGAACTCCTTGCCCCAGAGAGCTGTGGGGGCAGAGTCCTTGTGTATGTTTAAGGCTGAGATCGATAGATTCTAGATCAGTCGTGGAATCACAGGAAAGGGCAGGAAGGTGAGTGTGAGGAATGTCAGTAAAAAATGAGGTCTGCAGATGCTGGAGATCACAGCTGCAAATGTGTTGCTGGTCAAAGCACAGTAGGCCAGGCAGCATCTCAGGAATAGAGAATTCGACGTTTCGAGCATCAGCCATGATCCTATTGAATGGGGGGAAGCAGGCTCAAGGGGCCGAATGGCCTACTCCTGTTCCTATTTTTAATGGACTTATGGTTTGACTGACTCTGACCATGGAGAAATTAAGAGGGAATTATAAGACCACAAGACATGGGAGCAGAAGGAGGCCAACGAGTCTGCTCCACCATTCAGTGAGATTACAACTGATCTGATCATTCTCAGCTTCACTTTCCTGTCTTTTCCAAACTCTTGGGTAATTTGAAAAACAGGTTATAGGCTTGAGTTGTTTTTTCAGAGAATGGATCACCCTCTATGAGTGTGTAAATACCTCAGCCAATGAGGCTGGACCAGCTGACCAATCGGCATCCTTCCCTGCTGTGGTATAAATTATTCTGACCATTTGAAATTTGGCATTGTGGCGAGATTCCAGATGAGTGCAAGATGCAAAGCTCCAATCAAATGGCTCTCTTTTCACTCAGTTTCAAGGCTTCTGAAGACTTGTCTCGTCATAGCTCCAGAAAGTCATCTCAAATAAATGTAACAAAGGAAGCCAAACAAAAAAGGATTCCCTTGTGATGGTTTATAAGTGTCTTTTTTGCCCTCTCGGTAGTTCCAGAAAAGCTGAGCCCTTTGACTAAGCTGTTGCGCAGAGTGTTGGCCCTTTTCAGTGGTTTCTCTATGACTCTGAGTTCTTTACTCAGCAAGTCGTGAGTTCATGGAATGCCCTGCCAGTAGCAGTGGTGGACTCTCCCTCTTTATGGGCATTTAAACGGGCATTGGATAGGCATATGGAGGATAGTGAGCTAGTGTAGGTTAGGTGGGCTTGGATCGACGCAACATCGATGGCCAAAGGGCCTGTACTGCGCTGTATGTTTCTATGTTCAATGTTCTATGACCCCATTGCTTTGGGTGGTATCACTCTAGCACTCTGCTGCATTGGATGCGTGCTCTCTGTGCGCCTTCTTCTGCTGTTCCATTCTGATGCGTGAATATTACCATCCTGACTGTCCTCCGCTACCCGTCAGAATAATCGCATCTTTCCTATTCTCTCCGAAAGGAGACCCGACCCATTCGCTATTGAGAGTTTGGGCTCCAGGGGTGAGTTTGTTCAACCCTCTCCATTCCTAACTCTGTTTGCTCATCTCATTACTTCATCCAAACAAAGGTCTGATCAATCACAGTCTCTGGATCTTTAGTTGACATCTCTAACAGCCTCAATAGCATTTAGGAGGAGAGATTTTTTTCCAGATTTGCATTTCCCTTGGATCCACTTCCTTGTTGTGGACTCCCTTACCAGAGGAACCTGTTCCCATCCATTGATCCTGTCAGTTCCTTCAAACCCAAGCTGCTCAGTGCCATCACATGCTCACCTTCGACCCTCAGGGATGCACCAATCTAATCAGTGCAACCTAGCTTCCTGGATCAGGCTAGTGGAATAGTTTGTCAAAAGTAAATGATTAATCTTTTTAAATATTAGGCGATGCACTTAGAGTCATAGAGATGTACAGCATGGAAACAGACCCGTCGGTCCAACCCGTCCATGCCGACCAGATATCCCAACCCAATCTAGTCCCACCTGCCAGCGCGCAGCCCATATCCCTCCAAACCCTTCCTATTCATATACCCATCCAAAAGCCTCTTAAATGTTGCAATTATACCAGCCTCCACAACTTCCTTTGGCAGCTCATTTCATACACATACCATCCTCTGCATGAAAAAGTTGCCCCTTAAGTCTCTTTTATATCTTTCCCCTCTCACCCTAAACCTATGCCCTCTAGTTCTGGACTCCCTGACCCCAGGGAAAAGACTTTGTCTATTTACCCTATCCATGCCCCTCATAATTTTGTAAACCTCTATAAGGTCACCCCTCAGCCTCTGATGCTGTAGGGAAAACAGCCCCAGCCTGTTTAGCCTCTCCCTGTAGCTCAAATCCTCCAACCCTGGCAACATCCTTGTAAATCTTTTCTGAACCCTTGCAAGTTTCACAACATCTTTCCGATAGGAAAGAGACCAGAATTGTATGCAATATTCCAACAGTGACCTAACCAATGTCCTGTACAGCAGCAACATGACCTTCCAACTCCTGTACTCAATACTCTGACCAATAAAGGACAGCATACTATCCTGTCTTCACTATCCTGTCTACCTGCACTCCAAGGTCTCTTTGTTCAGCAACACTCCCTAGGACCTTACCATTAAGTGTATAGGTCCTGCTAAGATTTGTTTTCCAAAATGCAGCACGTCACATTTATCTGAATTAAACTCCATCTGCCACTTCTGAGCCCATTGGCCCATCTGGTCCAGATCCTGTTGTAATCTGAGGTTTCCCTCTTCGCTGTCCACTACACCTCCAATTTTGGTGTCATCTGCAAACTTACTAACTGTACCTGTTACGTTTGCATCCAAATCATTTATGTAAATGACAAAAAGTAGAGGGCCCAGCACCGATCCTTGTGGCACTCCACTGGTCACAGGCCTCCAGTCTGAAAAACATCCCTCCACCACCACCCTCTGTCTTCTACCTTTGAAACAGTTCTGTATCCAAATGGTTAGTTCTCCCTGGGGAACCTTGTCGAGCACCTTACTGAAGTCCATATAGATCACATCTACTGCTCTGCCCTCATCAATCCTCTTTGTTACTTCTTCAAAAAACTCAATCAAGTTTGTGAGACATGATTTCCCACGCACAAAGCCATGTTGACTATCCCTAATCAGTCCCTGCCTTTCCAAATACATGAACATCCTGTCCCTCAGGATTCCCTCCAACAACTCGTGGGCAGCACGGTGGCACAGTGGTTAGCACTGTTGCCTCACAGCGCCTGAGACCCAGGTTCAATTCCTGACTCAGGCGACTGACTGTGTGGAGTTTGCACGTTCTCCCCGTGTCTGCGTGGGTTTCCTCCGGGTGCTCCGGTTTCCTCCCACAGTCCAAAGATGTGCGATTCAGGTGAATTGGCCATGCTAAATTGCCCGTAGTGTTCGGTAAGGGGTAAATGTAGGGTATGAGTGAGTTGCGCTTCGACGGGTCGGTGTGGACTTGTTGGGCCGAAGGGCCTGTTTCCACACTGTAAGTAATCTAATCTAAACTTGCCCACCACCACGTCAGGCTCATTGGTCTATAGTTCCCTGGCTTGTCTTTATCGCCCTTCTTAAACAGTTTGCCAACCTCCAGTCTTCCGGCACCTCACCTGTGACTATCGATGACACAAATATCTCAGCAAGAGGCCCAGCAATCACTTCTCTAGCTTCCCACAGAGTTCTTGGGTACACCTGATCAGGTCCTGGGGATTTATCCATTTTTATGCATTTCAAGACATCCAGCACTTCCTTCTCTGTAATATGGACATTTTGCAAGATGTCACCATCTATTTGACACAAGTGATTTGATTGTGTCTGCATCACCAGGCTACACAGAATGAGCTAGAACTGGCTGCCTTGGGAAATGGGATCTACTGTCTTCGATTGTAGCATGACCATTTTTACCTTGTAAAAGTGACATTGCAGATTTATCATGGTTTAGTATGATGTAGCGCAGAAGAAACCATTCAGCCCATTGTAACCTGCTGGATCTTTGAAAGAGATACTCACTTAGTTCCAATCCCCCTGTGCTTTACCCTAATGTTCTGTGAAATTTCTGTTCAAGTGGATGAGTCCCTTTTCAGAGTTGCTATCAAATCTGTTTCCACAGCCCTTTCGGGCTCTCAACTCTCCCTTTCTTCAGAAAGTAACTCCCTCCCCCCCTCCTACTGGCTACCCCTTTTTGTATCAGTGCCCATCATTCCCAGGATGGGGAAATGGAGGTACCCCTTGTGTTTCCATCAGGGGTAGGCATCAACATATTCCCATGTGATATTCCCGCCTGGCAGCTAAGGATAGGAATTGTTCAGTTGCATTCTAACACGTCCCCCTTTAGTGGCTTCAGTGAGATTCATGAGCTTATTTCTCTCGCGTCGACATCCTAAAACATAATCTGCCTTTGCGTCACATCTGTGAAAGATATAGACAGGTTGAGTGAATGGGCAAAATGTTTGATGTGGAGGTGCTGGTGTTGGACTAGGTGGACTAAGTCAAAAGTCACACAACACCAAGTTATAGCAACACTGCAAAAGCTTGTGATTTCAAATAAACATAGTTAAAAATCACACAACACCAGGTTATATTCCAACAGGTTTAATTGGAAGCACACTAGCTTTCGGAGCATCACTCCTTCATCAGGTGGTCAGAAGACAATCACCTGATGAAGGAGTGTCGCTCTGAAAGCTAGTGCTTCCAATTAAACCTGTTGGACTATAACCTGGTGTTGTGTGATTTTTAACTTTGTCCACCCCAGTCCAACACTGGCATCTCCAAATCATCAAATAAACATGTTGGACTGTAAGCTGGTATTGTGTGACTTCTGTCTGTATATACGTGAGGTGATGGCCTAGTAGTATTATCGCTGATAATATATGATTTCTGACTTAATGAAATGTTTGGCAGAGGAGAGTAGTAATGTGGGGAAATGTCAGCTGACCCACTTTCACAAGGAGAACAGATATGTTGGATATTACTGAAATGGAGAGGGACTGCAGAAAGCTGCAATACGGAAAGATCTCGGTATCTTTATACATGAACCGCAGAAGGTTAACAAGCAGGTCAGCAAGCGACTAGGAAGACACATCAGCCTTTATGGATTTACTAGAATGGTTCCAGGGATGAGGAACTTTGGAGATGAGGATAGATTGAAGAGTTTGGGAGTATTCCCCTTGGAGAGAAGAGAGGAGATCGATAGAGGTTTTCAACACCAGGAACGGGCTGGACAGAGTGGGCAGGGAGGAGCTGTTCCTGGATGTGAAAGAGACAAGGAGGAGGGGGTGTAGATTTAAAGTGAGGTGCAAGGGTGATGGGTTAAAAGAACTGGTTTACCCAGCGAGTAGTTAGGGTGCGGTTTACCCAGCGATTAGTTATACCCAGCAAGTAGTTAGGGAGCGGTTTACCCAGCGAGTAGTTAGTGTGCGGTTTACCCAGCGAGTAGTTAGTGTGCGGTTTACCCAACGAGTAGTTAGTGTGTGGTTTACCCAGCGAGTAGTTAGTGTGCGGTTTATCCAGCGAGAAGTTGGTGTGCGGTTTACCCAGCGAGTAGTTAGTGTGTGGTTTACTCAGCGAGTAGTTAGGGTGCGGTTTACCCAGCGGGTAGTTAGGGTGCGGTTTACCCAGTGAGTAGTTAGGGTGCGGTTTACCCAGCGGGTATTTAGGGTGCGGTTTACCCAGCGAGTAGTTAGGGTGCGGTTTACCCAGCGAGTATTTAGGGTGCGGTTTACCCAGCGAGTAGTTAGGGTGCGGTTTACCCAGCGGGTATTTAGGGTGTGGTTTACCCAGCGAGAAGTTAGTGTGTGGTTTACCCAGTGAGTAGTTAGTGTGCGGTTTACCCAGCGAGTAGTTAGTGTGTGATTTACCCAGCGAGAAGTTAGTGTGTGGTTTACCCAGTGAGTAGTTAGGGTGCGGTTTACCCAACGAGTAGTTAGTGTGTGGTTTACCCAGTAAGTAGTTAGGGTGCGGTTTACCCAGCGAGTTAGTTAGGGTGCAGTTTACCCAGCGAGTTAGTTAGTGTGCGGTTTACCCAGCGAGTTAGTTAGGGTGTGGTTTACCCAGCGAGTTAGTTAGGGTGCGGTTTACCCAGCGAGTTAGTTAGGGTGTGGAATGCCAGCCTGGAGATGTGGTGGGAGCATATTGAACTCGATGTTTTAAGAGGGGCATTGGATGGTTATTAGGAGAAACAGTGAGCAGGGAGAAGGCAGGAGATTTGTGTCAGGGGATAGAACTGGTATAGGCACGATGGGCTGAATGGCCTCTTTGTGACTGTAATAATTCTGTGATTGGGTGATTGAAGAGGGATGGAATATACAAGTAAAGTTTGGGTCTTGTTACAATGTACAGGGATTCCGTGTGGCCGACCCTGTGTCCACTCAGGTCTCCTTACCTCAGGTAGGGTCTAGGTGTATTGGAGATAGGTTCACCCAACTGATCCCTGGGGTGAGGGGGTTATCTGATGAGGGAAAGGTTGATCAGGTTGGGCAGTTAGAAGAATATGGGGTGACCTTATTGAAACATTAAAAAAATCTGAGGGTGGCAAGGTAGATGCTGAGAGAATGTTTCCTCAGGTTGGGGAGTGAGTCTGGAACTAAGGGGCACAGTTCCAAAATTCTGTCTTTCATTTGAGACAGAGGAGGAGATAATATTTGCTCTAAGAATCTCATTAGACTGTGCACTCCTCCAACAGCAGCAGAGACCTGTTGAGTTGGGTTAAATTTGATCTAAAAAGGTTAGAGTCACGGGGCTGCAGACGGGAAAGGGAGGGGTTAAGGTGACAGTCATTATCAGTCATGACCTCACTGGAAAAAAGGAGATTGAGGGGGGACCTGACTGAGGTTTACAAAATCATGAAGGGTATAGACAGGGTGGATAGAGACAAGCTTTTTCCCAGGGTGAAGGATTCAATAACGAGAGGTCACGCTTTCAAGGTGAGAGGTGGAAAGTTTAAGGGGGTTACACGCGGCAAGTACTTCACACAGAGGGTGGTGGGGGTCTGGAACACGTTGCCAGCAGAGGTGGTAGAGGCAGGCATGGTAGATTCATTTAAGATGCATCTGGACAGATGCATGAGTAGGTGGGGAGCAGAGGGATACAGATGCTTAGGAATTGACCAACAAATTTACACAGTACATTTGGATCGGCTCAGGCTTGAAGGGCCGAAGGGCCTGTTCCTGGGCTGTAAATTTTCTTTGTTATTTGTTCTCACTACGTGATGGACCAGGCTTGAATAGCATCCTCCTGCATTTGAGTCTAATGTTCGCGTGCCCCCTTCTTTAGGCGTTGGATTGTTTGTCACAGCCTGGAGATAGTGAGGACTGCAGGTGCTGGAGATCAGAGCTGAAAATGTGTTGCTGGAAAAGAGCAGCAGGTCAGGCAGCATCCAAGGAACAGGAAATTCGATAAGCCTGATGAAGGGCTTATGCCCGAAACGTCGAATTTCCTGTTCCTTGGATGCTGCCTGACCTGCTGCTCTTTTCCAGCAACACATTTTCAGCTTGTCACTGCCTGGACACAGTACAGAGGCTGGAGATTTGTTTTGTGAAGATTGTTTCTTTTGGGTCAGGCGCCAGTTGTAACCATTTCTGTTGAACAGTCAGTAACACCTTGCGTCATACAGCACTGTCACACTCATGAAGTATTCCAGGAGCATCATTAGAGATAGTGGCACTGGGAGAGTTGTTCAGGAGAGCGGGTCTCATGTTTAGTCAAAGTGCTAGATTTTATTGAAGATTTTAAGTGAGGGGAGAGAGAGAGAAAAACTTAGAACACAGGAGCAGGCCATTCGGCCCTTCAAGCCTGCTCTGCCATTCAATATGATCATGGCTGATCATCCAACTCAATAACCTGTTTCTGTGTTGTTTGATGGACATTATTTTCTGTTTGTAAGCCTGTAATTTAGACTTTAGTTTGGGGTTTTGGTTAGACAGGTGACAGGTGTGTGAGATAGAGACTAAGTGCACTTGCGTTGATCAGAACACACTGCCACTGGGTTAGAGAGAAATGGTTTCCCCGTGTTACTTCACTCACTCCCTTCCCACCTCACCACCTTTGAACCCTCTCCGCCTCCATCTGAAAAAAACCACCAAGGTCAGTTCCCATGACAACTACACGACACGGAAATGCAAAGGAGGCAGCTCACCACCACCTTCTCCAGGGCAACTAGGGACGGGCAGTAAATACCAGGCTTGCCAATGTCACCCTGGAACAATGTAAGAGAACATAAGTAAAAGGGACTCATCTGGCCTGTTGACTCTGGTCTTCCATTCAATAACACCGTAGCTAATCATTTACTGTGCCACAGAACAAAGCCAAATAAGGCCAGTCAGCCCGTCAAAGCCGTACTTGCCCTTTGATTGAGCATTGGTCTCACTACATGAAGAAAAAAGGCCTATGCCCAAAACATCAATTCTCCTGCTCCTTGGATGCCGCTTGACGAAGGCTAATAGCATGCTGGCCTTCATAACAAGAGGAATTGAATATAGAAGCAAAGAGGTGCTTCTGCAGCTGTTCAGGGCCCTGGTGAGACCACACCTGGAACACTGTGTGCAGTTCTGGTCTCCAAATTTGAGGAAAGACATTCTGGCTATTGAGGGAGTGCAGCGTAGGTTCACGGGGTCAATTCCTGGAATGGCGGGATTACCTTACACTGAAAGACTGGAGCGACTGGGCTTGTATACCCTTGAGTTTAGAAAACTGAGAGGGGATATGATTGAGACATATAAGATTATGAAAGGGTTGGACACTCTGGAGGTAGGAAACATGTTTCCGCTGATGGGTGAGTACCGAGCCAGAGGACACAGCTTAAAAATACGGGGTAGACCATTTAGGACAGAGATGAGGAGAAACTTCTTCACCCAGAGAGTGGTGGCTGTGTGGAATGCTCTGCCCCAGAGGGCAGTGGAGGCCCAGTCTCTGGATTCATTTAAGAAAGAGTTGGATAGAGCTCTCAAGGATAGTGGAATCAAGGGTTATGGAGATCAGGCAGGAAGAGGATACTAATTAGGAATGATCAGCCATGATCATATTGAATGGTGGTGCAGGCTTGAAGGGCTGAATGGCCTACTCCTGCACCTATTGTCTATTGTCTGACCTGCTGTACTTTTCCAGCACCACACTCTTGACCCTCACTACCATAAACAAATCCTTATTGAATCCCTACAGTGTGGAAGTAGGCCACTCGGCCCCTCGCAAATGCGTCCTACCTCGACCCACCCCCCCATTCTATCCCTGGACTTTCATGGCTAACCCACCTGCACGCTATGAGCAATTTATCATGTCCAATCCACCCTGACCTGCACATCTTTGGACTGTGGGAGGAAACCGGAGCACCCGGATGGAAACCCACACAGACAGTTGCCTGAGGCTGGAATCGAACCTGGGACCCTGGTGCTGTGAGGCAGCAGTGCTAACCACTGTGCCACTGTGCTGCACTAACCTGTCTGGGTGACCTCCATGTCCTGCAGTCGCTTCAGCATCCAGAAGGCTTTTGTCCTGATTACGCCTGGCAGCTGGAGTCTCCACAGCCCTCTGGCTGAATGTTTCCCACCCCCTTCTGAAATAGAGAGCTTCCTCCTCATCTCGGCCCCGAAAATGGCGGACGTGGCTTGAGGCCTGGTCTTTACGCCTGGTGGCTAAGCAGTTCCAGAGCAGGCGAGGGTGCTTCGAGCGATCTTCCTTTGCTAATTCGACTGGCTTCCTTTGTTTCGTTAACCTGTTGTTAGTGTCCATGAGCTCTTGAACCTGGACCCGTTTCGAGACTCCACTGCCCTGAATACGGCAAGTGACGAACCCTGAGGAATTCTAGAACAGCAGCGATACTGTGATCATAGTTAGTGTGTTGCTATTAGAAATGTTAATTACAGCTTTCCCCATGGGATTCGAATTTCACAATATTGATGTTTGCTCTTGTGTAACCTATCGGGAATTAGCAAAAGGAATTTGTAGATTTATAAAAAGCAGCTACTGGAAAAAGAACATAATGTTTGACAGCTGGTATAAAAAAAGAGAAAATAGTGAAATTTGTGTGGGTCTACGGGGAGAGTTTCTTCTCTAACTTGGAAAATTAGTAGTAACATGCGGTGATTGATTTATATTAAAAAATGCTTTTTTTTGGGGGAGTGAATATAGCCCAAGAGTCTGAACATGTGTGGTCACCAATTTCCAGGACTGAAAACTGATCCTCAGTACACACCATAGAATATTCCAGCATAAGGCCATTATATCTGTGATTGTCATTTGACTGAGGTCTTTCATTAATCCCACTGCGTCTACCAGACCCTCCCCCACATTCACTCTCACACACACACACACACACACACACACAAACACACTCACACAAACATACACACTCAGACAAACACACTTACACACGCACACACACTCTCTCACACACACACATACAACAACTCACACAAAAATACTCACACACTCAGACGAACACACTTACACACGCACACACACAAGCACACACACACTTTCTCACACAAACACACACACAAACACGCTCACAAATATACTCGCGCACACTCTCACACACATGCACACACAAACACACATACACAAACGCACACTCACATACACAGACACACACACACAGACAATCTCACACACACACACACTTTCTCTCTCACACACACACACACAGACACTCTCTCACAGATGCACACACACACAGATACTCTCACACACACACATACACAAATTCTTGAAAGTTCCTGTTGAATCTGCTTCCAAGAAATCTCTCCAGAGTCTGGAATTCCCTTCAGAAGTGTAGGCTGGACTATATTCAAGGGCTCAGTAAGACTGATGTTTGGTTGAGGAGGCACTCAAGGGGTATGAGGGGCTGACAGGGCAGAGAGTCTTGAAAACAATCATACCAACCATTTCTTGTAGAATGGTGGAGCAGACTGGATGGGCCGAATGGTCTGTTCCTGCTGTAAATAATTGCATTCTTATGAGTAGCCGCATGAGAAGAATTCTGCATGTCTCCACTCTTGTCTCTGAATCTGTGTCCATGAGAAACAGTTTCTCCTTATTGAGCTTGTGCTAGCGTTAGTGCTTTAAGAGCTGTGTCACTTTAAGAGTTTGACATGCTATTACATCAAAGTCCAGGGTGGAAGTCATGTGATCAGTTGCCATATGCAGCCGCGCAAGAAGCATGCGTGTAGGAGGTTACTGCGAATTGTGGGTAAGCTGTCCGTCAATTTGTTTGAGATTTTCAAGGTTAATGAATTTAAGTGTTTTTACTGATAATATAAAACTCATCAGCCATGCTGGGTAGTTTTCCTAATGAAAACTGGCAGAGGAAAGGCAATCTGCCATCCTTACCTGGTCTGGTTTACACATGACTCTGGACTCACAGCAATGTATTGGTGCTTAATTCCCTCTCAGCAGTCAGGGATAGACTATACTGACCAAAACTGCCTAGATCCCATGAACGGATATTTTAAAAAGTTGCTGAGATAGATCTCAGAGAAGCTACAGTTCTGTGTTTCGACCCTCCCCAGAAAGAGTGGTGTTCACAGAGAGAGAGGGCTCAGGGGGAGCTGGTCTCTGCCGAAAGGAATGGTGTAGATTAGGAATGTATACCGAACAGAGACAGTGGAGGCAGGGTGTGTGGGCTCTAAAGAAACGGTCACACAAAATTCCAACTTGTCCCAAATTCAGGGGCTAAATTCTTCTCCGAGTCGAATGCTGAAGCTGTGTGTGTGTGTCTGTGTGGGTGTCTGTGTGTGTGTGTGTGTGTGTGTGTGTGTCTGTGTGTGTGTCTGTGTGTGTGTTTGTGTATGTGTGTGCGTATGTGTGTGTGTGTGTGTAAACTGTGTGTCAGCCTGAGTGTGTGTGTCTGTGTGTGTGTGTGTAAATGTGTGTGTGTGTGTTTGTGTGTATGTATGTGTGTGTAAACTGTGTGTCAGCCTGAGTGTGTGTGTGTATGTGTGTAAATGTGTGTGTGTGTGTGTGTGTATTGGTGTGTGTATGTGTGTAAACTGTGTGTGTGTGTGTGTGTGTGTGTGTGTGTGTGTGTGTGTGTGTGTAAACTGTGTGTCAGCCTGAGGGATATAGCACTCGTCATGAAGAGCAGAGTAACCTGATTGGTTTCTCACATTCTGGGCATGAGCCTTCCTGTTATGACATGGGGTAAACCCCTCCCCACCCTCCGCCCCCCCCCCCCCCCCCCCATCTAATTTAAACCAGCAACACAGAAATGATTTACCCCATGTGGTAATCTGTGAAAATTTGAGAGGCCAGGAACAATTTAAAGTAAAAAGTAACAACTTGATTTCTTAAAGTCTAACGGAGAATAATTAATTAACAACTATTTACAACTCTTTTCTCTGACCTATCTTTTATTTTCCCCTTCTACAGTACTAGTCTGATAAAACACCTGATTAAGATTTACCAAAATTCAAATTTCAAAACCAGCCAGCTGTCGAATCTTCCCTTTGTATCTTCCTCTGGAGATTTCTTCTTAAGATTTCTCTTTCACAGGTGGCCAATAGATAAAGGTATCTTTAAGAGATCTATTCTCCAGACAGTCTGCATGTGTCCTTGGTTGGTGGTTCTCCTCTCAAATATTCAATTTTCTCCAGTCTTATACCCCCAAAGTATTGGATTGTGTCATTAGTTTTTAAGATTGTCAATATACTCAATTCAAACTTGATTGAAGTTTGGTATGTTTTTGGGGGTATAAATTAAACTGATAGGCCCAATTCGAATTTGTTTTTGTCTCCAGACAACCAGCTGCCCATCTGCTAGGCCACATGTTACATTGTACTGTATTCAGCACACTTGGTGCTATCAGGTGGTTCTGCAAGCTTTTAACTCTCTTAAAAGTACAATACACCCACATCTTCATAACACTTACTGTCACCAGCATGTGCCTGAAACACGAGTTCAAAAAACCCGGCCAAACCATCACCTGGAAAGGTTCTTGTACACTTACAGGGCAAACTTATCTCAAAAAGCTAGGGCAAGGGAAGAGGGCACTCCGAGTCGCCTGCAGGTACAGCATTGTGTGGAAGGTCAGAGTCATGCATCTGCACTGGGAGCCTGGGTACCACCAGAGCTTTCTGAACAGGAGCGCAGGAAGACTAGATCTTACCAAGTCACAAAGCCCAGACGTAGCTCTCAGGGCTAAAGGGAACAAAAGGTGTGTGGAGAAAGCAAGAAAACAGGGGACTGAGTTGGATGATCAATCCTGATCATATTGGATGGTGAAGCAGACCCAAAAGGGCTGAATGGCCTACTCCTGCCTCTATTTTCTATCCAATGGAGCAACATTGAGGAGAAACAGAACCTTGGGGGACTGTACGTTACTTTTCTTGTGCTCGAAATACACACAG
This sequence comes from Hemiscyllium ocellatum, assembly GCF_020745735.1. Classification (NCBI taxonomy): domain Eukaryota; kingdom Metazoa; phylum Chordata; class Chondrichthyes; order Orectolobiformes; family Hemiscylliidae; genus Hemiscyllium; species Hemiscyllium ocellatum. The sequence goes on from NC_083404.1 coordinate 139,046,011, forward strand.
CAGTGAGCTTGGATAATGGGGTGGAGCACCATCAGGATGACAAGTGACATCTGAACAACACGCAAGACACCAACCTGTTTAAGAGTCAAGAGCACTCAACAGTAAAGTCCATTGTCTGAAAGGTTACACCACCACAAGATCTGGAAGGATAGTTAAACCACCTAAACGTTATCCAAAGTCTTTAGTTCTTCATGTTTTTAGTTGTTTGCAGTTACTCTAATGTATACATATTATCACTGTAGGTTCATGTAATCTTTATTTTGGGGATAAAAGGGAATATTTCGGAAAATGATCACTTTATTCTCACAATTTTATTCAGGACATTCTCTTCTTACTGTTCATTTTCTTTGGCATAAAAACAAGTGCTGTTTAGGGAGGGGAATCTGTTGTCCTTACCCCGTCTGGTTTACATGTGTGTCCAGACCCACAGACAATGGGATTGACTCTTAATTGCCCTCTTCAATGGCTACTCAAACCATTCAGTTCAAGGGGCGATTGGAGAATGGGCAAAAGGTCCATCCTCACAGACAATGCCCCCATCCCATTAGAAATCCAGATATGCCTCATCGCCCAGCTCCCCCATATCAACCCCATTGGATTCATCCTCAGAAAACTCCAATGTAGTTGTCAGACACTCTCTCCCTTTTATGAAAGCCAAGTTTATTTTGTCTGACCTTATAAAGAATTTCTGAGTTAACTGTTAAGATGCCCTTAGTAACAACTTCCAGGATTTTCCCAATGACTGATGTCAGGCAAAGTGGCCTGTAGTTCACTGTTTCACATCTGCCTCTTTTTCAATATTGATACTAAGTTCCACTGGGATTATTCTAGGATCTGGGGAGGTTTGGCAAATGATCACCCCGGTGCTGATGTCTTTCAGAATCTTAGGATGTAGGCCATTCGCTCCTGGGGTATCATTGCCTTTAATCATTTAGAATCTCTCACTTTCTTCCCTGCAAAGTGCTAGTTTTTCACCCCAGTTAGCTCCCTCCATTCCTGCTGAGTAATTAATGCCGTGTTTCCTAGCTTTGCTTAAGTAAACGTGGCCGTAAAGTGGACTGTTTCACACAAAATGATGCCGGCTCTGCCCCCTGCTCATGGTGTGGGCTGACCCCCTCGCTATGCAAATGCCAATTGTTGTTGTAAAGGCCCTGATTGATTACATTTCTTCCTGTTACGCCCTCATGTCTGACGGAGATCTGGATGGGCAGATGGACATTCTTAAAGGTGCCAAACTCTAAGGAGATGTCACTCAGTCTGGAGTCGGATAAGATCCTCTGGCCTCAATCTGCCAATGTACTTGCAGATTGACTTCATTTAAAGCGACCATATTCATTCAGAAAGCACTCCCACAGCATCTGCCTACCAAAAAAATCACATCCATTTTTATTCCATCACCGTGTTGCTGAACGTACAACATTAGCTGTCAATCGCAGAGTATTGTCACCTCCTGCAGCCCCTACCTTCTCTCAAACACAGCTGATATTGTCAAAACTTGGGAAAGTGACATCACTGCATGTTTGAATCTGACCCAATGATTGACCATTGTGAATCCAAGTAAAAAATGAGGTCTGCAGATGCTGGAGATCACAGCTGAAAATGTGTTGCTGGTTAAAGCACAGCAGGTCAGGCAGCATCTCAGGAATAGGGAATTCGACGTTTCGAGCATAAGCCCTTCATCAGGAATCAATTGTGAATCAATTGTGAATCCAATGCAGGGCACCTTTCCTGGTACTGGTTGTGATAAGACACTTCCCCCAGGTAGAGTCCAAAACCCAAGACCCCTGATGTTCACACCAACACATCCTCAGGCCAACAGCCGCGTGGATTTGAGAATTTTCCACCGAGATGCTGATACATACCAACAAAAGTAATGACCAACAAAAGTAGTGAACAATCTACAAGATGCACTGCAGATATTCACCAAAGCACCTTGCCTTCTCTTTATTCTTTCATTGGAGTATAGGGTTCAATGGTGTTTATTCCCCATCTCCAAGTGCCCTTTGAACTGGATGGCTTGCCCAGCCATTTCAGAGGGCGGTTAGGAGTCATAGAGATGTACATCATGGAAACAGACCCTTCGGTCCAATCCGTCCAGGTATCCTTACATGATCTAGTCCCATTTGTCAGCATTTGGCCCATATTCCTCCAAACCCTTCCTATTCATATACCCGTCCAGATGCCTTTTAAATGTTGCAATTGTACCAGTCTCCACCACTTCCTCTGGCAGCTCATTCCATACACATACCACCCTCTGCGAGAAAAAGTTGCCCCTTACGTTTTTTTTAAATAATTTCCCTGTCCTCTTAAACTTATGCCATCTAGATCTGAAATGTTGTGGGTCTGGAGTCACATGTAGGCCAGACTGGGTAAGGACGGCAGATTTCGCTCCCTGAGATGGCAAGACTGACAAGACGTAGAAAGACTGGATCAGTTAGGATTATGTTTTATTATATTCATTCGAGTTTAGAAGAATGGGGGTAAATTCTTACAGAAACCTATAAAATTCTAACTGGACTAGACAGGGTCAACACAGGAAGGGTGTTCCCAGTGACCGGGGAGTCCAGAACCAGGGGGTCACAGTCTAAGGATACGGGGTGGGCCATTTCGGACTGAGATGAGGAGAAATGTCTTCACCCAGAGAGTGGGAGCCTGTGGGATTCTCTGTCACAGGAAGTGGTTTGGGCCAAAGTATTGAATGTTTTCTAGAATTGATGATAGTTTCTCAGTCATTATTATGGAAACTACTTTCATATAATTTTTTTAAAAGCAAAATTCATTGAATTTAAATGCCATCCACTGCTGTGGTGGGGTTATGAACCCATGGTGTAAGAGCATTTTGTATTCACATGTGGCATGAATGTGTTGCTGGCAAGGCCGGCTATTATGGCCCATCCCTAATCACACCATGAGAGGCGGTGATGAGCTGCCTTCTAGAACTGCTGCGGTCCCTGTGCTTGAATTGGATTCACAGTGTCTCCAATGTTGTGGTTCTGCTCGCCGAGCTGGAAGTTTTTGCTGCAAACGTTTCGTTCCCTGGCTAGGGAACATCATCAGTGCTGTTGGAGCCTCGTGTGAAGCGCTGCTTTGGTGTTTCTTCCGGTATTTATAGTGGTTTGTTCTTGCCGCTTCCGGGTGTCAGTTTCAGCTGCAGTGATTTGTATGTGGGGTCCAGGTCGATGTGTCTGTTGATGGATGTTCTTGCCGTTTCCGGGTGTCAGTTTCAGCTGTAGTGGTTTGTATATGGTGTCCAGGTCAATGTGTCTGTTGATGGAGTTTGGGGATGAATGCCATGCTTCTAGGAATTCTCTGGCTGTTCTCTGTCTGGCTTGTCCTATGATAGTGGTGTTTTCCCAGTCAAATTCATGTTGCTGGTTGTCTGAGTGTATGGCTACTAGCGATAGCTGGTCGTGTCGTTTTGTGGCTAGCTGATGTTCATGGATGCGGATTGTTAGCTGTCTTCCTGTTTGTCCTATATAGTGTTTTGTGCAGTCCTTGCATGGTATTTTGTAAACTACGTTAGTTTGGCTCATGCTGGGTATTGGGTCCTTTGTTCTAGTGAGTTGTTGTCTGAGCGTGGATGTTGGCTTGTGTGCTGTTATGAGTCCTAAGGGTCGCAGTAGTCTGGCTGTCAGTTCTGAGACGCTCCTGATGTATGGTAGTGTGGCTAGTCCTTTTGGTTGTGGCATGTCCTCGTTCCGTGGTCTATCTCTTAGGCATCTGTTGATAAAGTTGCGTGGGTATCCGTTTTTGGCGAATACCTTGTATAGATGTTCCTCTTCCTCTTTTCGCAGTTCTGGTGTACTGCAGTGTGTTGTGGCCCTTTTGAATAGTGTCCTGATGCAGCTTCGTTTGTGTGTGTTGGGGTGGTTACTTTCATAGTTTAAGACTTGGTCTGTGTGTGTTGGTTTCCTGTGTACCCTTGTGGTGAATTCTCCGTTGGGTGTTCTCTCTACTAACACGTCTAGGAATGGGAGTTGGCTATCCTTTTCCTCTTCTCGTGTGAATCGGATTCCTGTGAGTGTGGCGTTGATGATTAGGTGTGTTTTTTCTATATCTGTGTTTTTGATGATTACAAAGGTGTCATCAACATATCTGATCCAGAGTTTGGGTTGGATTTGTGGTATGGCTGTATGTTCTAACCTTTGCATAACTGCCTCTGCTATGAGTCCCGAGATTGGTGATCCCATGGGTGTTCCGTTGATTTGTTCGTATGAAATGAAGGATTCCGACCCCACACCACAACTCACCAATAGAATAAACAACACACTAAGGAATCTACAAAAAAATGGACAGATAACCAAAGCGGACTAGCAAAGAATGAAACCTGAAAGCAACAACACCCCCAGATTCTATGGACTACCCAAAGTACACAAACCAGACATCCCACTCAGACCCATAGTATCACTACCAGGGACACCAGCATACAAACTGGCCAAAGAACTACAACAAAAACTGAAACACCTAGTCAGCGGATCCAAACACTCCATACAATCAACACAGGAATTCTTGGACGTCATCAGGAATACACACATAGACAAAGAAGAAACCATGGTATCATTCGACGTGACGGCACTGTTCACTTCAATTGACAAAACCCTAGCCAGAGAAACAATAGCCAACCTACTGGACATACATAACAGAACACAGGAGGCCGAACCTATCAACAAGGACGGCATACTTAAACTACTGGACCTGTGCCTCACCACACACTTTACATTCAACAATCAGATATACGAACAAATCAACGGTACACCCATGGGATCACCAATCTCGGGACTCATAGCAGAGGCAGTTATGCAATGGTTAGAACATACAGCCATACCACAAATCCAACCCAAACTCTGGATCAGATATGTTGATGACACCTTTGTAATCATCAAAAACACAGATATAGAAAAAACACACCTAATCATCAACGCCACACTCACAGGAATCCGATTCACACGAGAAGAGGAAAAGGATAGCCAACTCCCATTCCTAGACGTGTTAGTAGAGAGAACACCCAACAGAGAATTCACCACAAGGGTACACAGGAAACCAACACACACAGACCAAGTCTTAAACTACGAAAGTAACCACCCCAACACACACAAACGAAGCTGCATCAGGACACTATTCAAAAGGGCCACAACACACTGCAGTACACCAGAACTGCGAAAAGAGGAAGAGGAACATCTATACAAGGTATTCGCCAAAAACGGATACCCACGCAACTTTATCACCAGATGCCTAAGAGATAGACCGAGGAACGAGGACATGCCACAACCAAAAGGACTAGCCACACTACCATACGTCAGGAGCGTCTCAGAACTGACAGCCAGACTACTGCGACCCTTAGGACTCATAACAGCACACAAGCCAACATCCACGCTCAGACAACAACTCACTAGAACAAAGGACCCAATACCCAGCATGAGCCAAACTAACGTAGTTTACAAAATACCATGCAAGGACTGCACAAAACACTATATAGGACAAACAGGAAGACAGCTAACAATCCGCATCCATGAACATCAGCTAGCCACAAAACGACACGACCAGCTATCGCTAGTAGCCATACACTCAGACAACCAGCAACATGAATTTGACTGGGAAAACACCACTATCATAGGACAAGCCAGACAGAGAACAGCCAGAGAATTCCTAGAAGCATGGCATTCATCCCCAAACTCCATCAACAGACACATTGACCTGGACACCATATACAAACCACTACAGCTGAAACTGACACCCGGAAACGGCAAGAACATCCATCAACAGACACATCGACCTGGACCCCACATACAAATCACTGCAGCTGAAACTGACACCCGGAAGCGGCAAGAACAAACCACTATAAATACCGGAAGAAACATCAAAGCAGCGCTTCACACGAGGCTCCAACAGCACTGATGATGTTCCCTAACCAGGGAACGAAACGTTTGCAGCAAAAACTTCCAGCTCGGCGAGCAGAACCACAACAACGGATACCCGAGCTACAAATCTTCAATCAGATTTTAAACAGTGTCTCCAAGAGCAGGTCAGAGGCCTGGAATCTTACAACGAGTAACTCACCTCCTGACTCCCCAAAGCCTGTCCACCATCTACAAGGCACAGTTCAAGATGCGTTGGAATGCTCCCCACTTCCCTGGATGGGGGCAGCTCCAACAACACTCAGGAAGCTTGACACCATCCAGGACAAACCAACCCGCCTGATTGGCATCACATCCACCAACACTCCCTCCCTCCACCCCCGACACTCAGCAGCAGCAGTGTGTACCATCTACAAGATGCATTTCAGATATTCACCAAAGATCCTCAGACAGCACCTTCCAAACCCACGACCACTTCCGTCTGGAAGGACATGGGCAGCAGATACATGGGAACACCAAGTTCTCCTCCAAGCCCCTCACCATCCTGACTTGGGAATATATCGCCGTTCCTTCAGTGTCGCTAGATCAAAATCCTGGAATTCCCTCCCTAAGGGCATTGTGGGTCTACCCACAGCACATGCAGTTCACACCCACCTTCTCAAGGGAACTAGGGACGGTTAATAAACACTGGGCCCAGGCAGCGACACCCACGGTCTTGTGAAAATCTTCTAAAAGTCTAGGTAGCCTTTCTCTTGCTGGCAATATTCTGACTTGCAAATGTTACTCGCTACTTACTGAAGTCAAACCTGGAATTTGTTCAGCAGTTGGGGCTTGTGGGAATTGTGAATGATCCTGGATAACACGTGGTCATCCGCGAGCATTCCCACTCGCGACCTTTTGCAAAGAGACAAGGTTGTAGCTGGAAGACTGGAGGCTGAAGGGGACACTAACCTGAGGAAATATTGCAACAGGAGGAGAGATAAATGTTGTATTGTGTGATTACAGGCTGCAGCTGCAGCGATGGCAAGTTTGGAAACGGTTAAAACATTTTTGGTTTCACATTTAGTGAGTTTACGGTCGAAATCTCTTGAATTTGTCAAAGAGACAGCCTTTTGTAAATCAGACCAGTCTTTTTGGTTCTCTCATCGACTGTATAATATATCGCTTCTGCCCTAACTGCAGTGCTATTGATTTTGTTTTGAGCAGCGTTGTCTCTGCACTTTTGGATGGGGATTTACATATTTCCGTGGATAGATTGCAGACTTTGAAGCTGCAGCCCACAGCTATTCTACAGAGTGATGGCAAGCAGGACCTGCCAGTGGGAGGGAGGGTGAGGGGGACCAACAGCACAGCTTCTAAGATGGTGGACATTTCCTGCTAATCTGGCTCAGTTTGCCTTTCTTTGCTGGTTTCTGGTTTATACATCTCAGAGCCACTTTATTTGTGACACTAACCTACTCTGCATGTTGTAGACACACATGTTAGAATAGTTTTAGTGGCATAGGAGAGCTTTTGTTTCAGCTTATTCACAGGATGTGCGTGTCACTGGCTAGACCACCACTTACTGTCCCTCCCTAATTACCCAGAGGGTAACTGAGCGTTAACCACCTTGCTGTGCGTCTGGAGTCACATGTAGATAGATAGAAGGTAGATGGAATCCCTACAGTGTGGACACAGGCCCTTCAGCCCAATAAGTCCACACTGACCCTCCAAAGAGTAACCCACCCAGACCCATTCCCCTAACCTGTGTTTACCCCTCCACCCTCAAGGCTTCCAGCCTCATTTCTGTTGAAGGGCTTTTGCCCGAAACGTTGATTTTCCTGCTCCCCGGATGCTGCCTGACCTGCTGTGCTTTTTCAGCACCACACTAATCTAGACTGTAACCTCCAGCATCTGCAGTACCCACTTTCACCCTGTGTCTACCTATGACTAATGCACCTGGCCTACATATCCCTGAACAGTACGGGCAATTTCGCACAGCCAATTCATCCTAACCTGCACATCTTTAGATAGTGGGAGGAGACCGGAGCACCCGGAGGAAACCCACACAGACACGGGGAGAATGTGCAAACTCCACACAGACAGTCACCCGAGGCTGGAATCAAACCTGGGTCCCTGGAGCCGTGAGGCAGCAGTGCTAACCTCTGCCACCCAGGGGAGATTTCCTTCCTTAGAGGATGTTAGACTTTTAATTCCTCACTTTACTGAATTCAAATTCTACCATTTGCCATGGTGGGATTTGAACTCAGCTCCCCAGAACATTCCCTAGGTCTCTGGATTAATAGTCTAACGATAATAGCACCAGGCCATCACCTCATTTACATACAGTCAGAAGTCACATGACAGGTTGTAGTCCAACAGGTTTCTTTGAAATCAGAAGCTCTTAGAGCACTTCTTCTTGAGTTTGTGAAGCAACACGGTGGCTCAGTGGTTAGCACTGCTGCCTCACAGCGCCAGAGACCCGGGTTCAATTCCCGACTCAGGCGACTGACTGTGTGGAGTTTGCACGTTCTCCCCGTGTCTGCGTGGGTTTCCTCCGGGTGCTTCGGTTTCCTCCCACAGTCCAAAGATGTGCAGGTCAGGTGAATTGACCATGCTAAATTGCCCCTGTGTTAGGTGTAGGGGAATGGGTCTGGGTGGGTTGCTCTTCGGCGGGTCGGTGTGGACTTGTTGGGCCGAAGGGCCTGTTTCCACACTGTAAGTAATCTAACCTGAATTGAATTTATTGTCACGTGTACTGAGGCAGAGTGAAAAGCTTTGTCTTGTGAGCAATACAGGTAGGTCACAGAGTTAAGTAGCACAGATAGTAAATAATAGGTAAACAGCGGCAAAAACAAAAACACAGGGACAGGCGAATGTTCAGAGTTGAGAATCCATTCAGTATTCTAACAACAGTAGGGTAGAAACTGTTTTGAAACCGGCTGGTGTGTGTGTTCAGGCTTCTGTACCTTCTCCCCGATGGTAGAGGTTGTAGAAAAACATTGCCAGGGTGGGATCGATCGTTAAGAATTCTGGCGCCCTTTCATAGAGTCATAGAGTCATACAGCATGGAAACAGACCCTTCGGTCCAACCTGTCCATACCGACCAGATATCCCAACACAATCTAGTCCCACCTGCCAGCACCTGGCCCATATCCCTCCAAACCCTTCCTATTCATATACCCATCCAAATGCCTTTTAAATGTTGTAATTGTACCAGCCTCCAACACTTCCTCTGGCAGCTCATTCCATACCCGTACCACCCTCTGCGTGAAAAAGTTGCCCCTTTGGTCTCTTTTATATCTTTCCCCTCTCACCCTAAACCTATGCCCTCTAGTTCTGGACTCCCCAACCTCAGGGAAAAGACTTTGTAATATTTATCCTATCCATGCCCCTCATGATTTTGTAAACCTCTCTAAGGTCACCCCTCAGCCTCCGACGCTCCAGGGAAAATAGTCCCAGTCTGTTCAGCCTCTCCCTGTAGCACAAATCCTCCAACCCTGGCAACATCCTTGTAAATCTTTTCCGAACCCTTTCAAGTTTCACAACATCTTTCCCGATAAGACGGAGACCAGAACTGCTCGTAGTATTCCAAAAGTGGCCTAACCAATGTCCTGTACAGCTGCAACAGGACCTCCCAACTCCTGTACTCAATACTCTGACCAATAAAGGAAAGCATACCAAACACCGTCTTCACTATCCTATCTACCTGCAACTCCACTTTCAGGGAGCTATGAACCTGCACTCCAAGGTCTCTTTGATCAGAAACACTCCCTAGGACCCTACCATTAAGTGTATAAGTCCTGCTAAGATTAGCTTTTTCATGAGGGGCATTTGCAGCACCTCGCATTTATCTGAATTAAACTCCATCTGCCACTTCTCAATCCATTAGCCCATCTGGTCCAGACCCTGTTGTAATCTGAGGTAACCCTCTTCGCTGTCCACTACACCTCCAATTTTGGTGTCATCTGCAAACTTACTAACTGTACCTCTTATGTTCACATCCAAATCATTTATGTAAATGACAAAAAGTAGAGGACCCAGCACCGATCCTTGTGGCACTCCACTGGTCACAGGCCTCCAGTCTGAAAAGCAACCCTCCACCACCACCCTCTGTCTTCTACCTTTGAGCCACTTCTGTATCCAAATGGATAGTTCTCCCTGCATTCAGTGAGATCTAACCTTGCTAATCAGTCTCCCATGGGGAACCTTGTCGAACGCCTTACTGAAGTCCATATAGATCACATCTACGGCTCTGCCCTTATCAATCCTCTTTGTTACTTCTTCAAAAAACTCAATCAAGTTTGTGAGACATGATTTCCCACGCACAACGACATGTTGACTATCCCTAATCAGTCCTTGCCTTTCCAAGTACATGTATATCCTGTCCCTCAGGATTCCCTCCAACAAATTGCCCATCTCCAACGTCAGGCTCATTGGTTTATAATTCCCTGGCTTGTCCTTACCGCCCTTCTTAAACAGTGGCACCACGTTTGCCAACCTCCAGTCTTCGGGCACTTCACCTGTGACTATCGATGATACAAATATCTCAGCAAGAGGTCCACAATCACTTCCCTAGCTTCCCGCAGAGTTCTCGGGTACCCCTGATCAGGTCCTGGGGATTTATCCATATTTATGCATTTCAAGACATCCAGCACTTCCTCCTCTGAAATCTGAACGTTTTGCAAGAAGTCGCCATCTATTTCCCTACCGTCTATATCTTCCATATCCTTTTCCACAGTAAATACTGACGCAAAGTATTCATTTAGTATCTCCCTCATTTTCTGTGGCTCCATGCAAAGGCTGCCTTGCTGATCTTTGAGGGGCCCTATTCTCTCCCTAGTTAGCCTTTTGTCCTTAATATATTTGTAAAAACCCTTTGGATTCTCCTAAATTCTATTTGCCAAAGCTATCTCATGTCCCCGTTTTGCCCTCCTGATTTCCCTCTTAAGTATACCCCTACTGCCTTTATACTCTTCTAAGGATTCACTCGATCTATCCTGTCTATACCTGACATATGCTTCCTTCTTTTTCTTAACCAAATCCTCAATTTCTTTAGTCATCCAGCATTCCCTATACCTACCAGCCTTCCCTTTCACCCTGACAGGAATATATTTTCTCTGGATTCTTGTTATCTCATTTCTGAAGGCTTCCCATTTTCCAGCCGTCCCTTTACCTGCGAACATCTGCCTCCAATCAGCTTTCGAAAGTTCTTGCCTAGTCCTATCAAAATTGGCCTTTCTCCAATTTAAAACTTCAACTTTTAGATCTGGTCTATCCTTTTCCATCACTATTTTAAATCTAATAGAATTATGGTCGCTGGCCCCAAAGTGCTCCCCCACTGACACCTCAGTCACCTGCCCTGCCTTATTTCCCAAGAGTAGGTCAGGTTTTGCACCTTCTCTAGTAGGTACATCCACATACTGAATCAGAAAATGTTCTTGTACACACTTAACAAATTCCTCTCCATCTAAATCCTTAACACTATGGCAGTCCCAGTCTATGTTTGGAAAGTTAAAATCCCCTACCATAACCACCCTATTATTCTTACAGATAGCTGAGATCTCCTTACAAGTTTGTTTCTCAATTTCCCTCTGACTGTTGGGGGGGTCTATAATACAATCCCAATAAGGTGATCATCCCTTTCTTATTTCTCAGTTCCACCCAAATAACTTCCCTGGATGTATTTCCGGGAATATCCTCCCTCAGCACAGCTGTAATGCTATCCCTTATCAAAAATACCACTCCCCCTCCTCTCTTGCCTCCCTTTCTATCCTTCCTGTAGCATTTGTATCCTGGAACATTAAGCTGCCAGTCCTGCCCATCCCTGAGCCATGTTTCTGTAATTGCTATGATATCCCAGACCCATGTTCCTAACCATGCGCTGAGTTAATCTGCCTTCCCTGTTAGGCCCCCTGCATTAAACTGCATTTATTTCAATGTATTAGTCCTACCTTGTCCCTGCCTGCCCTGACTGTTTGACTTGCTTCTGTTCTCAACTGTACCAGTCTCAGATTGATCTCTTTCCTCACTATCTCCCTGGGTCCCACCCCCCCCACCCCCACCTTACTAGCTTAAATCCCCCCGAGCAGCTTTAGCAAATTTCCCTGCCAGTATATGAGTCCCCTTCCAATTTAGGTGCAATCCGTCCTTCTTGTACAGGTCACTTCTACCCCAGAAGAGATTCCAATGATCCAAAAATGTGAATCCTTCTCCCATACACCAGCTCCTCAGCCATGCATTCATCTGCTCTATCCTCCTATTCCTGCCCTCAGTAGCTCGTAGCACTGGGAGTAATCCAGATATTACTACACTCAAGGACCTCCTTATTAAATTCCTGCCTAACTCTCTGTAATCTCCCTTCAGAGTCTCAACCTTTTCCCTTCCAATGTCGTTGGTTCCAATGTGGACAATGACCTCCTGCTGGCCCCTCTCCCCCGTGAGAACATTCTGCACCCTCTCTGAGACATCCTTGATCCTGGCACCAGGGAAACAACGCACCATTCTGATTTTTCGTTGCTGGCCACAGAAATGTCTGTCTGTACCTCGAACTACAGAGTCCCCTAGCACAATTGATCTCTTGGAACCTGACGTACCTCTCATTACATTAGAGCCAGTCTCAGTCCAGAAACTTGGCTGTTGGTGCTATGTTCCCTGAGAATCCTTCACCCCCTACATTTTCCAAAACAGCATACTTGTTTGAAATGGATATAGACACAGAACACACCTACACCAGGTGCCTACCTCTTTTACCTTTCCTGGAGTTAACCCATTTATCTGACCGTATCTGAGACTTTCCCCTCCCCCCCTCCTATAACTGCCAGCCATCACATACCGTTGCTGTTGCAAATTCCTCATTGCTTCTAACTGTCTCTCCAACCAATCCATTCGATCTGATAAGATTCGCAACCAACAGCATTTATTGCAGATTTAATCCGCAGTAACCCTTAAACTCTCTTTAAACTCCCACATCTGACAAGAAACGCATATCACTCTACTAAAGGCCATTTTGCTCCTTCACCAACTACAGGCCCAGAAAATAACACCGTCTTATTCCTCTACAAAACACTGCCCAGGCTAGATTAATAGTTACGGCGTATATTTTAAGTTTAATCAAGAAACATATATAATCAAGAAAGAACCCACTCTACTCACTACTGCAGACTTTCTGTGGGCCACACTTAAAACAATTAACCAATCTGATTCTGTGCTGTGAACTTCGGCCAACAGTTCCTCCAAGATTAGTTGTGAATTTCACTGTTTGTTAATTTTCCCAGACGCACTCCAATGTCCAGCGATACATGAATTCATACACCAAAGGCGGTAACTGTGCAGGTTCACTCTGGTGTCAGTATCTTTCTCTCTCTCTCTCTCTCTCTCTCCTGCACTGACCTCACCATGTCTGTTCTTCTCCCTTTTTAAAACTGCTGTTGTTTTGACTTTTTTTTCCCCAAACTTCCAAAACAATGCAACAGCGTATAAAACAGTAATTGCTGCTCCTGGAATTCGAGGAAATCACCTCCAACACCTAAAATACCTCAAAAAAAGAGCAGCTCTTCCAACCAGACATTTTTCCCATCCTCCATCTTGGATTACCCAGAATCCTAGACAGCGGGCCTGGCAGATAGATTCTATAGATGGGAGGTTGGCCTTTGTGATTGTCTGGGCCGAGTTCACCACTCTCTGTAACCGTCTCCAATCTTGAATGGTACAGTTGCCGTACCAGGTAGTGATACATCCAGACAGAATGCTCTCGATGGTGCACCTATAAAAGTTGGCAAGGGGATTCGCCGTCTTTCCTCAGCTGCCTGAGGAAGAAGAGACATTATTGATTTCAAATAAACCTGTTGGACTGTGACCTGGTGTTGTGACTTCTGACCTTGTCCACCCCAGTCCAACACCAGCAGCTCCATATCATCACTTCTGTACAAAGGCAACTCCAGGAATGAGAGGTTATTCTAATCAGAAAGACAGAGCTGCCTTAGTCCATCAGACAGACATGGGAGGGTGACCTGACAGGGTCAGGGCTTGGTAGATGAGATATTCCCATTTCTGGTGGTCCATTTAAATTGTCCCTTAATCGATCCAGAGGACGCAGTCTCAGGATACAGGGTGGACCATACAGGCAAAAATAAAACACAGATACAGGTGAATGTGAGTCCATTCAGTATTCTAACAACAATAGGGTACAAACTGTTCCTGAGATGAGGAAATATTTCTTCACTCAGACAGAAGGGAATCTGTGGGACAGGATTCTCTCCCACAGGAGGCTGGTGAGGACAACTCACTGAGTATGTTCAAGAAACATCCATTGTAGTTTTGAAATGACAACAAAAGTAATGGGGAGAAAGTGGAATATGACAGTGAGATAGAGAATAAGCCATGGTTCTATTGAACAGTGGAGCATGCTCAGGTGGCTGAATGCCTACTCCTGATCTGAGAGATACCAGGGCAAACGTCGTTACTCAGACCTCACTGCCATCTGGAAATGTGGAAGTAAACCATCTTGGAGTGCTTTGTTCCATTTAGGTTGCTATACAAATGCACATCATCATTGCTGTTTTGGGCTCAAGGATTCGGAGATTGGCAGCTGTGCAGGAGAACTTGCTCCCCCTTGCGTTTGTGAGTGCATTGGAGGTGTTGCAGGTTGCGTTGTTGCTGCAGGGGGTGCCATTGTGGTGGGCAGCCCTGGTATGTATTGCAGTTCACTTGAATGTGCTCCTTTCCACTCAGTGCCTTTTCCCAAGTTGCAAGATTAGCCTGTGACTTGGTAACAGTTCATCACGTGTATTGACAGTGACTGCAGGAAATGCATTAGTGCCTTGAGAGCAGCTGCCACTGGTTCCCACCCTTTGCTGTCTTGTCTTCCAGGCTGCTGTAAATGCTGCACCTCTTAATGCAGTAAACTGCAACAATTTTACCGAGGACTGTAACTCCCTCAGATATTGGATTGTCAAATCTTTTGCTCTTTCAATGAGGGGGAAAAGTGATTATTTACATTGTAATAACGTAGCAGAGTCTGACATATTCAGGTTTTATGCACTCCTTTAATATATCTCAATTAATAACATATTTTCATATTGGAATCAAAAGTAGATTGTATTTAAATAGCACCTTCAGCAGAGTAGCGAATCCTAAAGTGCACTATGGGAGCAATCTTGAATAAAATTTGGCACCACGGTTTGAGAGTGTTGAGTGTTTGCATGTGTGTGAGTGTGAGAATGAGACTGTGTCTGCATTTATGTGTGTGTGTGAGAATGTGTGTCTCCACGTGTGTGAGTGTGAGTATGTGATTGTGTATGTGTGTGTGTACATATGATTGTGTGTATGTTTGTGTGTGTGCATGTGTGAATGTGTATGTGGTCTGTTGAGGTGTGTGTGTGTTATTGTGATGGTTGTGTGTGTGATGGTTGTGTGATTATGTGATTGTGTGTGTGAGTGTGTATGTGTATGTGATTGTGTGTGTGTGTGTGTGTGTGCATATGTGATTGTGTGTGTGTGCGTGTGTGTATGTGATTGTGTGTGTGTGTGCATATGTGATTGTGTGTGTGCGTGTGTGTGTATGTGATTGTGTGTGTGTGTGTGTGTGTGTGTGTGTGTGTGTGTGTGTATACGTGTGTGTGTGTAAGTTGTTGTGGTGTGTGGGCGTATTTTCTTTTCCCCAGTTCCAAGCAGAGGTTTACAAATCCTGAGTGGGCTAGTACGTGGAGAGAAGCTGTTCCTGGTCATAAAATAAACAAGAATGAGAGGGCATGGATCTAAAGTGATGTACAAGAAGCAAGGGTGATGTGGGAAACTATTCACCCAGCAAGTAGTCAGGGTGTGCAAATGTGGGGGAGGCAGGTTCAACTGAGGCATTCAAGATGGGCACTGGATGGGTATTTAGATAGGAATGGTGTGCAGAGATAGGGGGAAAAGGCAAGGGAATGGTGCTGGGGATTGAACCATCCAGGCGCAATGGGCTGAATGGGCTCCTACTGCATCATAACAACGTTGTGACTGTGTGAAATCAGCCAGGCCCCCCCCCCCTCCCCACACACACACACACACAGCTCTCTCTCCTGTAGCTGAAGATGAGTGTGAGTGCTGCAAACTGTTCATATAGCAATGATCTCTCCACCACTGTCACAGCTCCCACCATTCACAAGCCTCAGCTCCCTCGTATCCCTACTGCTCACGTGGACTAACCCACCATCAGCCACATTACAATCGCTGCACTCACTGAAGCATATTGGCTCCTGGTCTGGGGGTGTTTCAGTTTAAAGTGCTCACCTGCATTTTCCAATCCCTCCACAGCTGCGTCTGTCTCCTCCCTACCTCCTCCCACCTTCTGAATTCTCCTCCTGCCTCACGACTGTCAGAAATCTCGGTATTCTGTCAATTCCAGCCTGTCCAATGGTAACCAGGCCTTCAGCTGCTTTGATCCTACGCTCTGGAATTCTTTTCCTCAACCTCTCTGCTTCTCTTTCTCTCTCTATTTCTATCTCTGTCATGTTCTCTCTCTCTCCCTCTCTCTTTCTCTCTCCATCTCATCCTCTCTCTCTCTCCATCTTTCTCTCCCTCTATCTCTGTTTCCATCTGTCTATTTGTCTCTCTGTCTTTCCATCTCTCTCTCTCTATTTCTCCATCTCCCTCCATCTCTCCATCTCATGCTTTCGACAATCTCTTTCTATCTCTCCAACCCTCTCTCTCTTCATCTCTCTGTCTCTCCATCTCACTCTCTATCTTGTTCTCTCTGCAATCACTTTCTCTCTCTAACTCTCCATCTCTCTCTGCCTCCACCTCTTTCTCCCTCATCTCTCTTCATCTCACTGTCACCATCTATCTCTGTCTCTCTCTCTCTCTCTCTCTGTCTCACTATCTCTCAACTTCCCTCTCTTCATTTATAGCACTATCATTTTGACCAAAACAAAAGCAGAAATTGCAGGAGAAACTCAGTAGGTCTTGCAGCAACCGTGGAGAGAGAAAAACAGAATTGATGTTTTGAGATTAGTATGACTCTCCTTTACCCTACCTGCTGGAACGTCTCCTAATGTGACTGAGCGTCACTTGTTGTTTGAGATTCTCTGTGGTGAAATACTTTGATTAAAGGTGCTATTCAAATGTAAATGGTACAGAATCAGGGGCTTGGTGTAGTGTTGCACTGGGAGAGAGATGTAATGTAGTAGGGCTGTCTGTTCAGCATATTTCCAGTAGTAAGCAGGAAGTGCAATAACTGAGCTGGGCGACAGAATCAATGAGTAATTAAAATGGATATTGATTTTTAGTGCTTTTCAGAAGCATGGCGTCAGGAAATTTCACCTTGCAAGCGCTGCCTGCACTGCAAAGCTGATGGCTTCACAATCTTAAAGTTTGCACTTTCCATGCTTCAGGTAATTTTGGACGGTTTCAAAAGGATTTTTTGAGAAATAAACCGTCAAGGGGTTTATCCCCCTGTTGTGGGCAGGGATTGGTGGCGTCCCATCGGATATTCTCGCCCTCGCAGAGACCATACCTCATATCAGAATGGGCACTGCTCCTCCCAGCAGGGATTGGCAGCACTGAGGGGTGAAGAGAGACTGGATGCGTTAGGACTAGATTCATTAGCGTTGAGGAGAATGAAGGAGGGGATCTCATAGAAACCTGCAAAATTCTAACCGGGCTAGACCGGGTAAACACAGGAAGGATGTTCCTGGTGATCAGGGAGTCCAGAACCGGGGGGTGACAGCCTAAGGATACAGGATGGGCCATTTCAGACTGAGATGGGAGAAATGTCTTCACCCAGAGAGTGGGGGAGCCTGTGGGATTCTTGTCACAGGAAGTGGTTGAGGTCAAAGCATTGAATGTTTTCAAGAAGATATTGTTCTTAGGGCTAAAAGGATTAAAGGGTCTGGGGGAGAAAGTGGGAATGGGGACTGAGCTGGATGGTCAGCCATGATCCTATTGAATGGGGGAGCAGGTTTGAAGGGCCAAATGGCCTTCTCCTGCTCTGTAGTTTCTACCTTTCTATGTTAAACCAAATGCTCATTCACTCCTGGAGCAGACATGAGAGGTGAGATGAACCTAGGCACAAGAGTCAAGCTGCGCTCCAATTGAGAAAGTGAGGACTGCTGATGCTGGAGATCAGAGCTGAAAATGTGTTGCTGGAAAAGCGCAGCAGGTCAGGCAACATCCAAGGAGCAGGAGAATCGACGTTTCGGGCATAAGTCCTTCTTCAGGAATGTCGATTCACCTGTTCCTTGGATGCTGCCTGACCTGCTGCGCTTTTCCAGCAACACATTTTTCTGCCCTTCAATTGAATCAGGAAGATGGCCACTCTGCCTGTCCTGTGTTCCTAGCCCTTCGATAGCCTTGGCCTTACTGCCGACCTTGGTATCCGCAAGGCTGTAAGGTGGTCAGGGATCTGTATAATTCCCTTGGTTTTATTTTGGGATGGCTTAGCTCCACTTGGGAAGCCCTGGCCCTTTTCAGAAGCAGTTATTCCTATGTCTCTGAAACACATGGCGAACCCAACCTCACCAACCATCAGTGCCTTAGCTGGTTGTGTTCAGGGAAGAGAAGCGCCTGTTGTAGGGAGAGCCAGGGACTGAGCAGATGGAGCTCAGTGGTTGCCCTCAGAGAAGGGAGGGGCATTAACAAAGGGGAGGTATGTGACAGCAGAGGATGGAAATGAATGGCAGATAAATCATCGAAGGAGTAGTGTTGATGGAATCACACAACTGTTATTGTGCAAAATGAGGCCATTCAGCCCATTGTGTCTTCCCCAGCTGTCCCAATGTGTGTTTCACTCAGTGCCACTTTTATGTGTCAGTTAACAATCTTGACACCCCCTGAAATTCTTCACTGAACCTGCCTCTGCCTCACTCTCAGGCAACATGACTAGGATGGTGAGGGGGCGTGGATAGAAAGCAGCTGTCCCCCTCAGGGTCAGGAGCAAGGGGCTATCATTTCAAAGTGAGAGGGCAGGAGGTTTAAGGGGAATTTGAGGAAAATCATTTTCATCCAGAGGATGGTGGGGGTCTGGAATTCACTCCCTAGGAAGGGGTGGGCTGGAGTGGAAAGCCTTTAGAAAGTACTTGGGTGAGCACTTGAAATGCAAAACCATTCCAGGCGATGCACCTAGCATTGGAAAGTGGGACTTCTGTGGGCAGGAGCGCCTTTTTGACTGGATGGGCTGAAAGGCCTCTTCTGTGCTGTCTGATTCTAGGAGTGCGGTCCTGAACCCCCCCACTTGCTCGGTTTTTCTCATGTCACTTTCGTTTCCCTTGCCAATGAATTTATCTCTGCACCCTCTCCTTCTGAATTCTCCCGCCAACGACAGTGTTTTCTCCCTGGTGACTCTGGGCAGGGCCCTCGGGGTTCTGAACAACTCAATCAAATTCCATCTCGGGTTTCTGTCCAAAGAATTTGTCGCTAATCTAACCTTTTTCTCGACCTTGGGAACACTTCTGCACTCGCTCCAACTATAAAGTCATCTAGCATGGAAACAGGCCCCTTTGGTCCAACCAGTCCATACTAAACATAATCCCAAACTGAAGTGGTCCCACCTGCCTTCTCTGGCCCATATCTCTCCAAACCTTTCGGGTTCATGTACCCATCCAAATGTTTTTCAAACATTGTGTTCACATCCTTAGAATTTCAGGTGAAAATGAGGACTGCAGATGCTGGAGGTCAGAGTCTAGATTAGAGTGGTGCTGGAAAAGCACAGCAGATCAGGCAGCATCCGAGAAGCAGGAAAATGGAGGTTTCGGGAATTCTTGATGAAGGGCTTTTGCCCGAAACGTCGACTTTCCTGCTCCCCGGATGCTGCCTGACCTGCTGTGCTTTTCCAGCACCACTCTGATCTAGACTTCCTTAGAATTTCACCCTATCAGGTCTGTTCCCCCCTGACTGGTACACAGTAATCCAGCTGAGATTGTGGAGAAAGTGAGGACTGCAGATGCTGGAGATCAGAGCTGAAAATGTGTTGCTGGAAAAGCGCAGCAGGTCAGGCAGCATCCGAGGAGCAGGAGAATCGACGTTTCGGGCATAACCCCTCATTCCTGAAGAAGGGCTTATGCCCGAAACGTCGAATCTCCTGTTCCTTGGATGCTGCCTGACCTGCTGCGCCTAACCATATTGTGAACCGTTTTAATTGGTTTTGTGTTTGCTGTTTTTTAAACCCAAATTGCTGTCTCTACTCACCACACTTGTGACTTGTCCTGTCACTTTCTGTAATTTACACAAACACATACACCCAGGTGCCCCACTGCTCTACCTTCTTTAGAACTGGACCTGGATTTTATACTCTCCCTTGCTATCTTCTTCCAACAAAATTGAATCCCTTTCACATTTTTTTGCATTCAATTTTACCTGCCACCTGTCCGCCCATTCCACGATCCAATCTGGACCTTTTTGATATTTTGCCCTATCCTCCTCATAATTCGGGATATTTCCCAGTTATTTGTGCCTCAAAGTCAAGGTCCTGATGACATGTATCAGGAAAAGCAGGCAATCCTATTCCTGAAGAAGGGCTTATGCCCAAAACGTCGATTCCTCTGTTCCTTGGACGCTGCCTGACCTGCTGCACATTTCCAGCAACACATTTTCAGCTCAATCCCACACTGACCCCTAGGGAACACCACTAAAACCTTCCCTCCAGCATGATAAGCATCCATTAACCACTACTCTCCATTTCCTGTCACACAGCCAATTCCATTTTATTTATTCCTGGGTGTCATTGGCTGGACCCAGCATTTACTCCCTGTCCCTAGTTGCCCCTTAAGAAGGTGGGGAAGAGCTACCTTCTTGAACCGCTGCTGTCAGTAGGGAATTCCAGGATTCTGACCCAGCGACACTGATGGGATGGCGATATATTTCCAAGTCAGGATGGTGAGGGGCTTGGAGGGGAACTTGTAGGGGGTGGGGTTCCCATGTACCTGCTGCCCTTGTTCTTCTAGATGGAAGTGGTTGTGGGTTTGGAAGGTGCAGTCTGAGGATCTTTGGTGAATTTCTGAAGGGTAACTTGTAGATGGTACACCCTGCTGCTGTTGAGCGTCAATGGGGGAGAGAATGGATGTTCCTCTCTTCACAGATGCTGCCAGACCTGCTGAGTTTCTCCAGCCACATTTGCTTCTGTTAGATTAGTCTCTTGACCGTCTGATCCCCTAACCCCCTTCCTCACAGAGCTCCGGATTGAACTCTGCTCGTACATCTGCAAGGCGTACCTGGAGGTCCTCCTCCTTGCGGGTGCTATATAAATGCAGGTCACTGTTGCAGCAACATTGTCTGAACGCGTGGGAAGTCACGGTTTCGCAAAGTGCCAACACGATTAGTGAGCAGGATTGTAACAGAAAGGAAAAGGGAACGGAGATAGATTAATTAGAAGACAGAACAGCAAGACGTTGGAAGATTATTTGTACAGGAGATGTACAGCCTTGGCGCTTAATAACCCCTCTAAAGACTGAGTTCCTGCTTTAAGACTGGTCAGGACTAGACTATTTGTGTCATCTCCAGTTAGTCAACCATATCTCCATTAACGAAACCGCCACATCACCCCCTAACTCACTGACAAGAATCTGACACTTTGTATTACTGGCACTTTATTGGAACCTCAATCTCCCGCAGAATTGGGGCGGTCCCATCCCACATTCCAGACGTGGCTGTCAGATGAGGATTAATAAGAAAACAAGCCAGCAGCTGCAATCCTCACTTCATTCATCACCTTCACCCAAAATAACAAACAAATAAAAAAAACACAATTCACAGGATGCAGGTGCAGAAACCTGCCGGCCGAGTTGCTGAACACAAAAGCCTTTCTTGCAGACAGCTGCCCTGTTATTAACGCAGTCAACAATATTAGGCACTGCT
Source organism: Hemiscyllium ocellatum (assembly GCF_020745735.1). Taxonomy (NCBI): domain Eukaryota; kingdom Metazoa; phylum Chordata; class Chondrichthyes; order Orectolobiformes; family Hemiscylliidae; genus Hemiscyllium; species Hemiscyllium ocellatum. Next base: position 139,067,673 of record NC_083404.1, read on the forward strand.
TGACCCTTTCTCCCTATATATAGAATCTTACAGCACAGCAACAGGCCATTCAGCCCAACTGCTCCCTGCTGTTCAGCCAGTCTCCTCTTCGCTCCCTCCTATATCATCTCAAACCCATTAACAAAACCTTCCGTTACGACCCAGGTGCTCACTGGATCTGAAACATTTTTCTCTCCATTGATGTGGCCAGACCTGTTGAGTTTTCCCAGCAACTTCTACTTTAAGTTCCTGATTTCCAGCATCTGCAGATTTTCCTTCAATTCTTTCCTCCCTCCTGTTTCTTCAGTTTCCCCTGAAATGTGCTTCTGCTGTTGTACTCACCCATTCCCCGTTCTCGCCGGTTTCTGGGTGTTATGTTTAAGCTAGACATTTTTGAAGAAGTAGCAGATAGGGTCAATGAGGGTGATGCTGTTGATGGTGTGTGCATGGACTTCCACACAGTACAACACAACACCATACAACAGATATCTGGGTAGAGGCAGAGCAAATGGGACAAAGGAAATGATAGCAAATTGGATACAGAACCCAGCAGCAAATAATTCACCTCCTGACTCCCCAAAGCCTGTCCACCATCTACAGCGCACAAGGCAGGAGTGTGATGGAATACTCCCCACTTCCCTGGATGGGGACAGCTCCAACAACACTCAAGAAACTTGACACCGTCCAGGACAAAGCAAAAGTGAGGACTGCAGATGGTGGAAACCAGAGTCTAGATCAGAGTGGTGCTGGAAATGCACAGCAGGTCAGGAAGCATCCGAGGAGCAGGAAAATCGACGTTTCGGACAAAAGCCCTTCATCAGGAATGAGCAGGACAAAGCAGCCCCCACTTGACTGGCACCACATCCACAAACACCCACTCCCTCCATCATCGACGCTCAGTAGCAGCAGTGTGTACCATCTGCAAGATGCACTGCAGAAATTCACCACAGATCCGCGGACAGCACCTTCCAAACCCACCACCATTTCCATCAAGAAGGACAAGGGCAGCAGATACATGGGAACACCACCCCCTGCAAGTTCCCCTCCAAGCCCCTCACCATCCTGACTTGGAAATATATCGCCGTTCCTTCCGTGTCGCTGGGTCAGAATCCGAGAATTCCCTCCCTCAGGGCATTGTGGGTCTACCTACAGCACATGGACTGCAGTTGACACTCACCTTCTCAAGGGGCAACTAGGGATGGGTAATAAAATCTGGGCCCAGGCTGCGACACCATGTCCCATGAGTGTATAACTGAAGGAGAAACAGAGTTAACATTTCGTGTTGAATCAGACTAAAAAAAGGAGCAACGTCCTTTTGGATGTTGGATACCTGAAATTGTCGCTGGACTTGATACGCCAACTCTGCTTTCTCTCCATCGATGTTGTCAGACCTGCTGAGTTTCTCTAGCAATTTCTGTTTCTGTTTCAACATCACCTCCTTGATCCTGTATTCCCAGCTCCTGTTAATAAAACCGAGGGTACTGTATTTTTGATTTGCTGCTGTCTTCGCCCACTCTGTCCCCTTCAGTGATGTCTGCATGTACTGTTCATCTCGGATGGCTGTGGGGTTAGAGAGGGAGACAGTGATGGGGAGAGAGATGAAGCAAGGGACACTTGGAAAATGCGAATGAGGCTCTCCCAGGGGAGATATTGCTGACTCAGGAGTTAGTGCAGGTCAATGAGTGCAGGGATAAAGTTGTGAGGGTAGTTCATAAGATATAGGAGCAGAATTAGACCATTCGGCCCATCGAGTCTGCTCCACCATTCGACCATGGCTCCTCACCCCCCTTTTACTGCCTCCTCCCCATAACCCTTTAACCCATTACTGATTAAACATCTGTCTATCTCCTCCTCAAATTTCCTCCCTGTCCCACATCCACCGCACTTTGGGGGAGTGAATTCCACAGATTCACGACCCCTTGGGAGTAGTTTCTCCTCAGCTCTGGTTTAAATTTGCTGACCCTTATCCGAAGACTACGACCTCTCGTCCTGAAATGCCCCACAAGTGGAAACATCCACTCCATGTCCAATTTATCCACATCTTTGATCATCCTGAATGCCTCAATTTTGATGAGTGTATGAGTGCATCCAGGAACCATTCAGCCTGTTCCACCATTCACCGTAATTCCATATACCTGCTTGTGGCCCATATTCCTTAATACCTTTGCTGAACTAAAGCGCATCTATCTCGTCTGTCACATGATTGCTCAGTTTTGAGCTTCTTTAAGCTGTGAAGTCTGATAATTGTATTCTCCTCTGGGGCAGTTCGATCACAGTGTTCTCTAAAAACCCTCAGACTGTATCTGCTGGAATCAGTTTGGGGGTGAGCGGGAATCTCAGGGGGAGTAGGCACGCTTTGTGTGTTACAAATTACAGATATAGATATAGAATCCCTACAGGCCCATCAGCCCAACCAGTCCACACTGACCCTCCGAAGAGTAACCCACTCAGACCCATTCCCCCACATCTACCCCAACTAATACACCTAACCAACACATCCCCAAACACTACGGGCAATTTAGCATGGCCAATTCACCTGACCCGCACATCGTTGGACTGTGGGAGGAAACCGGAGCACCCGGAGGAAACCCACGCAGACACGGGGAGAACGTGCAAACTCCACACAGTCAGTCGCCCGAGGCTGGAATCGAACCCAGGTCCCAGGTGCTGTGAGGCAGCAGTGCTAATCACTGAGCCACCGTGACACCCCAAGAATGACACAGAGCCAGAGGCCACTCGGCCCGATGTGTCAGTGCTGGCTCTTTGAGAGAGTTCGCCAATTCATTCCACATTGATTAATGTGTCTCACGGTGGGGAAACACTCCAAGCTCTTAATGGTCGCGCTGAAACATGGGAGGCGGAAGAGGCCGTTTCGCTCCTTGATCGGAGAGATCCTGGCTGATCTGTGAATCAACTCCAGACCATGATCCCATGAACACTGAAGCTTTTGTGTCAGAGAGCTCTGTCTGACAACAGGCAGTTGTTCTGGTAGTGATTGGTGTTTAAAGGCAGCATTTCATCCCCTCAATTCCAAACTTCTCCCCCCTTTGGATGACAGGCGTTGGTTAATTTCACTCGATAAAAAAGAAGCCCGGGTCTAATTTTCTCAAGCCATTCAGGGTTTGATGGGTCTTTCTCCATCTAATGGTAACCAGGTTGAGAGGGGCTTTTGTTCCCATGGGGAAACGTGGCTCTCTTCAGTCAAGGGAGACTGGGCAGGAGGGTCAAGAGGGGAGTTTAATTTGGGAAGGGTTTTTATTGTGCAGTCAAGGAGAAACCAGCCTCAGAAACTCAAGGGACTCAGGTTGAAGAGAGTCGGGAAGAGTGACAGGAGGAGACGGGGCACAGAGTTGTGGTGATGGAAGACGCTATCTGAAGATCTGTGGAAGGTTTCTCAATTACTCCCTCCGAAAGGGTTTGGATCAAAGGGGCACACGCCAGAGGATGTGGAACGAATTAGCGAACTCTCTCAAAGAGCCAGCACTGATACATCTGGCCGAGTGGCCTCCGGTTCTGTGTCATTCTCATAGATATTGAATAGAACAATGTTCAGTAATGATCCAACACCATTCAGTTTCTACTGAGCCACTGTCCCAGACCTGGTCATCAGTAGTGTTTCTGTTTGAGATGGGTGTCTGATTGGTTCGGTTTGTGGTGCCAATCTTTACATTAGGTGACAGAAAAATACAGCGTTGTCTTCATTTTTAATAACAACTAGCCTCTCATGAAGCTTTGTAAAATACTCCCAAGGAGATTCTATCAGCTTCTTTTTGCTTAGATTTCTTTCTGTTAATATAACTGCAGCGCTGTACTGATGTCTGTAGGGAAAGTCCGTCAGTGTTTAACAGTATTCTAATTTATTTGAAGTTCATCTTAAACTGTTGATGATTGTTTTTGTTTGTCTGTGTATATGTGCGTGTGTGTGTGTGTGTGTGTGTGTGTGTGTGTGTACATGTACCTCAGAGTGCCTGTGTGAATATGCACGTGTTCGAAGGCGTGTTGGTATCTGTATTTATGTTGCCTGTAGTGTGTACATGTCTGTGCCTGGTGTCTATGTGTGTCTCTGTGTGTGTGTGTCTGTGTGTGCATGTGTGGCTGCGTGTGTGTGTGTGCGAGTCTCTCTGTGCAAATATGTCTGTGCCTGATGTCTGTGTGTGTCTCTGTGCATATGTGTGTGTTTGTGTGTCACTGTGTGCAAATGTGCATGTCTGTTGCATGTGCATATGTGTGAGAAGGTGTGTCAGTATCTGTATGTGTGTGTGTGCGTGTGTATGTGTCTGTGTGTACACGTGGTTGAAAGTGTGTCCGTGTCTGCATGTGTGTTGAATTGAATTGAATTGAATTTATTGTCCCGTGTACCGAGGCACAGTGAAAAGCTTTGTCTGGTGAGCAATACAGGCAGATCACAGAGTTAAGTCGCATAGATAGTAAATAATAGGTAAACAGCAGCAAAAACGAAAACACAGGTACAGGCGAATGTTCAGAGTTTGTGAGTCCATTCAGTATTCTAACAACAATAGGGGAGACGCCGTTACGAAACCGGCTGGTGTGCGTGTGTTCAGGCTTCTGTACCTTCTCCCCGATGGTAGAGGTTGTGGAAAAACATTGCCAGGGTAGGATGGATCTTTGAGAATGCTGGCGGCCTTTCCTTGACAGCGGGCCTGGTAGATGGATTCTATAGATGGGAGGTTGGCCTTTGTGATTGTCCGGGCGACTCTCTGTAACCATCTCTCACCACTCTCTGTAACCGTCTCCGATGTTGAACAGTACAGTTGCCATACCAGGGAGTGATACATCCAGACAGAATGCTCTCGATGGGGCACCTATAAAAGTTGGCGAGGGGATTTGCCAAATTTCCTCAGCTGCCTGAGGAAGGAGAGACGTTGTTGGGCCTTTGTAACCAGTGCATCCACATGAAGAGTCCAAGAAAGCCTGTTGTGGATGACCACTTCCAGGAGCTTGATACTCTTCACTCGTTCCACCTCCGAGCTGTTAATGTGTAGGGGGGCATGAGTAACATCCCGCTGAAAGTCAGTAATGTGTGTGTGTGTGTGTGTGTGTGTGTGTGTGTGTGTGTGTGTGTGTGTGTGTGTTTCTACGTGTACTTGAGCCTGTGTGTGTCTCTGTGTTTGTGACTGATTATGTGTTGGTATTTCTGTGTCTGTCTGCCTCTGTGTGTATATCTGTGTGTCAACGATATAATGTGTTTGAGTGTCTCTGTGATTGTGTGAGTTTGTATTTGCATCTGTGCATCGCTGGATCTGTGTTTATCTGTCTCTGTGTGTCTGTTTGTGTCTTTGTCTGTGTTTGTGTCTATAGGTTTCTGTGTCTGTTTGTGTGCCTCTAGGACAGTCTGCTTATGTCTCTGTCCCTGTATTTGTATCCCTGTATATCTCTGTGCCTGTGTGTGTGTGTCTCTGTGCATGTGTATGTGTCTCTTTCTCTGTGTTTGTCTCTCTGTATGTCTCTGTGTGCCTATGTGTCACTGTCTCTATGTTTCTGCCTGTGTATATCTGTGTGCCTGTGTGTCACTGTCTCTATGTTTCTGCCTGTGTATATCTGTGTGCCTGTGTGTACCTGTCTCTATGTTTCTGCCTGTGTATATCTGTGTGCCTGTGTGTCACTGTCTCTATGTTTCTGCTTGTGTATATCTGTGTGCCTGTGTGTCACTGTCTCTATGTTTCTGCCTGTGTATATCTGTGTGCCTGTGTGTACCTGTCTCTATGTTTCTGCCTGTGTATATCTGTGTGCCTGTGTGTACCTGTGTTTCTGTGTCTGTTTTATTGTAAGAAACAAACTTACCCCTGTCTCCCAAAGCCACTTGCCACTTCCTCTAGGGTTCTATTCGAAGCTATTCAGATCAAAACTACTGAAGCTTTTAAACATATTACCAGCGGCAATCCTTGTGGAATGAACAATTAACAAAAAAAACTCACTACACAGCACAATTGAGCTAAATGAGAGCTTTAACAGGAAGTGTCGATATACACAGAGCTGTCGGCTTGTTATTAACAGGGTTCCTTTCCAAACACTGTCTCCTGGAAGAGACGGGGATCTGATGCAGGTCTGTAAAATGACAAAGTAATTCAATAATAAAGGAATCTTCCCAATTGTGGGGGAGACCAAACAGTCAATCGTAAATTCAGTTGGGAGATCAGGGATACTAGTTGGCTCAGGTAAAGAAAGCAAAATACTGCAGAGGCTGAAAATCTGAAATAAAAGCAGAATATTGCTGGAGAAACTTAGCGGGTCTGGCAGCATCTGTGGAGAGAGAAACAGAGTTAGCCTTTCAAATATGGTAAGATTTCTTGGAAGCAGTTTGGAAAAAGAGTCATCTCAGACTCGGGGTGTTAACTCTGAGTACAGAATGTTACCATCGGTCTGAGAATTGAGAACGAGAGGTCACTGAATGATGCTGGGCAGGAAAAGAGGCATTTGGCAGGGTGAGAAAATAAAACATTTTCACTCAGCGAGGGGTTAGAGTCCGCAGTGGGCTTCCTGAGGGGGCCATTCGGGACTTTCAACAGTAATACACACATGAAGAAAGGCTGTGGGAAAGTGAGTTAGCACCTGTACAATAGACCGAATGGCATCCTTCTATCTAATAGCCAGGCCGTGATTCTCCAGGGAATGGATGAGGTACACAGTGTCGGTGCGGTTAAGAGCTGTCAGGATAAACACATGAGGGAGGATGGAACAGAAGGTTGATGGGGTAAGACCAATGGGTAATGGGAGGACGTTTGTGTGGCACATAAACACTACCACAGACTAGATGGACTGAATGGCCTATAAGTGTAAATCCTATGGAGAAGAGGATTGCTGGCAGCACAGTGTCCCAGACATTAGCTGGTCACAGATCACAGAATGGTTACAGTGTAGAAGGAGGCCATTCGGCCCATTGTGCCTGCACTATTTCTATCCCCTAGTGCCAATCTCCTGCCTTTCCTTCACATCCCTGCTCACTGTAGTATTGGTGGTTAGTTGCACAGGCATCTGACAGGCTAGTGATTGACCGGGATACAGGGTCCACTTGCTCCTGTGGGCGGCACGGTGGCTCAGTGGTTAGCACTGTCGCCTCACAGTGCCAGGGACCTGGGTTCGATTCCACCCTCGGGCAACTATCTTTGTGGAGTTTGCACATTCTCCCCGTGACTGCGTGGGTTTCATCCCACAGTTGAAAAAGTGTGCAGTTTTGGGGGGAATTGGCCATGCAAAATTACACAATGGTGTAGAGGGATATGTGGGCTAGCCATGGGAAAATGCAGGGTTACACTGGGTGGGTCTGCATGGGATACTGTTTGGAGGGTTGGTGTGGAGAAGACATCACCAACCTAAAGAAAACCAAACATATAAATAAGAAGCAGGAATCATCAGCAATGCTTCACCCGGAGACTCACTGAAGACGTTATCTAGAATGGTGACGAAACATCTGAAAATGACCCTTGCGGCTCAATGAGCAAACCTACATCCAGGTTGGTGTGGATTCGATGGGCCGATTGGCCTGTTTCCATACAGTAGAGATTCTAATGATTAATGTACAACTGCGGGGGTGTGGGGAACGCTTGGCTCTGGCCCTTGGCATTGTACCGCAGTGCCAGCCTAGAATTTCCTGGGCTTGGGTTTCAGCAGCGGGCAGCTGAGCCACTCTGAGGCTGGAGAATGTTCCCTGCTGATCTGGGCCTGATTATAAATGACAGCAAGGATTGCAATGTGAACTCAGGAGGGATTCTCCAGATGGGGAGAAGCTGTGCTGGATTTTTTTTTCCCTGCTGAACTGTTTGATGGGCTAATTGTTGTTGATGCTCCATTTATTGAGCTGTGCGTTTCCATGTACATTATCTCACTCCGTCGTCGTTGAGATTTCATGTCTGCAGCCAAGACACCCTCCGCGTTCACCTTGAAGTGTCTGTGGACTGCTGCCCAAGCAGATGCCAGGCCCGCGTCTGGTGACCTCACGGTGAATGTTGAAAGTTAAAAGCAGAAGCGAAATGATGTTGGTTTTCCTTTGCTAACTCCCTCAGCAGCTCAGGCCAGCATAGGACCCTCATTCTAACCCCAACCCATCAGCAACAAGCACATGCATTTAGTTAGCGCCTTCGACTCAGTAAAGCAACCCCTGGCACTCCACAAGAGCGGTTATTGAAGCAAAATGTGGGGCAGAGACAATTTAAGGGAACAGTGAAACTAGGAGCAGGAGTCAGCCATTTAGCTCTTTGATCCTGTCCCACTGTTCAGTATGATCAGGGCTGACCCTGGAACTCAACGCTGTGTTCCCACGTTCTCCCCACACCCTTTGACAGCTTTAAAATATACGGGTAGATCTTCTGTAACATGATGGTTGTGAACTTGTGCAACCCCACGTTAAAGAGAAGCCGCGCTTTAGACACAGCGTTTAAAGTGTTGTTGATGTAATCACGTTACGGCCAACACACTTTTTAAATATTCGTGCTTTAGAAGCAGTGTCCCCAGTTTGGCAGTTGTGCTATAGCGAATTTGCGTTGATGAGGAGGATGACCTGTACTCACTGACTTGACCCACCCAGCCTCCCATGGAAGAGATCCCACAGGTTCCCTCCCCTCTGAGTGAAGAAATGTTTCCCCCTCTGAATCTTAAATGGTCTATCCCGTATCCTGAGACTGTGTCCCTTGTGTGTAGCCTCCCCCATCCAGGGGGGAACACCCTCCCTGTATCTAATCTGTCCAGCCCTGTTAGAATTTTATACGTTTCAATCTGATCCCCCTCTCCTCCTTCTATACTCTAGTGAGTACAGGGCCCAGTCAAACCGCCCTCTCCTCACGGGACAGCCCTACCATCCCCAGGGTCAGCCTGGTGAATGCCCCTGGATAGAGTCATAGAGATGCACAGCATGGAAACAGACCCTTCGGTCCAACCTGTCCATGCTGACCAGATATGAAAATGTGTTGCTGGAAAAGCGCAGCAGGTCAGGCAGCATCCAAGGAACAGGAGAATCGACGTTTCGGGCATAAGCCAGGGCTTATGCCCGAAACGTCGATTCTCCTGTTCCTTGGATGCTGCCTGACCTGCTGCGCTTTTCCAGCAACACATTTTCAGCTCTGATCTCCAGCATCTGCAGTCCTCACTTTCTCCTCCACGCTGACCAGATATCCCAACCCAATCTAGTCCCACCTGCCAGCACCCAGCCCATATCCCTCCAAACCCTTCCTATTCGTATACCCATCCAAATGGCTCTTAAATGTTGCAATTGTACCAGCCTCCACCACTTCCTCTGGCAGCTCATTCCATACACGTACCACCCTCTGTGTGAAAAAGTTGCCTCTTAGGTCTCTTTTATTTCATTCCCCTCTCACCCTAAACCTATGCCCTCTAGTTCTGGACTCCCCAACCCCAGGGAAGAGACTTTGTCTATTTATCCTATCCATGCCCCTCATAGTTCTGTAAACCTCTATAAGGTCACCCCTCAGCCTCCGACACTCCAGGGTAAACAGCCCCAGCCTGTTCAGCCTCTCCCTGTAGCTCAGATCTTCCAACCCTGGCAACATCCTTGTAAATCCTTTCAGGACCCTTTCAAGTTTCACAACATCTTTCCGATAGGAAGGAGACCAGAATTGCACATAATGTTCCAATACTGGCCTATTGCGTGCAATTCTGGTCTCCTCTTATATGTTTTATCCAGATCGCTCTCCCATCGCTCTGAATGGGAGAGGTGGTCACTCGCTGCATCACATGAAGGATTTTGGACAGAATCTAAAAAGCAGCAGAAAACGTGGGAGAGAACTCGGAAGGGAGACGCTAGAATATGAGAGGAAGCTAACCAGAAATATTAAAAGCAGAGAGTCAGGTATTTATAAAGAAAAGGAATAAAGGGCCTGGAGAGAATGAGAAGGTTGGAAATGACTGGAGAGATGAAGTGTAATAAAATCACCATCGTCCCGTGCTGTCCCTAGAGTGGAGTGGCTGGTGGTGGGTTTAATCCAAGGGTTGGCCCATGACAGGCAAGCGCCAAGGTATGGATGGTGGGACCTTCAATGTAACCTCAGCCGATGTGTGAATTGAGCCCATGAAGTTAGTATCACTCTCTGTTGTAAACCATGATTTGGAGATGCCGGTGTTGGACTGGGGTGTACAAAGTTACAAATCACACAACACCAGGTTATAGTCCAACAGGTTTAATTGGAAGCACACTAGCTTTCGGAGTGACGCTCCTTCATCACCTGAGGAAGGAGCGTCGCTCCGAAAGCTAGTGTGCTTCCAATTAAACCTGTTGGACTATAACCTGTTGTAAATCAGCTATCCAGCCAGCTGAGCTAAGTATGACGTGGGCAAACGTGAACATGTCTGTTGTGGCAGGAAAGATAGAAAAGCAATGTGTCATTCAGGTGGGAAGAGATTGCATAGCTCTGAGGTGCAGAGGGATCTAGATACCCTGGTGCATGAGTAACTAAAGGTTCATCAAAACGAGTGATTCAGTTGGCCAGTGGAGCTGTGTGATTATATTGCAGGCTGCAGAGAATGTGTGAGTAGGGAGATTGTGCAACACTTGTCCATGGCACTGGTCGGACTCCACCTGGAGTGCTGAGTGCTGTTTGAGTCTCCTGATTTAAGAAAGGGTATGACTGTGTTCAAGGTGGTGCAGAGGTGGCTCACCCGGTTGATTCCTGAGATGAAAGGGATTTCTTATCAGGAATGGTTGGAGCTGATTCCAGAGGAGTTTAGAAGAATGAGAAGTTTCTTATTGAAATGAGTGAGATCCTGAGAGGATTTGAAACGGTGAATATTTCCCTTTGGGAGAGAGACTAGATCCAGGGAACACAATTTTAATAGAAGAGGTCTTTCATTGAAGACAGAGAGGAGGAGACCATTTTTCACTCAAAGGGTTGTGAGCCTTTGAAATATTCTGCCCCAAAGAGACTGGGACATTGGATATTTCAGAGGATGAGGTAGGATTCCTGTCTGAGAAGTGAGTCAATGGCTACCAGGTAAACTGGAAAGTGGTGTTCAAACACGTGGTCCTGCTGAGGCTGAATTGAGGGGCTGAATGGCCTGCCCCCAGCTCATGTGTTGAACAGACTAGGAGTGAGGAACGAGGGCTGGTTCATGTGGCTTTGTGTTAAATTTGCTTTCTGGCACTCCTGTGGAACACCATGGATGTTTTATAATGTCAAGGTGGTGACCTAAAAGTAACTTGTTGTTGTTGTATTGGAGCCAACAAGGGCTGGCAGACAGGGTGATGTGGTAGAGATAGGAATGGCATTCATGTTGGGGATGGGGTTGGCGGTGGAGATGGGGGTTGTGGTGGACTTGGGGTTGGGAGTGGGGATGTGATTGGCAGTGGGGATAGGGTTAGTGGTGAGGATTGGGTTGGGGGTGGGGTAGGGTTGACGGTGGGGATTGGGTTGGGGGTTTGGTTGACGGTGTGGATGGGGTTGGGGGTGGGGTTGGCAGTGGGGATGGAGTTGGGGGTGGGATGGGGTTGACGGTGGGGGTGGGGTTGGGGGTGGGGTTGACGGTGGGAATGGGGTTGGGGGTGGGGTTGGGGTTGGGGGTGGGGTGGGGTTGATGGTGGGGATGGGGTTGGGGTGGGGTTGGGGGTGGGGTGGGGTTGATGGTGGGGATGGGTTTGGGGGTGGAGTTGATGGTGAGGATGGTGTTGAGGGTGGGGATGGGGTTGGGGGTGTGGATGGAGTTGGAGATGGGGGTGGGGTTGGGGGTGTGGATGGGGTTGGGCGTGGGGTGGGGTTGGGGGTGGGGATGGGGTTGGGGTTGGGGTGGGGTTGGCAGTGGGGATGGGGTTGGGGGTGGGGTGGGGTTTGGGGTGGATGGAATTGGAGATGGGGGTGGGGTTGGGGGTGTGAATGGGGTTGGGGTGGGGTGCGGTTGGCAATGGGGTTGGGGGTGGGGGTGGGGATGGCGGTGGGGATGGGGTTGGGGTGGGGGTGGGGTTGGCAGTGGGGATGGGGTTGGGGGTGGGATGTGGTTGCCGGTGGGGATGGGGTTGGGGTTGACGATGGGGATGGGGATGGGGTTGGGGGTGGGTTGGGGTTGGCAGTGGGGATGGGGTTGACGGTGTGGTGGGGTTGGGGGTGTGGTGGAGTTGGGGGTGTGGTGGGGTTGACGATGGGGATGGGGTTGGCGGTGGGGATGGGGTTGACGGTGGGGATGGGGTTGACGATGGGGATGGGGTTGACGGTGTGGTGGGGTTGGGGGTGTGGTGGGGTTGACGATGGGGATGGGGTTGGCGGTGGGGATGGGGTTGACGGTGGGGATGTGGTTGCCGGTGGGGGTGGGGTTGGGGGTGGGTTGGGGTTGGCAGTGGGGATGGGGTTGACGGTGAGGATGGGTTTGACGGTGTGGTGGGGTTGGGGGTGTGGTGGGGTTGACGATGGGGATGGGGTTGGCGGTAGGGATGGGGTTGACGGTGAGGATGGGTTTGACGGTGTGGTGGGGTTGGGGGTGTGTTGGGGTTGACGATGGGGATGGGGTTGGCGGTAGGGATGGGGTTGACGGTGTGGTGGGGTTGGGGGTGTGGTGGGGGTTGACGATGGGGATGGGGTTGGCGGTAGGGATGGGGTTGACGGTGAGGATGGGTTTGACGGTGTGGTGGGGTTGGGGGTGTGGTGGGGTTGACGATGGGGATGGGGTTGGCGGTAGGGATGGGGTTGACGGTGAGGATGGGGTTGACGGTGTGGTGGGGTTGGGGGTGTGGTGGGGTTGACGATGGGGATGGGGTTGGCGGTAGGGATGGGGTTGACGGTGTGGTGGGGTTGGGGGTGTGGTGGGAGTTGACGATGGGGATGGGGTTGGCGGTAGGGATGGGGTTGACGGTGAGGATGGGTTTGACGGTGTGGTGGGGTTGGGGGTGTGGTGGGGTTGACGATGGGGATGGGGTTGGCGGTAGGGATGGGGTTGACGGTGAGGATGGGGTTGACGGTGTGGTGGGGTTGGGGGTGTGGTGGGGTTGACGATGGGGATGGGGTTGGCGGTGGGGATGGGGTTGACGATGGGTATGTGGTTGCCGGTGGGGATGGGGTTGGGGGTGGGTTGGGGTTGGCAGTGGGGATGGGGTTGACGGTGGGGATGGGGTTGACAGTGTGGTGGGGTTGGGGGTGTGGTGGGGTTGACGATGGGGATGGGGTTGGGGGTGTGGTGGGGTTGACGATGGGGTTGGCGGTTGGTGGGGTTGACGATGGGGATGGGGTTGGGGGTGTGGTGGGGTTGACGATGGGGATGGGGTTGGAGGTGGGGATGGAGTTGACGGTGAAGATGGGCAGCTGTTGGATGATATGGAAATGTTCCCCTTGACCGCTGTCGGATTACATCTTCCCGAATTTCCAAGTCCAACCTGTTCTGTGACTGTCTCTGCAGGTGGATCCAGCTGCCACTGAACTGAGTCAGAGAGTTACCGATTGAGTGTTTCATCTTACTGATCTTCTTCACTCACTTGTTTCATTTCAGCAATTTATGGAAATGTAGAAAACAGGCCCTTGAGACCTGCTCCCCTAATCCACATGATCATAGCTGATCATCCAACTCAGTCCCGTTCCCACTTTCTCCCCCAGACCCTTTGATCATTAAGCCCTAAGAATGTACCTAACTCCTTCTTGAGTTCAATATTTCTGTAGCAGAGAATCCCTCAGGCTCCCCACTCTCATTTCAACCCATATCCTTAGACCGTGACCCCCTGGTTCTGGATTCCCGGCACCGGGAACATCCTTGCTGTGTTTATTCTGTCTCAACCTGCTAGGATATTTTCGGTTTCTCTGAGATCCCTCCCAACCCTTCGAAACCCCTGTGAATATAATCCTCACTGATCCAGTCCCTCTTCCTGTGTCAGTCCCAGGACTCAGTCTGGTCACGGGCTGTAATTGTAATTCACACGGACACCTCCTCTCCAGTGAAAATTCACTCAGTTTGTCACAAACACTTTCAGGTGTTTCAGTTGTAACTGTTACTCAAGCTGCAGTTTTCGTTGGTGATTGTTGGCAAGGTAATCAAACCTCTTGTCTGTGGTTCACTGGCAACTCCCTTCCTTGTACCCAAATTAACATCCCCTCAGGGTCTGTCATTCCACAATGACGTAGAGTTTTGGAGTGTCAACGGATCATGTCATTTCGAGTTGCCTGATTTAAACGTGAAATAATTCCGACGTCAGCCCGGATCTGCTCCCCTAGATTCGGCAAACAGGGAGAATCGGGTTGTGTACACGGTTTGAGTCCGGTATGGTTTTGTTCTGTCAGAGCAGTGGTGTGTGCACAGGGCTGTCCTGAGAGACCTGATGGTAGAACCTGTGGTATGATCAGGTCTGTATCAGAGGCACACACATTTGCTGTACAGCTGGTAACTCGATATGGGGCAGCAGCATTTGGTTGTCTCTGAGCTGGTAAGGAGACAAGATTGAAGCCTTTAATTCTCCGCCCTGCCTCTCTCTCTCTCTCTCTCTCTCTCTCCACCTCTCCCCCCCCCCCCCCCTCACCCACGCCCTTGCTCTCTGTCTCTCTCTCTCTCGCTCCCCCTGCCCCCCACTCCTCTCCTTGTATTGCTGGTTGTCTAGCAGTTCCATGACAAAAACCTCCAATCAGACACCCTTTAATCTGCCAGATATTACCAGTGGAGCAAAAAAGATAACATAATGAGGAAAAATGCCTCATTTTGTTGTCTTCAAAGCCAACAAATTGGAGTTAACGTGACAGGAAGTGCCTCAATAATTAGATTATTTATTTATTCCTTACACATATTCCCCCAGTTACTGGTCCCGGGAGATGCTGAGGATGGTTTGGGTTTTGCAAGCTGCTATTACTTTGCTGTCTTCCATGAACAAAAGAGACACTGTCTATCAGTCAATTAAACGTACTCCCTTAACACTGGCTGTGAAGTCTTCAATGGTTAGAGCGCAGGGACAAGGCATCTGATAATGTCTCTCTCTCTGTACTGTACATCACACTCTCGACTGCAGTCCCAGTAGGGGAAGAGGAGGAGAGAGTCATGCATTAAAATATAACTTGTTGATTTGCTGTTAATGAAGAGCCATTGAAATGTTTGTCTAGTTCACTGGCAGAACTATTTGTTAAAGCCTGCCTGTTTGTATATTAGGAGCTGCGTATAGAGGGTGCCTAACAAGCAGTCACAGGGTCTGATATCGCCTGTTTTAAAAAGAGATTGACAATGATCTTAAGAAATCTTGAGGCTTTTAGTTTCTGTGCTGTGTTTTCCCCTGCTTAATTGTTTGTATCCGTCGCTAAAATAAGTGTAAAAGGATCAGAAACAAAAAAGAATCTAGTGAAAATGAAGGGCAGTATAATGCTATTTTTTATCAGTACAGGGAAATTCATAGATTGGAACCGCAGAGTGAGCTGCTAACTACTGAAGTGTATCAATCAATAAATAGAATGGGTAGTCAATAATGGTTACAAGGGAGGTTTTGGGGGCTGGGAGGAGGAGTAGTGGGGGAGCTGGTGAGGGACTGACATTGTCACTGGGCTCATCATCCACAGTGGCAGGTCGGGAAATTTGAAATGAATAAAGGTTTAGAATACTTTGCAAACCAACTGTGTACTGCCTGTCGAATATTGTGACCAGCTACCTGGTTCACTAATGCTGTCTTTGGACAAATCTACCACCCTTTTACCCAGTCTGGCTGCATGTCTGTCCTACAGTACTGTGTCCACTTCTGGTCTCCCTGCTATAGGAAGGACATGATTAAACTGGAGAGGGTTCCGAAGGGATTTACTGGAATGTTTCCAGGAATGGAGAGTTTGAGTTATAAAGAGAGGATAGACTGGGACATTTTACACTGGAGCTTGGGAGATTGAGGGTTGACCTTAAAGAGGTTTATAAAATCATGAGGGACAAAGATAAGGTGAGTGATGGGTTTCTGATCTCTGTGGTGGGGGTTTTCCGGTGGGGGGCGTATTTTTAAGGTGATAGGGTAAAGATTTGAAGAAAAGGACACGAGGGGCAATTTTTTTTCCACAGAGAGTGGTTCACGTGTGGAATGAACTAGCAGAAGCAGTGGTGAATGTGTGTACAGTTACAATATTCGAAAGACTCTTGGATAAGTTCATGAACAGGAAATGTTTGGAGGGATATGGGCCAGGAGCAGGCAGGTGGGACTAGATTAGTTGAGGATTATGATTGGCATGGACGGGTTAGACTGAAGGGTATGTTTCTGTGCTGGACGACTCATACTATGTGACTCCACAGCAACGTGTCTGACTCTTAACTACTCCCTTGGCAATTGGGAATGGGCAATAAAAGTTGGCCCATGAAGGAATATAGAAGCATTCTGTGCCTTGATGAATGGGGAGCAGAATATGTTTCGAGTGTGTGTTTGTTATTGTGTCCCTTTCCTTCACACACCACAGACACTGAACCAGAGGATTAAAAAAACGCAGGCTCCAGACAGCTGACTAAAAATAGAAAATATTCTTGATAAATCCAGTCGAGGACTGAGGAGTGGTTATGATATGGGACTGTACATGGGATGGCAGAGGTGACAGTACTATGTTAGCTCAGTCGATCAGGTGACAGCAGCCATTGGTGTCCTGTTCAAATCCAGACATCAATGAAGGAATCTAGAACAGCTGAAAATGATGATCATTCAGGATTGGGATGAGGAGAAATGTTTTCACTCAGAGGGTGGTGAATTTTGGAATTCTCCACTCTCGAGGCCTGTGAGTGTTGCAGTATTGAATGTATTTAAAGTCAGAAGTCCCATGGCACCAGGTAACGGTCCCAACAGGTTTATTTGAAATCAGAAGCTTTCAGAGCGCTGCTCCTGAAAGGTTGTGATTTAAAATCAACCTGTTGAGCTGCAACCTGGTTTCGGGTGACTTCTGACCTTGTCCACTCCAGTCTAACACCGGCACCTCCACATCTTGACTATGTTTAAGGCTGGGACAGGTGGAATTTTGGTCACTCGGAAAACCAAAGGGTAAAGGGCAGGGATGGGAGAGTGGAGTTGTATTGAATGGAGGGGGCAGGCTCGATGGGCTGAATGGTCTGCTGCTATTAATTCCTGTGTTCTTGGGAGAAACGGGCCATTTGGCCCATAGTCCGTGATGCTGGGTATATTCTAATGCAGATCGTCCCAAACCATGATTCAATGCTATTGGCTTCAACCCCTCCCTCGGAGAGTCAGCCCAACACTCTGACTGGTCTGGGTAGTTTCCTCTCCTGCCTCAGGGATTTACTAACTGCTCCAGTGTTTTCTGTGGGGCAGAGGATAGTGGACCTGCCTCTGTGCCAGCGGCTCCTGCTTCAAGTCCCCCCTCCAGGATCTGACAGGACCAACTAAGTTCAGGAACTGACTCGTGAATCTTTCCCGAGCGCACGAGGCGAGGAGAATGGGAGAGATTCCTGGTCAGTCGTGGATGAGGGAGTATATTGGAGCTCACCCATCATTGGCACAGAATTGACACCATAGGGAGACCATTCAGTCCATCCTGCCTGCCCTATTATCTAGTCCAGTTCTACCCCTTAGTGCCAATCTCCTGCCTTTCCCCGTAGCCCTGCTTGCCATTTCCAACCAAATAACCATCTAATACCCCTCTTGAATGCCTCAGTTTCCTGCCCCACATTTCCAAGCAGTGCATTCCAGACTCTAACTGCTCACTGAATAAACAAAGTCCATATATTGGAAATATACAGACTCCACTGTATGTTGCCATAGCAACTCAGAGTCCCAGAATGCCCTGTGGCACACCATGGTGTTGGATGTTGATGGCCGCTAGTTTCAGATTCTTCCTGAGGTAGAGAGATTTCTCTCCAGTTACCCTCTGAGGGAAAGGTGCACTTAGACTGACATCGGGAAAGGGCTCATTGTACAAACAGTCACTGACAGAATATCGCGTGCAATTCTGGTCTCCTTCCTATCGGAAAGATGTTGTGAAACTTGAAAGGGCTCAGAAAAGATTTACAAAAATGTTGCCAGGGTTGGAGGATTTGAGGTACAGGGAGAGGCTGAACAGGCTGGGGCTGTTTTCCCTGGAGCGTCGGAGGCTGAGGGGTGACCTTAACGAGGTTTACAGAATTATGAGGGGCATGGATAAGATAAATAGACAAAGTCTCTTCCCTGGGGTTGGGGAGTCCAGAACTAGAGGGCATAGGTTTAGGGTGAGAGGGGAAAGATATAAAAGAGACCTATGGGGCAATTTTTTCACTCAGAGGGTGGTACGTGTATGGAATGAGCTGCCAGAGGATGTGGTGGAGGCTGGTACAATTGCAACATTTAAGAGGCATTTGGATGGGTATATGAATAGGAAGGGTTTGGAGGGATATGGGCCGGGTGCTGGCAGGTGGGACTAGATTGGGTTGGGATATCTGGTCGGCATGGACAGGTTGGACTGAAGGGTCTGTTTCTGTGCTGTACATCTCTATGACTCTGTAACAGATACCATGGAACTGATAGGGAATGGACAGAAAACTTTGGAATCGTTTAAGAGACAGTTGGATATTGTGATATGGGAAGCTTTCTGGCTGGTTGGTTTCTTAAGTGAATTTTACCATCTGTGATCAGGGCGACGTACTGTGGATGCTGAAGATTTGAAATAAAAACAGAAAGTGCTGGAGAAACTCAGCAGGTATGACAGCATCAAAGCAGAGAGAAACAGAGTTAATATTTCAAATCCAGTGACGCTACTTCAGAACTGCCATCTCTGGCTGCGCTCCCACAGTGGAATGGGTTCGGCTCTACACTGGGAAAGGGTGTGTGAAGAAATAGTGGGATCGTTGGGAAGGTGAGTGAGAGAGAGAGAGAGAGAGAGATACCAAGAAAGGGAGAGAGGGAGAGACCCCGAGAGAGAGAGAGAGAGAGACATCGAGAGAAAGATATGGAGAGACACCGAGAGAGAGAGAGAGAGACTGAGAGAGAGGGAGGGAGAGACACCAAGAGAGAGAGAGAGAGACACTGAGAGAGAGAGATATGGAGAGACACCGAGAGAGAGAGAGAGAGAGAGACTGAGAGAGAGAGAGAGAGAGAGAGAGAGAGACCGAGAGAGAGGGAGGGAGAGACACCGAGAAAGAGAGGGAGAGAGATGGAGAAACACCGAGAGAGAGAGAGAGAGAGACATCGAGAGACAGAGAGAAAGAGAGAGAGAGAGACACTGAGGGAGAAAGAGAGAGACCGAGAGAGAGAGAGAGACCAACTGAGAGAGAGAGAGAGAGAGAGACACACACTGAGTGAGAGAAAGACAATGAGAGAAAGAGAGAGAGAGAGACCAACCGAGAAAAAGCGAGACACTGAGGGAGAGAGATACCAAGCAAGAGAGAGAGAGAGGGAGAGACACCGATAGAGAGAGAGAGAGAGAGAGAGACACTGTGAGAGAGAGGGAGAGACACCGAGGTTGAGAAAGAACTGAGAGGCAGGTGATGGTGGGAATAGTCCACACTCTGGAAGGTATGGTTTCCACAGGCCAATCAGGTAAACTCACTACAGTTTTCCCAGATTCATTAGAGAGAGAGAGAGATAACTGGGGGTCACCCCCCCTCAGGTGAGGAGAGAGGTTGAGGAGTGGGATCCTTCATGGGTAACTTCAGCTATCCATCCGGCCGACAGAGTTAACCAAGCCCCCTAGCAGTCGGTGTAAGGTCTGTCACTGCGGTGAGATGGTTACAGGCTAGGAGGTGTTACCCGGTGTGAAAGGCGAGGGCACAGCCAACAGACCGTGCCTGGGGTCCAGATAATGGCAGGAGGTTATAAACTGGGCAGAGAGAGCTTGCATTTCTGTAGCGCCTGTCAGAACCTCAGGGCTTCCATAAACATGTCATGGCCAGCGGACCATGTTCCAAGCACTGTCACCATTATAATGTAGAGAGGTGCGTGACAGCTCACTTGCACACAGCAAGATACCACACACAGCGATGGGATGGTACTCATTGAGGAATGCGTGATCAGTCGGGACACTAGAGGGAGCTCCCAGTCCCTCTTTCACACCCCTCCTCCCTCACCCTCATTCCTCAACTGGTGCGGGATCCTCCCAATGTCTGACAGGCCGGGCAGGCAGTAGCCTCAGTGGAGCACCTTCATCAAGGTACAGCAGCAGCAGCACCAAGTGGACTATTCCCACCATCACCTGCCTCTCAGCCCCATGTGAGGGCTGTTTCCCTGCACCATATCTCCCAGAGGCTGGCCTGGGTCTTCAAACTGATTCCTGATGAAGGGCGTAGATTTTCCTGCTCCTCGGATGCTGCCTGACCTGCTGTGCTTTTCCAGCACCACTCTGATCTAGACTGTGATCTCCAGCATCTGCAGTCCTCACTTTCACCCTTAAGCCTCCCAAACCAAGCCCCAGAGCCACGGCCAACCCAGGCATGACACACTGGAGGAGATTTCCCAGGATGTTGCCTGGGATGGAGCATCTCAGCGATGGGGAGAGGCTGGATATGTGTGTGTGTCTGTATGTAAGCCCGTGTTTCAAAGTGTGTGTAGCATTTTGGAGTGTGAGTTTATGTGTGAGAGAGAGAGTGTGTTTGTGTATGTGAGAGAGAGAGGGAGAGTGTGTGTGAGTGTGAATGTGAGAGAGTGTGTGAGAGAGTGTACGTGTGAGAGAGTGTGTGTGTGTGTGAGAGAGAGAGAGTGTGTGTGTGAGAGTGTGTATGTGAGAGAGAGTGTGTATGTGAGAGAGAGTGTGTGTGTGAGAAAGAGTATGTATGTGTGAGAGAGAGTGTGTGTGAGAGAGTGTGTGTGTGTGAGAGTGTATATGTGAGAGAGAGTGTGAGAGTGTGTATGTGAGAGAGAATGTGTGTGTGTGCGAGAGAGTGTGTGTGTGTGAGAGAGACTGTGTGAGTGTGAGAGGGTGTGTGTGTGAGAGAGACTGTGTGTGTGTGTGTGAGAGAGAGAGTGTGTGTGTGAGAGAGTGGGTATGTGTGTGTGTGTGTGAGAGAGAGAGTGAGTGTGTGTGTGAGAGAGAATGTGTGTGTGTGTGTGAGAGAGAGAGAGTGTGTGTGTGAGAGAGTGGGTGTGTGTGTGTGTGTGAGAGAGAGTGTGTGTGAGTGTGTGTGAGAGAGAGTGTGTGTATGTGAGAGAGTGTGTGTGAGAGAGTGTGTATGTGTGAGAGAGAGAATGTGTGTGTGAGAGTGTGTGTGCGTGTGTGTGAGAGAGAGAATGTGTGTGTGAGAGTGTGTGTGTGTGAGAGAGAGACTGTGTGAGTGTGAGAGTGTGTGTGAAGAGTGTGTGTGTGTGAAAGAGAGAGTGTCTGTGTGTGAGAGAGAGAGTACCTGTGTGAGAGAAAGTGTGCATGTATGTGTGTGAGAGGGAGTGTGTGTGTGAGAGAGATTGTGTGTGAGAGAGAGAGAGAGAGTGTGAGAGAATGTGTGTGTGTGTGTGAGAGTGTGTGTGTGAGAGAGAGAGAGTGTGTGTGTATATATTGCTGTGTGTGTGTGACCCTGTGTGTGTATATGTTGCTGTGTGTGTGACCCTATGTGTGTGTATATTGCTGTGAGTGTGACCCTGTGTGTGTGACCTTATGTGTATATATTGCTATGTGTGTGACCCTGTGTGTGTATATGTTGCTGTGTGTGTGACCCTGTGTGTGTATATGTTGCTGTGTGTGTGTGTGTGTGAGAGAGAGTGTGTGTATATGTTGCTGTGCTTCTCTGTGACTGTGTTCCCTGTGCATATTTTCCATGTGTATATGCATGTGCATTTCCCTGGTGTGTATGTATGTGCATGTGTGTGTTTTCCTCTATTATTGTGTGTCTGTTGCTGTGTGTGTGCATGTGTGATTCCCCACTGTGTAAGTATATGCGTGTGTGTGTGTGTGTGTGTGTGTGTATACAGCATTTACTCAAATATGGCACACGGATAAATCTCAGATAAATCTCTGGCTTTCAGTCTAAAAGAAACATTCTGTGGTGCAAAAACAACATTGGCAAATAAAGCCTTGAAATGACACTAATTATCGGCAGTAAACTGTATCTTAATGAAGCACTGCTGTGATGTGATGAACTGTGAGGGAAGTTAAGTTTCAATTAACTTTTTACAGTTTTTTAACTCAGTATCTTAAGCACCTGCCACTTTTGCCTTAACATGAATAAGCAGTTGTGATCACACCAGAAAAACTAGACCCCTTCATCCTTAGCTTGAGCTGCTGAACCATAGAATTGATATGATGCACAGGAAACCATTCAGCCCATTGTGTCTGTACTGTCTCTCCAAACAAGCTTTCCATTAGTTTTTAATTTGGTCTGATAGTTTGTGAAGCAGTTGACCTGATTGATCTGTTAATATCCCGCCAAAGGCAACTTCTGTTCCTGCCCTAAAATCTGAAACAAACACAGACAATGCTGGAGAAACTCAGCAGGTCTGGCAGCATCAGTGAAGAGAGGGAAACAGAGTTAAGTGTTTGAGTTTGATCTGACCCTTCTTCAGAACTCCTCCTATCCCTACTCTTCTCACCCTGTCCCTGTCTCCCAGATCTCCTTGACCACAAACCAAAAATGCTGGAAATTACAATGAATCATCCATGGATGCTGCCTGACCCACTGTGATTTCCAGCATTTTGTGTTTCGGGTACAGATTCCAGCATCTGTAGGAATTTGCTCCTCTATCCCCTTGTCTATAAAGCTTCCCCATAAATGCATCAGTGCTTTTCAGTCACATCACTCCCAGTGAGAGCAAACTCTGCACTGTCTCCATGTCTTTAAGGCTCATTGAAGCTTGTTGCTTTTTCACCAAGTTTCATGGGACTGTACAGTACAGGCCATTCCTGAAGGAGGGCTCATGCCCGAAACGTCGATTCTCCTGCTCCTTGGATGCTGCCTGACCTGCTGCACTTTTCCAGCAACACATTTTCTGCTCTGATCTCCAACATCTGCAGTCCTCACTTTCTCCACCGTACAGTACAGGCCATTCATCCCATCAGGCACTGTGACAGCTTGCCAGACAATTCCCCCCAGTTTTGTTTCCACCTAGTCTTTTTTTTCCCAAACTGGGATCATGAGTAAAGAGGGTCTTCAGGACATTGTCACATAAGAACGTACAAACTAGGAGCAGGAGTAGGCCGTTCAGCCCCTTGAGCCTGCTCCGCCCTTCAATAAGATCATGGCTGATCTTTCCGTGGACTCAGATCCACTTACCTGCCCTCTCACCATAACCCTTAATTCCTTTATTGTTCAAAAAATCTATCTTTGCCTTAAAAGCATTCACCGAGGGAGCCTCAACTGCTTCACTGGGCCGGGGAGTTCCACAGATTCACAACCCTCTGGGTGAAGAAGTTCCTCCTCAACTCAGCCCTAAACCTGCTCCCCCTTATTTTGAGGCAATGCCCCCAGTTCTAGTTTCACCCACCAGTAGAAACAACCTCCCAGCTTCTATCTTATCGATTCTCTTCATCATTTTATATGTTTCTGTAAGATCCCCCCCCCCCCTTAACTCTGCTAAACTCCAATGAGTATAGTCCCATTCTCCTCAACCCCCTCAACTCCAGAATCAACCTGGTGAACCCCCTCTGCACCCCCTCCAGAGCCAGTCTCAAGTAAGGAGACCAAATCTGCACGCAGTACTCCAAGTGTGGCCTCACCAGCACCCTGTACAGCTGCAGCATAACTTCCTCAGTTTTAAACTCCATCCCTCTAGCAATGAAGGACAATATTTGATTTGCCTGTTGCACCTGCGGTGAGATTGTGCTCTAATTGATGACTTCTTGCAGTCTCTAACCAAAGGCGGGTATAACCCATAATGCCATGCTCTACATTCCCCACTGGAGCTGTACTGAAGGCTCACCATTTCCACATGGTGGTTGACCAGCAGTCTCTCTCATTGCTCTAAGTTAATGTGCTGGAAATCCACTGGAGCGTCGCTCCGAAAGCTAGTGTGCTTCCAATTAAACCTGTTGGACTATAACCTGGTGCTGTGTGATTTTTAACCGTGTGTTGGAAAGACTTTCAGGTCAATACTCGACCAGTTTGGCCGCATCATGAACCCCCTTAGATTGGGAGACCGCTTTGCAGTTTTGTCCACAAAAAGACCCTCAGCCTCCAGTTTCCTGCCACTTTTCCCACCCCACCCTGTTCCCTGGCCAACATCCCTGTCTCAGGCTCGCTGTGAAGTTCAGAGCAAGCTAGAGGAACAACACCTCATAGCTGCAAATGTGTTGCTGGTCAAAGCACAGCAGGCCAGGCAGCATCTCAGGAATAGAGAATTCGACGTTTCGAGCATAAGCCCTTCTCTATTCCTGAGATGCTGCCTGGCCTGCTGTGCTTTGACCAGCAACACATTTGCAGCTGTGATCTCCAGCATCTGCAGACCTCATTTTTTACTCGAACAACACCTCATAAGCCAGCCCTCAGAACTCTGCAGGCTCCCAGACTCAATATCAAATGCAAAATGTTAGGGTTTGAGCTCTCCTATGTCCTAGCCCCTAGCCCACACACCAGCCCTTGTTATTACACAGTCTGCCGTTACACACAGCCCCTTATTAACCACTAGCACTCTCCATGAGCAGCTATTCATCCTCCCAGCCAGATTGTTATCCACTCCTTTGTCTGTCCAATTGTGCTCCTCTCTCTTTCCCCACCTATCAGTTACTCCTTAGCCTCTTCCCGTCTTCTGCACAAAAACTGACATTTTCCTATCTACCATCAGTTCTGAGGAGGGGTCACTTGACCTGATGAGCTTTTCCAGCAATTTCTGTTTTTGTTTCCAATTGACAGCATCCACAGTTCTTTCAGTTTTTTTCATGGACACCTTTTCCTTGAACATTAAGATTCTGGAGTGGGACTCGAACCTGGATCTCCGGTTCAGGAGTGGACACACTCCCCATTGTGCTATAGAATCTCCTACAACACCTCACTTGGTTGTAAAGCCATTTTGAGGAGAGGTTGAGTAGGTTGGGCCTGTACTCATTGGAATTCAGAAACATGAGAGGGGACCTTATTGAAACAATGAAGGTTTATAGTTTTTTTTAGATTAAGATTACTTACAGTGTGGAAACAGGCCCTTCGGCCCAACAAGTCCACACCGACCCTCCAAAGAGCAACCCACCCAGACCCATTCCCCTGTACCTAACACTACGGGCAACTTAGCATGACCAATTCACCTAGCCTGCACATCTTTGTGACTGTGGGAGGAAACCGGAGCAAACCCACACAGACACGGGGAGAATGTGCAAACTCCATACCAACAGTTGCCCGGATCTCTGGTGCTATGAGGCAGCAGTGCTAACCACTGTGCCACCATGCCATTCTTAAGGGACTTGACAGGGGAGATGTGAAGGGGTTGTTTCTCCTTGTGGGAGAGTCTAAAACCAGAGGGAATAATCTCAGAATAACAGGGTCACCCATTTAAAACTGAGATGAGGAGGAATTTCTTCTCTCAGAGGGGAGTGAATCTGTGGAAGTCTTTCCCACAGAGGGCAGTCAAGGCTGGGGCATCGAGTATACTCAAGGCTGAGGCAGACAGGTTTTTAATCAGGAAGGGGTATCGAGGGTGATGGGGAAAAAAGCAGGAAAGTGGGGATGAGGATTAACATATCAGCCATGATAACAGCTGAAGGGTCTACATCTGCTCCAACATTTTATGGTCAGATGAATGTAGGTGCCACTGGCTTGGCTGAAATCCATTGCCCATGCCTATTTGGTCAGAGGGCAGTTAAGAGACAACCACAGTAATGTGGGTCTGGAGTCACGTGTAGGCCAGTCCAGGTAAGATTTCTCCCGTAAGGGCATTTGGGAACCAGTGTCGAGAGTGTGTTGCTGGAAAGGACAGCAGGTCGGCAGCCTCTGAAGTGGAAGGAAAGTCGACATTTCCGGCCGGAGCTTTTCATCGGGAAGTCCCAAAACATTGATTCTCCTGCCCCTCGGATGCTGCCTGACCTGCTGTGCTTTTCCAGCACCACCCTCTCAACTCTGATCTCCAGCACCTGTAGTCCTCACTGTCTCCCATTTGTGAACCAGATGGGTCTTCACAATAAGTGACGACAGTTTCGCAGTCGTTATCACTGTGATAAGCTCACAGTTCCAGATTTATTCATTGAATTTAAATCCCACTGGCTGCCAAGGAGGACTGAGCTGGATTTGAACTCTCATCCCCAGAGAACGCAGGATTGCTCATCTGTTACTGCACCACCAACTGGCTAGTTTCAGTCCCGCCAACATTGGCGGCTTGGCCAATAGCTGCCTGGGGAAGAGTGTGGGGGAAGGAGGGGAGCAGCAGGGGGTGGGGTGCAGCTAAGCTCTGGGATTCCCTCAGTAAACCTCCCCCACCCTCCTTCCCAGAAAGCAGACTTTAACAATCTACCTGTCTGACCAAACATTCAGAATGACCTGATCTAACATCTCCCTGGTGTCAGATTCTGTAATCACTCCTGTGAGGCGGCGCTATGTCAATGCAGGTTTGGGTCGAGCTATGTCTGATAACTGGAGCCCATGGATGAGTGTGTCGAGTGGATGAATATTTTGGTGGAGAGCGGGTGGTGAGGATGAAGGAATAGCTGGGCATGTCAATTTATGGACGACCGGATGAAAGCACATTCGGAAAGTGGAATGCATTGATTTTCTTTTTATTGTTATCTTTCATTTCCAACCCTGACTGCAATACTGAAACTCAAGCCCTGTAGCCACTCAGTCCCATCGTAAATGTTTAATGGCAGGAATTACTAATTGAAAGTCACTGAATTCAGTAACGTCCAGTGAGTAAATGTGGATCTGGTAAGTGGGCCTGCATCTCTGTTCCCAGGTAATAGCAGCCTCCCTCTGCCTCTGCCTCTGCTCATCCACTACTGAAGACCTCACTCATCCCCTGCCGAATTGACTCTTCCGCATTCCCCCCTCCATGAACTGGAGGTCACCCCAAACTCGGATTCCTGTCCCCTCATTGGCTCTCCAGTTCTGTTCCCCTGTCACCTCCCCCCCAATGCTCGCTGAACTCCACCAGCTCCCAGCCAAGTAACTCTTCAATTTTAAAATTCCCTTCATGGCCCTAAACCCCCACCGAGGAGAAAGTGAGGACTGCAGATGCTGGAGATCAGAGTCGAGAGTGTGGTGCTGGAAAAGCGCAGCAGGTCAGGCAGCATCCGAGGAGCAGGAGAGTCGTCGTTTCGGGCTGATGGACAGCTCATCCCTGAAACACTGACTCTCCCGCTCCTCAGATGCTGCCTGACCTGCTGTGCTTTTCCAGCACCACACTCTTGACTCTAAACCCCACCCACGTCACGTGAAGTATCTTGCACTTATTATACTGATGCACCAATACATGTGTGTGTATGTACTCCTGTTCGTGTGTGTGTGTATCATGTTTAAGATTAGGTTAGATGGGAAACAGGCCATTTGGCCCAACAAGTCCACACTGACCCTCTAAAGAGTAACCCACCCAGACTCATTCCCCTACCCAATATTTACCCCTTACTAATGCACCTAACACTGTGGACAATTTAGCATGGCCAATTCACCTGACCCTGCACATCTTTGGATTCTGGGAGGAAACCTACGCAGACACTGGGATAATGTGCAAACTCCACACAGACAGTTGCTTGAGGCTGGGATTGAACCCAGGTCCCTGCTGCTATAAGGTAGCAGTGCTAACCACTGAACCACCATGAACAGGCAGGGAATGGAGGGATTCAGACCGTGTGCAGACCGATGGGATTACTATAGAATGGCAACAGACATGATGGACCGAAGAGCCTGTTCCTGTGCTGCACCGGTCTATGTTCTAGATGTGTGTGTGTGTGTGTGTGTGTGTGTGTGTGTGTGTGTGTGTGTGTGTGTGTGTGTGTGTGTGACAATTTATGTGTCTATCTCTGTGTGATTGTGTATGCCTGCCTCTATGTGTGTCTCTGTGTGTCTGTGTGTGTCTGTCTCTGTATGAATGTGTGTGCCTGCCTCTGTGTGTGTCTGTCTCTGTGTGACTGTGTGTGTGTGCCTGTCTCTGTGTGAATGTGTGTGCCTGCCTCTGTGTGTGTCTGTCTCTGTGTGACTGTGTGTGTGTCTGTCTCTGTGTGAATGTGTGTGCCTGCCTCTGTGTGTGTCTGTCTCTGTGTGACTGTGTGTGTGCCTGTCTCTGTGTGAATGTGTGTGTGTCTGTGTGACAGTGTGAGTGTGTATGTGTCAATCACAGGTTGAATAGGATTTGTTTGGTAAATCCAATTACAACATAAAGGACATTTGATTTGTTCATGACACAGACAATTTATAATAGATTACAAAAGAAGCTGGGTGTGGGGCAAGGTGTAATGACTGATGACAGAAGGAAACATTAAGAATGGGATTAGAGCGTTTGGGCAAGAGAGGGGAGAGCTACAAATTGGCATAAAATGTGGTTTAATTACTCAATCCTCAGCATCCCCTTCCCTGATCTGAGTGATGATTTCAGACCAACCCAGTCAGATATTCCTTTGTTGTCTGAATTCATACACAGAAGACAAAAAGCCAGGGCTGGGTTATATCTGCAATAAAATACTGCTAAGTTGTGGAAGTGATTCTAAAGAGGCTGTAATGGCATTGATGGAGACTGCAATCTCCAGTTGGAAATACACACAGGCTATCAGGAGCTCCCAGGGGAAATAGCAGACCAGCCGGTGGAGAATTCTTCTGTTTCTCTCAATTCACAGCAGAGTTAACTCCAACAATCCTTAAAATAGTTCCACCAAAGATTTAATAAATAACAGTAACGGGACAACATCCAGCCGTTTGGACCTGCTCCCTGATTCAATATGATCACAGCTGATCATTTAACTCAGCCCCCATTCCCGTTTCTCCCCACATCCTTTGATCCCTTTAATTCCTAAGGATTGTATCTAACTCCTTCTTGAAAACATTCAATGTTTCGGCCCCAACCGCTTCCTGTGGCAGAGAATCCCACCGGCTCCCCCGCTGTCTGGGTGAAGACATTTCTCCTAATCTCAGTCTGGAATGGCCCACCCTGTATCCTTAGACTGGGACCCCCTGGTTCTTGTCTCCCCGGTCACCGGGAACGTCCTTCCTGCGTTTACCCTGTCTAGTCTGGTCAGAATTCCATAGGTTTCTAAGAAAGCTCCTACAATTCTTCTGAGCTCCACTGAGTATAATCCTAACTGATCCAATCCCTCTCCAAACGCCATCCCTGCTATCCCAGGAGTCAGTCTATTGCCCTCCCTCTGTTGCCAGAACATCCTTCCTCAGATAAGGAGACCCAAACTGCACACAATACTCCAGGGGTGGTCTCACCAAGGCCCCTGTATAATTGCAGCACAGATAAATTGTAATATTAGCACCACTTTCTAGCCTGAGAGTTATTCCAAAATCATAATTTTGACTGACCTTAATTTTTTGCCTCAGAAAGTATATCCATGTAGGTTATACAATGAAATCAAGAATTACAAGCTGCTTTTTTTTCACATAGCACCAGCTGTGTCCCCAGGTAGACATTTTCACTGCTGTATTGTAGGAAACACAGTGGCTATGTTTGGCACAGCAAAGTAGGAATGGTCAGCTCATCTGACCATTTGTCATTGGATGTGGACATCACCGTCTGGGCCCAGTATTTACTGCTCGTCCCTAGTTGCCCCTTGAGAAGGTGGGGGTGAGCTGCTTTCTTGAACGGCTGCAGTCCATGTGCTGTAGGTAGACCCACAATGCCCTTAGGGAGGGAATTCCAGGATTCTGACCCAGCGACACTGAAGGAATGGTGATATATTCCCAAGTCAGGATGGTGAGGGGCTTGGAGGGGAACTTGCAGGGGGTGGTGTTCCCATGTATCTGCTGCCCTTGTCAATCTAGATGGAAGCGGTCATGGGTTTGGAAGGTGCTGTCTGAGGACCTTTGGTGAATTTCTGCAGTGCATCTTGTAGATAGTACACACTGCTGCTGCTGAGTGTCGGTGGTGGAGGGAGGGGATGTTTGTGGATGTGGTGCCAATTGAGTGGGTTGCTTTGTCCTGGATGGTGTTGAGCTTCTTGAGTGTTGTTGGGGCTGCCCCCATCCAGGCAAGTGGGGAGTATTCCATCACACTCCTGCCTTGTGCCTTGTAGATGGTGGACAGGCTTTGGGGAGTCAGGAGGGGAGTTACTCACTGCAGGATTCCCAGCCTCTGACCTGCTCTTGTAGCCTCTGTGTTTATGTGGCTGATTTTTGGTGATGCTAATTAAGGGCCCAATAGTAACTGAGGATCTTTTACACCGTCCTGACAGTCAGGCCCTTTCTATTTGCCTCTGAGAGAGAGCCCCCCCCCTGACTGTGTGGCACTCTCTTTGTTCATCCAAAATAAAATAGGCTGAATAAGGTTTTTGAGTATGACAACTAGCTCCTGCCACCAGGATGGATGCCGGGACTGTTAGAGGATCCAGAGTGGAGTCAGGGATGAAGGGTCTCAGTTAAGCAAGAGATCAGAGAAGCTGGATATTCTTATTAAAGTGAAGCACACTGTCTTATCGAGGGATTGCCAAGCTCCGAGGTGCAGGGGAATCCGGATGTAATCGTGCATGAGTTGCAAGAGGTTGGTACGCAGCTTTAGATTAGATTTCCTACAGTGTGGAAAGAGGCCCTTCAGCCCAACAAGTCCACACCAACCCTCTGAAGAGTAACCCACCCCAGACCCATTCTCCTACTGTGTGTTTTACCCCTAACTATAGGCAATTTAGCACGGCCAGTTCACCTAACCTGCACATTTTTGGACTTTGGGAGGAAACCAGAGACCCGGGTTCAATTCCTGACTCAGGCGACTGTCTGTGTGGAGTTTGCACATTCTCCCCGTGTCTGTGTGTGTTTCCTCCGGGTGCTCTGGTTTCCTCCCACAGTCCAAAGATGTGCAGGTTGGGGTGAATTGGCCATGCTAAATTGCCTGTAGTGCTCGGTGAAGGGGTAAATGTAGGGGAATGGGTGGGTTGCGCTTCGACGGGTCGGTGTGGACTTGTTGGGCCGAAGGGCCTGTTTCCACACTGTAAGTAATCTCTGTGTCTCCACACAAGCAGTCACCCAAGGTGGGAATCAAACCCAGGACCCTGGTGCTGTGAGGCAGCAGTGCTAGCCACCGTGCTGCTACAGGAAGGAATTAGGAAAGCTAATAGGATATTGTCATTGGAATTGGAATTGGATACAGGGATAGGGAAGTTGTGCTTCAGTTATATAGATCCCAGGTGAGACCACATCTGAAGAACTGAGCACAGCATTGGTTGCCTTAGCTCGGGTGTTAATGCATCAGAAGGCATTTCCGAGACATTTTACTGACTATGACCTGGAATGGGAATGGGAATTGTGAGCAAAGGTTGGCCGTGCTGCTGGAATTTAGAAGTGTAAGAGGTGACTTGATGGAAACATACGGGATCCTGAGGGTGGATGTGGAGAGGACATTACTTCGTGTGGGATAACCTAGGATTGGAAGTCATTATTTACAAATAAAGGGGCGCCCATTCAGAACAAAGATTCGGTGAATTTATTTCTCACTGGAGATTGGGAGTCCTTCGGTCTCTCTTCCTGAAAAGGTGATGGAAGTCAAATCTTTACAATGCAACAGCAGTTAACAAGTGGGTGAAAGGTTTGCAGGGGTAGGCAGGAAAGGGGGGATTTTGAGGTCACAATTAGATCAGCAGTTACCTTATTGAATAGCAGGACAGGCTGGACGGGCTGAATGGCTACTCAGTGAACCAACAATACAGCACAGGACCAGGCCCTTTGGCCCTCCAGGCCTGTGCTGACACATTTTGCCCTTCTATACTAGGACAGTCTTCCCTTACAGGATCCGTATCCCTCTATTCCTTTCCTATCCATGTATTCGTCCATGTGAATGCTGCTACTGTGTCTGCTTCCATCACCTCCTCTGACAGTGCATTCCAGGCACTCTCCACCCTCTGTGTGAAAAACTTGCCCCATCCATCTCTTTTAAACACCTCCCCCAACCCATTTCCCTTGAACCTGTGTCCCCTAGTAATTGATCCCTCCACCCTGGGAAAAAGCCTCTTACTTTCCACTATATCCATGCCATTCACAATCTTATAAACTCCTATTAGGTCGCCCCTCAATCTCCTGCATTCTAGTCGTCCTGGTCCTAATGTGTGCTCTCATCTTCATGTTTGTCCATACTCCTCAAAGCAGAGGGGTTTAATTCTTCAAATTTATGGTGTCAATAAGGAGGAACCATTTGAGGTGGACAGTGATCATGGCGACACACTTTATCGATGAAGTTTGAAACTGGGATAATGATTTCCCAAGTCAGTGCGAAACTGAGTGAGTCCCCTGTGACTGAAGATTCCAACCAATTCCAGCAGGAAGAGAAAACGTTGGTGATTCTGGAAACCGTGAAGATGTAGGAAACCTGAGGGGAGTCAGCAAGGTTTTGAGGATCATTTTAAAGGAGGGAAGTGAGGTAGAGAGGGACGAGGAGGTTTAGGGAGGGGAATACCAGAGCCTGGGGGGAGGCCAGGCAGCTGACAGCACAAATGATGGAGCAGTGGGAACCAGGGGATACTCAAAAGGCCAGAATTCAAGGATCTCTGAGGGCTTTAAGATCAAAAAGACTTTGGAGCAAAAGCAGGCCATTCAGCCCATCGAGTCTATCTGCTATTCAATGAGATTGTGGCTGATTTGCTAATCCCCAACACCACTTTGCTGCCTTTTCCCATAACCCTTGATGTTCTCAAAGCTGGAGGAGAGTAGAGATGGAGCAGGCCTGATGTGGTGGAGGGGTTTTGAAAATGAGGAAGAGCACTGTGCATTGGAAATGTTGCCTCATACACCTGCAAGCCAAAGGCACCCACTGACCTCCGCTCCACCAACTCCAAACGCTAGGTTAAGAATATCTTTCACCTCGCTCTTACCCCTTCAGTTTGCCCAAAATATCCATTTGATATTCTGTTTGGCTTTCCTTCTGTTTTGATTAATTCTTTCTCACAGACACATACCCACACACACACACACACACACACCCACACACACCCACACACACACCCACATACACACACACCTACACACACACCCACACACACACACACCCACATACACACACACCTACACACACCCACACACACACACCCACACACACACCCACATACACACACACACACACCCACACACACACACACACCCACACACACACCCACACACACACCCACATACACACACACCTACACACACCCACACACACACACCCACACACACCCCCACATACACACACACCCACACCCACACACACACACCCACATACACACACACCTACACACACCCACACACACACACCCACACACACACACCCACACACACACACACACCCACACACACCCACACACCCACACACACACCCACACACACAGACACACACCACAACACACACACACACAGATAGACAGACACACACACACCGCAACACACACACACACACACACTGCGACACACACCACGACACACCCACACAGAGACACACACAGACACATGCACACAGACACATGCACACAGACACAGAGACACACACACACACACACACACACAGAGATAGACAGACACACACACACACACACACACACACACACAGATAGACAGACACACACACACACAGACAGGCGCACACACACACAGACACACACACAGAGACACACACAGACAGACACATGCACAGACACACGCACACACACACACACACACACAGACAGACAGACACACACACACACAGACAGGCACAAACACACAGACAGGCAGACACGCACACAGACAGGCACACACACACAGACACACACAGACAGGCAGACACGCACACACACACAGACAGACAGACACATTAACACAGACACATGCA
Source organism: Hemiscyllium ocellatum (assembly GCF_020745735.1). NCBI lineage: Eukaryota > Metazoa > Chordata > Chondrichthyes > Orectolobiformes > Hemiscylliidae > Hemiscyllium > Hemiscyllium ocellatum. The sequence goes on from NC_083404.1 coordinate 139,101,325, forward strand.
TACATACAGACACGCACACACACACACACACACACACACAGACACAGTCACAGAGACATATATACACAGTCGCAGACACAGATAGACTCAGAGAGAGACACACACAGACACATAGAGAGACACACACACAGACACACACAATCACATACACACACCATCTCACTCACACAGATAGAAAACAATTTATAAGTAGCGAGAGTTAAACTGAACATCTGAACTCAAGCATTCATAGACTCCCATGTTCCCTGAGTTGACGGTTATATCCCCTGAGTGTGTGAAGCAGACTTTGAAATGATTTTTTGAGCTCCATTTTTACCAGAGGAAATGTCTCTCAAACATTTAAGCAATAAAATTAAGAGACGGATGTTGTGTGCGTTGGGTTGAGTTGCATTTCCCAGTTCCACACTCTGAGTATGACGCAAAGGTACATTGAAGTGTATGCATATGAATCAGACCCGTGGCACAGATATACATTTGTATAATTCCACATGCGTTGGTGTTGTCATTATTTCTTTTCCTTTGCAGTATTAATAATAAAAACTCCCCAGGTAGAAGGACATCTCAAATACTGAAGTCTGTATATCATTGCAGTGTCAGTCAAGTTAAGACTCCTGCTGTGATGTTAGTATGATTGCAATAGCTCATATCTTGCCTGGAACTGTCCGTCTGGATAGAGTCATAGAAATCTACAACACAACAAAAAGACCTTTCTGCCCATCCAGAGTATGCTAGTCAAAAGCAAACACCTGTCTATTCAAATCTCATTTTCCAGCACTTGGTCTTTACCCTGGTACACTTTGGTATCACAAGTGCACATTCAACTCCATCTACGATGTGAGGAGAGTTCCTGTCTCTCCCACCCTTACAGGCAGTGACTCCCAGATTCCCCACCACCCCCTGGGGGTAAAGGGTTTTCCCGACACCTCCCTCAGAACCTCCTGCCCCTTCTCTCACAACATTGAAGAAGCATTCCGATGTGTATTTGCAAAGCCAAGGCGAGAGGTCAGGTGCTGGGAAATGGGTTCGGTGGTTGGTTTTCTCAGGCACCGGCTGAACAGCTGTAGACCTCAACTTAAATCTCTGTTCCGTGATGATTGATCCCTCCGCCCAGGGGAACGGTTTCCTCTTGTCTACCCTGTCCTTTGTGTTTTCTTGGGGAGGGAGGAGAGGTGAACAGGTGAATGGGGATAGTGAGGACCTCAAATCTTCCAATATCCTGGGGTGTTTTTGGATCTTTCCCTGAGGTTGCTCCAGCTAGCCTTGCAGTTCCTCACTCCGGGATCTCTGTGCTCAGGACCCTCCCCCCACCGTACTCCTTCAGCATCACCCACTGTCCACCGCTGTGCCATTGGCTGGTGTACCGTCCGCGAGCTGGGCTCCACTCTCTGGCACTGCCATCCTTAACCCTCTCGCCATCACTTTCCAACCGATAGTAACGGCTCGAAAACCTCTCTCTTTGTACCAACTTTTTGACTAACTTCACCGAATAACTCCTTATTTCTGATCCCACAAAGGGCCTTGGAATTTTTATTTGCTACATCCCTGCATTTATATAGCACCTTTCATGTGGTCGTGGTATCACAGGACACTGTACAGCAGGTGGGGTGCTCGCCAAATGCAGATCCTGTGGAAATGTGAAAGGGGCTGCACTCCCTCAACACTGACCCTCTGACAGTGCGGCACTCCCTCAACACTGACCCTCTGACAGTGCAGAGCTCCCTCAACACTGACCCTCTGACAGTGCAGAGCTCCCTCGGCACTGACCCTCTGACAGTGCGGTGCTCCCTCAGTAATAACCCTTTAACAGTGCCCACTCCCTCAGCACTGACCCTCCAACAGTGCCCACTCCCTCAGCACTGACCCTCCAACAGTGCAGCACCCCCTCAGCACTGACCCTCCAACAGTGCAGCACCCCCTCAGCACTGACCCTCCAACAGTGTGGCATTCCCTCAGCACTGACCCTCCAGCTCCGTGAGTACTGCGGTGGTTACTGACCGGATCAATTTTGTGTTCGAGGTGTTGGGGGAGACTCAAACATACAACCCTCCGACTCTGAACTGTGCTTTCCCAGTCACGGCTCCGAGTAGTCCTGCAGCCCACAGGGTGCGGGGAGATGGAGTGATCGTGAACCTTTTGTCCTCCCAAGCTGTTTTTGACGCCAACATGATGGCTGCCATGTTGTTTTTCTCCTTGCCCGTAATTCCACCGTCTCTGGCCCAGACTTACAGCAAAGTTCAAAGACTAACATTGCTGCTATTAGTTTTGCATTAATAGATGTGTGATTTTCATTACTGCATGTTTGAATAACATAATGACTTTATCTTGTGGAAGCAAAGCACAAACCTTTTTCAATTAAGAAATAATAAATGAGAATGATGCAAACATTGGGGAATAATGCACATCAGGATTAGCTTGGGCATGAAGCAATGCTCAGTGCCTCAGCTCACCCTAAAGTGCATCATTCACCAATAACACATACTTTTGAATTCATTATTATGACGGTCTAATACCCTCCAACGTCTAGGATAATTTATGAAATTTAGCTGCACTATTATCCCTTTCACTAATGGAGCTACTTGTCAATTTAATTAATTAAAAATTAAACAGCCTGTGTTTTCAGTGTGGTCGGGCTACAACATAAACTGAGAAACCAGGAGTGTGTTTGTTTGAGGAGAGCAGGCATTCCGACAGAGGAGACGAGGTCTACCTCACTCACTGACAATGTTCCGCACTCCGGGGGGGGGGTCTTCTGCTGGATGGGGTCAGCCTGCTCGAAACATAGCAACTAGGATGGTGCCATTCGGCGCAACAAGCCTTCTCCCCTTTCAATAAGATCATGGCACAACTCAGTGCCCTATTCCTGCTCTCTCCCCAGAGCCTTTGATCCCTCTAGCCCTAAGAACGATGTCTGACTCCTTCTTCAAAATATCTAATGCTTTGGCCTCAACCACTTCCTGTGGTAGACAATCCACAAACTCCCCACTCTCTGGGTGAAGACATTTCTCCCCATCTCAGTCCGAAATGGCCCACCCCGTATCCTGAGACTGCGACCCCCTGGTTCTGGACTCCCTGGTCACTGGGAACACCCTTCCTGTTGACCCTGTCTAGTCTGGTTAGAATGTTATAGGTTTCTATGAGATTCCCTCTCATCCGTATAAAGTCCAGTGGACATAATCCTACCTGACCTGGTCTCTCTTCATATGCAAATTTTGCCATCCCAGGAATCAGTCCGGTCACGGACTGTAACTATAATTCTCACGGACCCCTCACTCCCCATTGAAGTAATCCACTCTTTCGAATGTGACCCCTGGTTTTGAGCATGATCTATAACAGCCTGTGTGTTTTAGAGATCTGTGTTCCCTACAGTTTAATATAATAAAAGGCAATCTCATAGAAACTTTAAAAATTCTCCAGAGTGTTTGCAGGAGGGATAGAACATAGAACATAGACAAATACAGCGCAGTACAGGCCCTTCGGCCCTCGATGTTGTGCTGATCCAAGCCCACCTAACCTACACTAGCCCACTATCCTCCATATGCCTATCCAATGCCCGTTTAAATGTCCATAAAGAGGGAGAGTCCACCACTGCTACTGGCAGGGCATTCCATGAACTCACGACTCGCTGAGTAAAGAATCTACCCCTAACATCTGTCCTATACCTACCACCCCTTAATTTAAAGCTATGCCCCCCTCGAAATATCTGACTCCATACGTGGAAAAAGGTTCTCATGGTCAACCCTATCTAAACCCCTAATCATCTTGTACACCTCTATCAAGTCACCCCTAAACCTTCTTTTTTTCCAATGAAAACAGATGTTTCTCTCTGGCCACGTTGCGACCCAGAAACAGGGTGCATGGTCTAATGCGAAGAGAAATACAGAGACAAGTTGAAATGCCAGCAGTCAAAGGTGGTAAATCAAGAGGGCTGAGAATTGTGGAGTATGTTTAAGGCAATGACTGAGAGATTTCTGATTTGAATGACATCTCGGGACATGGGGACAGTGTGGGGAAATGCCATTGGGCTGAGTAATCAGGTCTTGTCTGCAATGGTGGTACAGGCCAAATGGCCTCTCCACATATTCCTAAAAGGAAAAATGCAATAAAGGATAGGATTCCGAGGAGTGTTGAGGAACAGAGACAACGTCCTCAGATCTGTGAAGATTATATCCAGTGGGATGCAGAAGGGTTTGAGGAGCAGCTGGTGAAGGGATTCAAAGTTCGAGGTCATTAGCCTGACAGTTACTTCCAGGTGAAGAAGAGAATCTAGACAGGATAGTGAGGAGGCCCCAGCAGGAAAGGAGCCTCTGATAAAAGGAAATCAGAGGCTCAACCCTTGAAGGAAAGGAGGTGAAATTGTTTGTGGAGAGGGCAGGACCTGAAGGGTTTGCATGACTCGCAATGATATCTGAAATCTGGATTGGTAGCTGAGAAAATTAGTTGGACCTGTCATGGTTATGTCTGCCCTTTGACATGTGATGTGGAAGAGCCAGCGTTGGACTGGGGTGGACAAATTTAAAAATCACACAACACCAAGTTAAAGTCCCAACAGGTTTATTTGCAAGTCCAACCTTTCAGAGCGCTGCTGAAAGTATAGCCTGGTGTTGTGTGATTTTTACCTTTGACATATGGTGTGTATTCAACTAAATTCATTCATGTTTGGCTCATGTTAATTCTGGATGTTAGAGTTCAGAATAGATAGCCTTGACTTTTGTTTTTAATTCCTGCATGGTAAACAATTTTTCTGTTTATTTAAAACGTGCAAAGTTGCAGCTTGATTCCCTTAGTGAATACCTGGGATTCAAATTTAGTCTAATTTCATCTCCATTTTCCCTTGCGAATGATGGCGGACAATTAAACAACTGATTAGAGGAATAAACTCCACATGTATCCTATCCTCAATCATTCAAGAGCTGAACATATCAGTGTAAAAGGTAATGCTGAAGCATTTATGACAATCTTCAACCAGAATGGGTGAGAAGATGATCAAATACAGAGATAACTAGCCATTTGGATACGGAACTGGCTCAAAGGTAGAAGACAGAGGGTGGTGGTGGAGGGTTGTTTTTCAGACTTGGAGGCCTGTGACCAGTGGAGTGCCACAAGGATCGGAGCTGGGCCCTCTACTTTTTGTCATTTACATAAATGATTTGGATGCAAACATAAGAGGTAGAGTTAGTAAGTTCGCAGATGACACCAAAATTGGAGGTGTAGTGGACAGCGAAGAGGGTTACCTCAGATTAGAACAGGATCTGGACCAGATGGGCCAATGGGGTGAGAAGTGGCAGATGGAGTTTAATTCAGATAAATATGAGGTGCTGTATTTTGGGAAAACGTTGCTGAACAAAGAGACCTTGGAGTGCAGGTTCATAGCTCCTTGAAAGTGGAGTCGCAGGAAGATAGGATAGTGAAGAAGGCATTTGATATGCTTTCCTTTATTGGTCAGAGTATTGAGTACAGGAGTTGGGAGGTCATGTTGCGGCTGTACAGGACATTAGTTAGGCCACTGTTGGAATATTGCGTGCAATTCTGGTCTCCTTCCTATTGGAAGGATGTTGTGAAACTTGAAAGGGTTCAGAAAAGGGTTACAAGGATGTTGCCAGGGTTGGAGGATTTGAGCTACAGGGAGGGGCTGAACAGGTTGAGGCTGTTTTTCCTGGAGCATCGGATGCTGAGGGGTGACCTTATAGAGGTTTACAAAATTATGAGGGGCATGGATAGGATAAATAGTGGTGGACCAGGCTCACTGCCTTTATTCCTGATGAAGGGCTTTTGCCCGAAACGTCGATTTTACTGCTCCTCGCATGCTGCCTGAACTGCTGTGCTCTTCCAGTACCACTAATCCAGTAAATAGTGGTGGAGGCTGGTACAATTGCAACATTTAAAAGGCAGTTGGATGGGTACATGAATAGGAAGGGTTTAGAAGAATATGGGCCAGGTGCTGGCAGGTGGGACGAGATTGGGTTGGGATATCTGGTCGGCATGGACGGGTTGGACCGAAGGGTCTTTTTTTGTGCTGTGCGTCTCTATGATTCTATCTCAGGCTCCTCCAGAGGTCCCCAGCATCACAAGTGCTAATCTTTATCTATTGATGTCAAGAAATATTTGAAGGCACTGGTTACTGTAAAGGCTCTGGGTCCTGACAGCATTCTGGCAATGGTACTGCAGACCTTTGCTTCCTGCTCCATGGGCCAGTTGTAGCTACATCCCATGAAAGTTTAGAAAAAAACCTATTTTCACTGGAACACAGAGCTCAAATAAATACATTTTCTTGTTACTTACGCTGCACTTCCATCTGGAAGGACAAGGGTAGTAGATACATGGGAACACCACCCCCTGCAAGTTCCCCTCCAAGCCCCTCACCATCCTGACTTGGGAATATATCACCGTTCCTTCAGTGTCGCTGGGTCAGAATCCTGGAATTCCCTCCCTAAGGGCATTGTGGGTCTACCTACAGCACATGGACTGCAGCAGTTCAAGAAGGCAGCTCACCCCCACCTTCTCAAGGGGAAACTAGGGACAGGGAAACCCCATGAATGAGCAAATGCTAATATTTTTGTTGTTTCTTTAAAATTCACAGAGATTGACACAGATTTAAGGGTAGATGGCAAAAGCTTTTGAAGAATTGAGGGGGGCGGGGTGTGGGTGAAGATTTTTGTTTGTGATCTGAAGTCTGCTGCCTCAAAGGGCAAGTGGAGGAGTCTTTATAAAGGATAAAGGTTCAGAGCAATTGGGTAAAAACAGAAGTGGTGGAGTGTTTGGACAGGCAAAACAAAGACACGCACAAGAATTCTTCGAGGCCTGGCACTCTAACTAGAACTCCATCAATAAACACATTGATTTAGATCCCATCTACCTCCCTTTGAAAAAAAGAACCAGCAATGACATCACCTACCTTAAGAAACCAAGGCCTATAAACAGAGAGGCGGGTACCTCTTTCAAACAGCCAGCACCAAATTGGTGGGCTGAATGGCCCCCTTGCATTCCCTGGGTAGCTGAATGCAGTCACGGAGCCCTATTCGGGGAGAATGGGGCAGGAATGTGGTGGAGACATCTAGATGAAGAACTCCAGGCCTTAGGCCCGAGGCGAGGTTGAGGGTGGCTGTGTCAGAGTGAGCAGGATCGTGGTGTACAAGAGACCAGGATTAGAGACAGGGTTATGGATGTTAGCTCACTGAGCTGGAAGGTTTGTTTTCAGACGTTTCGTCACCATGGTAACATCATCAGTGAGAGTCTCTGTGAAGCGCTGGTGGTATGTCCCGCCTCTCTGTTTATAGGCCTTGGTTTCTTAAGGTAGGTGATGTCATTGCTGGTTCTTTTTATCAAGGGGAGGTAGATGGGATCGAAATCAATGTGTTTATTGATGGAGTTCTGGTTAGAGTGCCAGGCCTCGAAGAATTCTTGTGCGTGTCTTTGTTTTGCCTGTCCTAGGATGGGTGTGTTGTCCCAGTCACAGTGGTGTCCTTCTTTGTCTGTGTGTATAGAAACTAGTGAGAGTGGGTCGTGTCTTTTGGTAGTCAATTGGTGTTCATGTATCCTGGTGGCAAGTTTCCGGCTAGTTTGTCGTGTTTTTGACAAAGCTTACATGGTATCTTATAAATTGCGTTAGTTTATCTGCTGGTTTCTACTGGATCCTTTAGGTTCATTAGTCGCTGTTTCACTGTGTTGGTAGGTATGTGGACTACCATGATTGCAAGGGGTCTGAGTAGTCTGGATTCATTTCTGAGATGTCTTTGATATAGGGGAGAGTGGATATAGTTGTACCAGCAAAACTAACGTGACTTATAAGATACCATGCAAGCTCTGTCAAAAACACTACATCGGGCAAACTAGCAGGAGACTGGCTATCACGATACATGAGCACCAACTGACCACCAAGAGACATGACCCACTAGCACTAGTTTTCAAAGTTTGTGCGAAGATTTGTAGCTCGGGTGCTCGTTGTTGTGGTTCTGTTCGCCGAGCTGGAAGTTTTTGTTGCAAACCTTTCGTCCCCTGGCTAGGCGACATCATCAGTGGTTTGGAGCCTCCTGCGAAGCGCTTCTTTGATGTTTCTTCCGGTATTTATAGTGGTCTGTCCTTGCCGCTTCCGGGTGTCAGTTTCAGCTGTCCGCTGTAGTGGTTGGTATATTGGGTCCAGGTCAATGTGTTTGTTGATGGAGTTTGTGGATGAATGCCATGCCTCTAGGAATTCCCTGGCTGTTCTCTGTCTGGCTTGCCCTATGATAGTGGTGTTGTCCCAGTCGAATTCATGTTGCTTGTTGTCTGCGTGTGTGGCTACTAGGGATAGCTGGTCATGTCGTTTCGTGGCTAGTTGGTGTTCATGTATGCGGATTGTTAGCTGTCTTCCTGTTTGTCTTCCTGTATCACTAGTTTCCATACACACAGACAAAGAAGGACACCACTGTGACTGGGACAGCACACCCATCCTAGGACAGGCAAAACAAAGACACGCACAAGAATTCTTCGAGGCCTGGCACTCTAACCAGAACTCCATCAATAAACACATTGATTTAGACCCCATCGACCTCCCCTTGAAAAGAAGAAAAAGAGCCGGAAATGACATCACCCACGTTAAGAAACCAAGGCCTATAAATAAAGAGGCGGGACATCCCACCGAGAGTCGAAAGTGAGGTTTGCAGATGCTGGAGATCAGAGTTGAGAGTGTGGGGCTGGAAAAGCACAGCAGGTCAGGCAGCATCCGAGGGGAAGGAGAATCAACGTTTCGGGCAAAAGTCCTTCATCAGGAACGATATCCAAAGAACAGGAGAATCGACGTTTCGGGCATGAGCCCTTCCTGAAGAAGGGCTCATGCCTGAAACGTCGATTCTCCTGCTCCTTGGATGCTGCCTGACCTGCTGCGCTTTTCCAGCAACACATTTTCAGCTCTGATCTCCAGCATCTGCAGTCCTCAATTTCTCCCCTTCATCAGGAAGCCAGGGCATACCACCAGCCCTTCACCGGAGACTCTGGCTGATGACGTTGTTTTGTCCTGGTGTAGTAATGTCTGAAAATAAACCTTACTACTCAGCAAGCTCACTTACATCCATATCATCAAACTGAGCTACAGATCTTCCCACAAATCCCCTGTCTAGGGTTATTACTGACTGCAGGAGGTCACACAAAGATGGGAAGGAAATGAAGCCATGGTGAAGTTTGGAAACAAAGCTGAAGATTCTACATGTGAGGTGTTGTTTAAAGGGAACCATGGCGTGGGGGGGGGTCACAGGGGCTGATGGGAGAACTCTGCTGTGAATCACAGACAGGCAGGGTATTATTGACATGGAGCTATATTGGGAAGTGTGGATGTGCAGAGGGATCTGGGTGTCCTTGTACACCAGGCACTGACAGCAGACAGGCAGCTGCAGCAAGCAGTTAGGGAGCTGAATGGTATATTTGCCTCCATTGCGGGAGGATTGGAGATCAGATGTAGGAATGTCTTACTGCAGTTATACAGGACCTTGGTGAGACCACACCTGGAGTAGTGTGTACAGTTTTGATCTCCCTACCTGAGGAAGGATATGCTTCCCACAGAGGGAGTGCAGTGGAGGGTCACTCGGCTGATCCTGGGGATGGTAGGGCAGTCCCGTGAGGAGAGGGTGGTTTGACGGGGCCCTGTATTCACCAGAGTATCGAAGGATGAAAGGGGGATCGGATTGAAACATGTAAAATTCCAACAGGGCTGGGCAGACTAGATACAGGGAGGGTGTTCCCCCCTGGGTGGGGGAGTCTAGATCCAGGGGACACAGTCTCAGGATATGGTGTAAGCCATTTGGGGTGGCATGGTAACTCAGTGGTTAGCACTACAGCCTCACAGCACCAGGGATCCAGGTTTGATTCCAGCTTCAGGTGACTGTCTGTGTAGAGTTTGCACATTCTCCCCGTGTCTGCGCGGGTTTCCTCCGGCTGCTCCGCTTTCCTCCCACAGTCCAAAGATGTGCAGGTCAGGGTGAATTGGCCATGCTAAATTGCCCATAGTGTTAGGTGCATTAGTCAGAGGTAAATATAGGGTAGGGGAATGGGTCTTCGGAGGGTTGGTGTGGACTTGTTGGGCCGAAGGGCCTGTTTCCATACTGTAGGGAATCAAATCTAATCACTTAGAACATAAAACAATACTGCACAGGAACAGGCCCTTCGGTCCACAATGTTGTGCTGAAAGGAGGAAATATTTCTTCACAGAGAGGCGATGGACCTGTGGAATTCTCCACCATTGGAGGCTGAGGAGGCCGGGTCACTGAGTATATTCATGGAAGGGGGAGATACCTTTGTTTTAGATTTTAAAGGCAGGAAAGCAGAGTATGCCATTGAGGTAGAGGATCAACTATGAACATACTGAATGGTGGAGCAGGCTCGAAGGGCCAAATGGCCTCCTCCTGTTCCTGTCTCTCTGTTCTTCTGAATGGAAGTCTGCAACCTGGGGTCAGGGCAGGTTTGTGGGGGTGGGTGGGTGGTGGAATTGTTTGGGGGCAGGGGGAGAGAGGGATAGGGGGGAACAGCTGGAGATGCATCAGAATGGGTGGGCTTGAGGAGTAACAGGGTGAGGGCTTCAGCAGCCGAACAGCTGAGGCAGGTGGGGGCGCGGGTGAAATCAAGCGACAACATGGATGAGGGGAGACGTAGACAGTTTCACAGATGAAGGCCAAAAACTCATCGCAATGTCTTTATTTTTTTCGCTTTAAGTCTGTTTTATACATGCACACGCACAACAAAAAAAAACAAAATTACCTTCTTAAGCGTCTGGCTTTGAATACATAAAAAAAAATGCTGCATCAGTTGCTCACATTGGGGAAGGTGCTTATACCGTGATAATTATCATCAAGGAATATTAATGTGTTCAGCATTTGCAACCTGAAAACTCATTATAGCTGAGGCAATGCACATCATCTGTGGACTGAGAATTTGGCCAGAGTTTGTTCATCACAGGGGTCACTGCCCGTGTGGGTCCAGGCTTCTCTAGGTTTTTATTTTAATCATGGATCCTCGCAAACATCGATTGGAGGGGTATTCATTTTCTGGGAAGTTTAATGCCTGCCAATATTTTTGCCCTGAACTTTTTTTTTTCCCTTTTCGCTGCGAATTTGTTTCCCTCCTCATTTATGTTCTGATCGCTCCCTGTGAAAATGCCCTTCTGAAAGGCGAGCAGTTGTTCAGAGTTGCTGCCTGAGCACAGTGCAAGCAGAGATTGGGGTTAGGAAAGTGCATTTTCTGGTCCCAGTCCCTCTCGACTGGTAATTACTGCTTCATTAGCACTTGGCACCGGTTCCTGTGGCTAAATTTAATCAAATGCTTCAGTATGGCACAGTAGTAATTGCAAAAAAAAACTCCACTTCAGGATTTTAAAAGGATTTTTCTTCCTTGCACCTCGATATCGCCGTGTTATTTTACTGAATAATTTATCCACAAGTTCAGAATCTGTATTTTCACATGGTATTAAAAATACCGGCTCAGAAATTGCAAAGTCTCCAAACCTTCCATGATGACAGAAGGATGAGTACCTGAACACCATTTCCTTTTATTTTGATTGGCGTGTAAAAAATTAAAATGGGTGTGAGCCGAGCTCCCACCTGGAAATATTACTTTTACCGTCTCCAATGTGAAGGAGGTGGTACCACCCCAGAGATAGGGAAAGGACAGTAAGTGGACAGATGGAGATCCCGAAATATCCCCTCCCATTCTGTCCCTCATATCGTGGACTCCTGTTCCCAGGAGCGATGGGCAGAAGAGTGGGAGCAGGAGCTGAGATCTCCTGCAGAGAACTGACAACGGCTCCACAGACCGAATGCTCTCTTTCACTCTATCTCCCTCTTTCTCTCACTTGCCCTCTCTCGTTCACTTTCTCCTTCTCTCCTGCTCGCTTTCTCTCTCTCTTCCTCACTGTCTTTGTCTCTCTGTCCCCTTCCTTCGCTCTCTTTCATTCTCTTTCTCTCTCTCCCACTTTCCTTTTATCACTATCTGTCTCTCTCTTTCTCACTCTATCTCTCTTTCTTTGTCTCTGTCCACCCTCCCCCCAACTTTTTCTTTCTCTGTCTCTCTCTCCTTCTTCCTTTTTTTCTCCATCTGTCTGTCTGTCTCTCTTTCTCACTCTTACCCCCTCTCTTTTTCTTTCTCTCTCCGTCCTTTCTTCCTCTGTCTGTCTGTCTGTCTCTTTCTCACTGTGTCCCTTTTCCTCTCTGTCTTTCTTTTCCTCTCTCTTTTGCTTCCTCCTCTTTCTCTTCGCTCCCCCCCCCCGCCTGTGCTGCAGAAACTTTGGCAGACTGGCAGGCTGTGTGCCCCCTCTCTCTCTCTCTCCTGCCGGTCCCTGGTTACTCTGTAGGATTTAGCTGCCAGTTGTTTGCCTGTAACCCTCCTGCTGGAATTGATTCAAATTAAAGCAGTGGGAACTAGGGTCCAAATCCCTGAATGCCAAGTCCCACTCCTTCATCAACATTCCAGCAAAGAGAGTAATTAAAGCAAAAAATTAATTCTGCTCAAAGCAGAGGAGGCACAAAATAACTGATATTAGCAGCACGATGATGAATGCTTGGCATCAAGGGAGGTCTCCAGGGAGGATAAAAGATTTCAGAGAGTTTTTTTTTGCATATCGCAGTTTTCTCATTATGAAACCTCGAGAAGATTGCTTTAGTGTATGCATGATATGTTAAAAGAGTAGGGTGGAAAAGAAAGGCAGCCACTTGTTCACAAGATACATCTTAATTAGTGGGCTCTTTAGCAGGCAGAACTGCAAAAAAACTCCGATGATAAATAGACTTTTTTTTGCGGCTGCTGTATGAATTCAGAACATTGGGGAAGATTCTGGGGGACTTCCTGTTGCTTGGGTTGTATTATGGGCTTTTGTTGCAACACTAATTGTAGCCAGTTTATTACCAGATGACATGAGGACACTGAAGTAATAAAACTGCAGACACAGCGATAGGAAATATGTTGGAACATAATCGAAGGCTAGAAGTACGTTCTGCCTCTCCTAAACTGCTGCACACAAATAAACTCAGCCCCATGTTACATACTTAATCATTAGAGAAATGCTACTTAAAGTGACTGCTCATGATGATTTGTGCAGGAGCTTATGTCTGTGCCTGTGTTTCCCCTCATGCTGTTGCCTAGCCCAAGTACTTATTTATCCTGAAACAACAACTGCATTGATGTAGCCTTATCTGTTAACGAATGGTTGGAAGTTTCACCGTAGAAGATTCTAGTTGGAAGTGGTCGTGGGTTTGGGAGGTGCGATTGCACGATCTTTGGTAAATATCTGCATTGCAACATAAGACCGTAAGATGTAGGGGTAGAAACAGGCCATTCAGCCTGTCATGTCTGCTCCGATATCCCGTGAGACCGTGGCTGAGTTCTCCATAGCTGAAATGCTCCTACGTAGACAGCATCCTGGTGAATTGCCTCTGTTCCCCCTCCAATCGCATCCTTCCTATAGCACGGAGACCAGAACTGTGATACACCACTGGTCTTCACTCACACAACCACCCTCTGTCTCCTGTCACTCAGCCAACTTTAGATCCAACTTGCCAAGTTATTCTGGATTCCATGAGCTTTTATCTCCTTCATCAGTCTCCCACATGGACCTTGTCAAAAGCCATAATGAAATCCAGATAAACTCCATCTACTGCGCTATTACCAGAAACTCACCTGGACTTGCCACATGAACACAATATCTACAAGAGCAGGTCCAAGGCTAGGGATACTGTAGCAAGTAACTCACCTCCTGACTCCCCAAAGCCTGTCCACCATCTACAAGGTACAAGGCAGGAGTGTGATGGAATACTCCCCACTTGCCTGGATGGGGGCAGCTCCAACAACACTCAAGAAGCTCAACACCATCCAAGACAAAGCAGCCCACTTGATTGGTATCACATTCACAATTATCCACTCCCTCCATCATTCAGTAGCAGCAGTGTGTACTATCTACAAGAAGCACTGCAGAAATTCATCAAAGATCCTTCAACAGCACCTTCCCAACCCATGGCCACTTCCATCCAGAAGGACAAGGGCAGCAGATGGACATGAGAACACCATCCCCGGCAAGTTCCTTTCTAAGCCACAATATATCACTGTTTCTTCTGTGTCGCTGGGTCAGAATCCAGGAATTCCTTCCCTAAGGGCATTGTGGGTCTATCCACAGCAGATGGACTGCAGCGGTTCAAGAAGGCAGCTCACCCCCCACCTTCTCAAGGGGCAACTAGGGATGGGCAGTAAATGCTGGGCCCACCATTGATGCCCATGTACTACAAGTGAATGAAAAAAAATGCCCTCATCTACACACTTAATCACCTCCTCAAGAAATTCATGTGACTTTGTTAGGTATGACCTCCCTCTGACAAAGCCATGCTGACTATCCCTGATCAAACCTAGGAACAGAGAGGAATTAAACATTGGGTCAGAGACCCTGTAGTTTCCTCCCTCATCTCCCACAGCAGCCTGGGATACAACTCAATCCAGAGCTGGGGATTTGTTCAATAATAATCCTCCAATACTCCCTATGTCAATCTGCTCAAGAGTCTCACCTTACTGAATTCTGTACCAATACCCTTCGAAGTGAATACAGATGTAAAGTACATGTTTAACACCCTATCAATGTCCTCGAGCTCTGTGCACAGACTGTCTCCTTGGTCCCTAATGTGTCCTACTTTCTCCCTGGTTATCTCTTCCATTTGATGTATTTATGGAATATCTTGGCATCCTCCTGAATCTTACCCAGCTGCGTATTTTCATGCCCCCTTTTTGCTTTCCTAAATTGCTTTTTGAAGTCCCCTCAGGATTTTCGATACTCTACGCGAGCCTCTGTTAATTTGCTCTCTTTGTATCTTTTCCTCAATCTTCCCAGCTGTCCAGGGTTCTCTGGGCTGGTTGCTCCTACATTTCACCCTAAAGGGAACATGTTGGGCCTTGTATACTTCCCAGGTCCATTGCAAATAACTCCCAGTGTTTTACTGGAGATTCACCCAGACTCCTGTGCTCAGAATACTTTGACCAGATCCTGCCTTATTTTAGTAAAATCGACCTTACCCCAATCTAAATCCCTTTTTCCATTTCCATAATAAATTTAAACCTGTGGTGCAGTGGTCCCCTACTGTTCTCCTCATACACTTCTGTGGGAAAGCTCCAAGATTTGGACCCAGCAACGTACCATAATCTTAAAGGACATGGGAGCAGGAGTACACCCTTTCGTCCACCAAGCCTGTTCCTCCAGCCATTGAGATCATGTCTGATCTCATAGTGAAGGAACAGCAATATATTTCCAAGTCAGGATGGTGAGTGGCTTGAAAGGGACCTTTCAGGGGGTGGTGTTCCCATGTATCTGATGCCCTTGTCTTTCTAAGTGGTAGAGGTCATGGGTTTGCAAGGTGCTATCCGAGGAACCTTAAAGGGTCACTGGAGTGTATTTTATGGATAGTACACACTACTGCTTCCCATCAGTGGGGGTGGGAGTGGATGTTTATGGGTGTGGGGCCAATCAAGCAGGCTGTTTTGCCCTGGACGGTGTGAAGCTTCTTGAGTGTTGTTGGAGCTGCCCCCATCACACGCCTGACTTGTGCTTTGTAGACAGGCTTTGGGGAGTCAGAAGGTGACTTACTTGTTGCAATATCCCTAGCCTCTGACCTGCTCTTGTAGCCGCTGTGTTTATATAATGAGTCCAGTTGACTTTCTGGTTGATGGTAACACTCAAGATATTGATAGTGGGGGGTTCTGTGATGGTAGCACCATTGGATGTCAGTGAATGTTAGATTCTCGCTTGTTGGTCATTGCCTGGCAATTGTGTGGCATGAATGTAACTGGTCATCTATCGCCAAAGTACTCTACACCTGTGTTGCTGAGGCAGCCATTTTCCTTGTGGAGGTCTTTCTGAACCTGCCCTGCCACCTTCAGTGATTCTGAGTACACATACCTCCCCCAAAGTTCCTTCTAACTCATAACTTCGCAGGTCATCCCATAGTCCCACCATTCCTGAGGCACAGTTACAACAATTAAAAGGCACCTGGTCGGGTACATGAATAGGAAAGGGTTAGAAGGATATAGGCCAAATACAGGCAAATGGGACTAGTTCAGTTTAGGACTGTATGATTCAGCATCACTTACATTTGGATGATGATGGGGGTGATGTGCAGTCCCTGTTCCAGGTTGTATGAGCCTTCAGTTTGATAGTTACAGAGTGATTCCAAATTTACAAGATCCTCACAGTTAATGACTCTGTTTAATAGTTGTGTTTGCCAGGAATGGACCCAAAGATGCAGTCGTGCATAAAGACAGCTGATTGGTGAGATACCCTCAATTCTCCATCACTTGGTATTCTGAATGGAATACAGCTGTCACTTCCTGGAGGAATATTCTGCAAAAGGACCGTGTGATGTTTAACAAGTCTTTGAACGTCACCTTACTGGTATCCACACACTGGAACCACATTGAGTGACACAGAGTCCTTGGGAATAGGCCATTCAATCCCTTGAGCCATTTAATACAATCAAGGCTGACCTCATCTCATCCTCATCTCACACTTTCCAGCCCATTCCCCATAACCCTTCAACTGATGAAAAATCTGTCTGTCTCCTCCTTAAATTTACTCAGTGTCTCAATATCCCCCCACATTCTGGGGGAGTGAATCCCACAGATTCATGTCCCTTTGAGAGAACTAATCCCTCCCCATCTGCATTTGTAAATCTGTCCCCCACCTTATCCTAAAGCTGTGACCTCTCGTTCTAGACTGTTCCCACATGAGAAAACTTCCTGTCTGCGTCTACTGTGTCAAACCCCTTAAGCATCTTATATGACCTCCTCTCATTCTTCTGAACTCCAGAGAGTATCAGTGATTTTTGAGAAGATTAATAGCTCAGGTTGATGATAAATGTGTAAGTTAGCTCGCTGAGTTGGAAGGTTTGTTTTCAGACGTTTCATCTCCGGTGAGAGTCTCTGGTGAAGCACTGGTGGAATGTCCCACATCTCTGTTTATAGGTCTTCATTTCTTAAGGTGGATGATGTCATTTTCAGTTCTTTGTTTCAAGGAAAGGTAGGTAGGGTCTAAATCAATGTGTTTATTGAGGGAGTTCTGGTTAGAGTGCCAGGCCTCGAAGAATTCTCGTGCGTGTCTTTGTTTTACTTGCCCTAGGATGGGTGTGTTGTCCCATCAAAGTGGTGTCCTTCTTTGGCTGTGTGTATGGAAACTAGTGAGAGAGGGTCATGTCTTTTTGTGGCTAGTTGGTGTTCATGTATCTTGGTGGCAAGTTTCTGCTCAATCTCTCCTCATAAGACCAACTCCTCATCTCTGGGATCTCTCGTCAACCTCCATTGAACTGCCTTCAATGCAACTACATCCCACCTCAAGGAAAGGGATGCAGACTATACACTGTACTTCAGGTGTTGTCTCACTAATGCCTTGTACTGTTGCAGCGTTCCCCGTGTGAAGTTTACACATTCTCACCGTGTCTGTGTGGATTTCTGCCGTACGTCTGAAGATGTGCTGGTTAGAATGGATTGGCCATGCCAAATTGCCCCACAGCGTCCAGGGATTAGCCGTGAGAAATCCAGGGTTTCGGGGATAGGTGGAGAGGGTAGGATAGGTGGGATGCTCTTTGGAGAGTCAGCATGGACTCTCTGTGCCAAATGGGCTGCTTTCATGATGTAGGGATTCCATGATCTCACATGATTTCACACACTCTACTCCTTTGGCAATAAATGCCAGAAGTTTCTCTGTCTCTCTTAAATGGGAGACTTCTAAATTTTAAACAGTGCCTCCTCGTTCTAGACTCTCTCAGAAGGGAAACATCACCCAACATTAATTCTGCCAAGTCCCTCAGGATCTTTTGTGTTTTAATAAGATGACTTCTCATAAGAACTGCTGCAGGTATAGACCCAACCTCAAGGCTGAGATAGATAGATTTTTCATCAGAGAGAGAATCAAGGAGTATTGGGAAAAGCCAGGATAGTGGAGTTAAGGGTCATCATTGAATGGTGGAGCAGGCTCGATGGGCTGAATGGCCTACTTCTGCTCCTGTGGTATAATAACCTCCTCAACCTTGTCCTCATCAGACAACCTCCTACTACTCTTCATCTCTCCCGATGAAGAGGCAGAGATGAGGGAGAGTCTTTTCCATTGTGGGGGAGAGGTGTGACTTTAGAACTCTCTGTCTCAGAAGGGGGGGGTGGGATGGGGTGCAGGTGGGCCACAAACAGGTTAGATTGGTCTAAGTGGCCTACCTTTGTCCAGTTCACATGTGTGTATCCTTCAATTCCTTTTAGCGTTGATGTATTCACCTCCCTTCAGGTAATCTCCAGGGCATGGATGGGGGAAAGGTTACAGTAAAGATTTTAATCTCTGGAGATATTGTATTGCACAGTTTGTAGCGAGAGTTGTTGATGATCTGATTTTTGGGAAAATCAACCACCCGTGCATTAATAGCGAAGATATTTCACGCTCCCCAGAATGAGGATTTATGAATAGCAGCAATCATGTTAATCATGGATTACCCAGCATTAATAGTTCCTTACTGGAATGAGCCGGTCTGCCAGACCATGCAGATGGTTGGAACCAGTCACCTCCAGCCCAGTCCTGTTCAGTGCCTCTCTGGTTTCTCACCAACATATTGAAAAGAACACCGAGGGCTGGAAGGATGGTTAGAGTGCTTGCAAAGGGTGACAGCTGGATGATCACATCTCCTTTATTTTTGGTGAGCTCCCGCTCAGAGGCTTTTGTAGAGGCGCAGAAACACACCCTTTGGTCCAACTCATCCATGCGGACTTAGTTTCCCAAAACTAAACTAGTCTCACTTCCCTGCAATTGTCCCTTTCCCTCTCTAAACCTTTCCTATTCATGTACCTGTCCAAACATCTTTTACAGGTTGTAATTGTACTTGCATTTACTGTGCCCTCTGGCAGTTTGTTCTACAAACGAACCATCTAACTGTGTGAAAAATTGCCCTTCAGGTACTTTTTAAATCTTTCTCCTCTCACCTTAAACCTATGCCCTGTAGTTTTGAACTCCCCAACCCTGGGGAAAAGACCTTTGCTATTCACCTTATCCATGCCCCTCAGTGATTTTATAAACCTCCTACGCTCCAGGGTAAAAAGTCCCAGCCTATCCAGCCTCTCCTTATAACTCAAACCCTCCAGTCCTGGCAACATCCTGGGAAATCGTTTCTGAACCCCTCTCCAGTTTAATAATATCCTTGCTGTAGCAGGGTGACAAGAATTAGATACAGTATTCCAGAAACAGCCTCATCAATATCCTGGACAACTTCAACATCCCAACTCCTCTACTCAATGGTCTGAGCAATGAAGGGAAGAGTGCTAAATACCTTCTTAACCACTCTGTCTACCTGTGACACAACTTTCAAAGAACGATGTACCTGAACCCCAGGTTCCTGTTCGACAACACTACCCCGCGCCTTACCATTAACTGTGTAAGTCCTGCCTTGTTTGTTTTACCAAAATGCAATAGCTCACATTTATCCAAATTAACCTGCATCTGCCACTCCTCAGCCCATTGGCCCAATTGAT
This sequence comes from Hemiscyllium ocellatum, assembly GCF_020745735.1. Taxonomy (NCBI): domain Eukaryota; kingdom Metazoa; phylum Chordata; class Chondrichthyes; order Orectolobiformes; family Hemiscylliidae; genus Hemiscyllium; species Hemiscyllium ocellatum. The sequence goes on from NC_083404.1 coordinate 139,120,816, forward strand.
CAAGATCCCATTGTAACCTTAGATAACCTTGCAACAAGCTGTAAGAAAGTGTGAGAAGATAGAGGGAGGAGGGGACAACAGAATGGATGGAGTGTGGTGGGGTAAAAGACAGGAGGAGTTAAACAAGTAAAAGGATGGTAGTTCCATCTGGAAGGGGAGGGGCAGCAGATACAAAATTCCTGAAGAAGGGCTTATGCCCGAACCATTGATTCTCCTGCTCCTCGGATGCTGCCTGACCTGCTGTCCCAGCACCACACTTTCGGCAGCAGATACATGGGAACACCACCCCTTGCAAGTTCCCCTCCAAGCCGCTCACCATCCTGACTTGGAAATATATCGCCCATTCCTACACCGTCGCTGGGTCAAAATCTTGGAATTCCCTCCCTAAGGGCATTGTGGGTCTACCCGCAGCACATGGACTCCAGAAGGCAGTTCACTCCCACCTTCTCAAGGGGCAACTAGGGATGGGGAGTAAATACTGGGCCCAGCCAGTGACTCCCACGTCATGTGAGTGAATAAAAAAGAAGTTAACATTTCAGGTCAACCAGAAAGGGGTAGAGTTGCCGATGCAGCAGGTTTAGATGGTGCTTAGGTAGAGGGAGAGATAGGAGAGGTTTGTGTTTGGTTTGGTTTCTTAAAAATGACTCAATTAATCATGACAGGATTCAAGGACAGGAACAGGGATGTCTTGCCGTAATTATACAGGGGCCTTAGTGGAACCACCCAGGAGTAGTTTGGGTCTCCCTATCTTAGCTGAAAATGTGTTGCTGGAAAAGCGCAGCAGGTCAGGCAGCATCCAAGGAGCAGGAGAATCGACGTTTCGGGCATAAGCCCTTCATCAGGAATGAGGAAAGTGTGTCCAGCAGGCTAAGGTAAACGGTATGGAGGAGGGACTTGGGGGAGGGGTGATGGAGATGCGATAGGTGGAAGGAGGTCAAGGTGAGGGTGATAGGCCGGAGTGGGGTGGGGGCGGAGAGGTCAGGAAGAAGATTGCAGGTTAGGAGGGCGGTGCTGAGTTTGAGGGATTTGACTGAGACAAGGTGGGGGGAGGGGAAATGAGGAAACTGGAGAAATCTGAGTTCATCTCTTGTGGTTGGAGGGTTCCCAGGCGGAAGATGAGGCGCTGTTCCTCCAGCCGTCGTGTTGCTATGGTCTGGCGATGGAGGAGTCCAAGGACCTGCATGTCCTTGGTGGAGTGGGAGGGGGAGTTGAAGAGTTGAGCCAAGGGGTGGTTGGGTTGGTTGGTCCGGGTGTCCCAGAGGTGTTCCCTGAAGCGTTCCGCAAGTAGGCGGCCTGTCTCCCCAATATAGAGGAGGCCACATCGGGCCTGACCTGCTGTGCTTTTCCAGCAACACATTTTCAGCTCTGATCTCCAGCATCTGCAGTCCTCACCTTCTCCCTATCCCAGCAAGGATGGTCTGACGATGGAGGGAGGGCAGCGAAGGTTAACCAGACTGACTCCTGTGAACAGTGGGACTAACTCACATGGAGTGGGAGTGCGGACTGTATTCGCTGGGGGGATCTCAGAGAAAGCTGATTGTGTCAAATAGTGGAGCAGACTTGCCGGGGCGCATAGCCTACTCCCGCTCAAATTTTCCATGCGATTTAAACTTTTTTGGTGATAGTCACAGTTGCAGCAGTTTTCATTAACAACACCCCACCCCCCCCTCAGCCCCCCAACAACTGACACATCCTTTGCTAATAAGCTTGGCAGAGTGAGATTTAGTAATTGATTTTCTGATAGAACACAACAGGGACACAATCCCAAACCAACACCACAAGCACAAGTTGATTTAAAAGTGAAAATAGGATTGCAACTCCTGTGTTCCAGTCACTAGGGATGTATCACAGGGCTTTTTGTCTGAACCAGTTTGGTCATTAAAATACCCAAATCATTTTAATATTTGCATTGAAAAAAAGGGCAGGCTTCATTTGGTGCACTCTCCATTTACCGTTTCCACAGGCGCCAGGTTTGCATTTATGTAGCGCTTTCCCTGATGGCAGTGTGCAGGAAATGTAATGAGGTTACCCAGGTGGATCTCATAGAATCTGAGTTCCCTGACTGGGGCTGTTAACCTGGTCCAATCAGGGAGCCCTGGCTGACAGATAGAAACAGGAGTGTCCACCTTGTGTCTTTCACTGTGTTTCACACCTGCACAAAAATAAAGAACTGGAGTATCAGACATCCTGTTCACTCTGAGAGCTGGCTGTGAGGGAGCTGGATCAGTGTGTGTGTGTGTGTGTGTGTGTGTGTCTGTAAGACTAAAAAAAAAGGAGTGTCAGAGGTTCTGTTCACTCTGAGAGCTGGCTGTGAGGGAGCTGGATCAGTGTGTGTGTGTGTGTTTGTGTGTGTGTGTCTGTAAGACTAAAAAAAAAGGAGTGTCAGAGGTTCTGTTCACTCTGAGAGCTGGCTGTGAGGGAGCTGGGTCAGTGTGTAGTGAAGGACTCCATTGTATTAATGAGGAGAGGACACTGATTCTGTTGGTGTCTTCTCATTGAGGAGGAAGAGTTTATTTTGAAGTTTTTTGTTTCTTCGTTATTGTTTATTGTGATTGTTTGTTTTCTGCCTTTTCGTTTCTTTTTGCTTTTTTATGAAAAAAAACAGGAGTGTCACAGATTCTGTTCACTCTGAGAGCTGGCTCTGAGGGAGCTGGCTCAGTGGCAAAGGACTGTCCATTTTCTGTCAGGGAGGAGACTGATCTCTGTGCTGGCAGGGCCTTGGTCAGTGAGTTATTACTGCTGTTGGGTTTCCTACTGAGTGTTCCTTGCTCTAACCCCTTGTTTCAGGTGGACTTTTTGATGTTTGGTTTTTCTTGTTTGTTGTGGTTGCTTTCTTTCTGATTCTTTCTGTTTCTTCCCTGTAATTTGAAACTGTGCTCAACTGCACAGGCAGCTACTGACACCACCACCACCACTGCTACTGCAGCCTGGGCCTAGTCCAAAAGGAAAATAAACAGGAGTGTCAGAGGTTCTGTTCACTGTGAGAGCTGGCTCTGAGGGAGCTGGCTCAGTGTCAAGGGACCTCCATGTGTAAATAAAGGGAGATTGGATGACTGGATACCAGCCCCTCTGGAGTTATCTCAAGGACATTTCCAAAGCTTTTGCAGTTGATAAAAGTATCTGGATGGGTATATGAATAGGAAGGGTTTGCGTCATAGAGTCATAGGTTTGGAGGGATATGGGCCGGGTGCAGGCTGGTGGGACTAGATTGGGTTGGGATATCTCATAGGCATGGACGGGTTGGACCGAAGGGTCTGTTTCCATGCTGTACATCTCTATGATTCAGTATTTCTCAAAGTGTAGTAATTGTGTTCATTAGGAAAAGTGGGAAGCTTCCAGCTCCATATGTCTCCATTATTCCTTCCTGGGATGTGGATATCACTGAAAAGACCAACATTTGTTGCCCACCCCTTGAACTAAGTGTCTCACTCAACCATTAAAGAGGGCAGTTAAGAGTCAACCACATTGCTGTGGGTCTGGAGTCACATGTAGGTCAGACCGGGTAAGGGCAGCAGATTTCCCTCCCTGAAGGACATCAATGAAACCGATGGATCTTAAGAACAATTGATGAGAGTTTTAATGTCGCTATCACTAAAACTAGCTTTCAAATTCCACTTTTATTTATTGAATTTAAATGCCACACAATATCATTTGAACCCAGATCCCCAGAGCATTAACCTGGGCGTCTGAATATTAGCATTAATTTCAAGTGCGTCAGAACACTAGAGCAGAGCTGTACTGCTGAGGCTGTAAAAGGCTCTGGTCAGACCACATTTGGAATATTTGGAGCAGTTTTGGGTTCCTTATCCAAGGAAAGATGTGCTAGTGTTGATGGAGGTTTACAAGTATAATCCCAGGGATGAAGGGTTTGTCACATGAGGAGCAGTTGAGGAATCTGGGTCTGTACTCAATGGATTTTCGAAGAATGAGGGAGGATCTGATTGAAAATTACAGAATACTGAGAGATCTGGACAGAGTGGACTTGGAGGAGATGTTTCTACCGGTAGGAGAGACTCGGACCCAAGGGCACAGCCTCAGAGTGGAGGGATGACCCTTTGGAACTGAGATGAGGAGGAATTTCTTCAGCCAGAGGTTGGAGACTCTGTTGGATTCAATGCTGCAGAATCCAAATCATTGGGTGTATTTAAGACAGAGATTGACTAGCAAGGGGATCAATGGTTACGGGAGAAGAGGGGAGGATGGGAGGTTGAGAAACATACCAGCTGTGATTGAATGGCAAAGAAAACTTGATGGGCCAAATGGTCTAATTCAGGCTGTTACGGAACAGCTGGGATACCATGAACAGTTGTGGTCCTGTTATCTAAGGGCAGATGTTTTCGGCATTAGAGACAGTCGCTGGTTGGATTTAAACCCTTGTGCCTACAGCTTTCACCTGGACTGTTTGATTCCTAGTCCCCCAACATCACCACAGTGCTCCTCTCTCCCCATAGTGAGCGGATAATCCCGTTAGTTTGTGAAATACATGCAGAGTAGTGCAGCTTTGGAATTCTCTTCCCCAAACCACTGGTCGATTCTATTTCAATTGTTAAATTAACATGAGGTAATCAATTTCTTTATTAAGCCAATGTGTTAAGGGATATGGCCAAAGGCAGGGATATGGAGTTTGGCCATTGAATGGCGAGCAGGCTCAAGGGGCTGAATGGCCTACTCCAGTTCCTGTGTTCCTCTGGATATTTAATAACCAGGACACTGGATAAATCCAGCATTCCTGCCCAACATTACACCAGTGACCACACTTCAGAGGATGTCAAGAGACCCAGATAATGTTCTAGGGAGCCTGGGTTTGCATTCTGGTATGGCTGATGCTGGAATTTAAATTCATTAAAATAAAAATCTAGAATTAAGTACCTAATGTTGACCACAAAACTGCTGAGCAATGCTGTTCCCTAATCTCTGCCATCCATCGGTGGCTCAGTGGTTAGCACTGCTGCCTCATAGCATGAGGGTTCCAGGTTCAATCCCAGCCTCAGGTGACTGTCTGTGTGGAGTATGCACATTCTCTCCGTGTCTGCGTGGGTTTCCTCCGGGTGCTCCAGTTTCCTCCCACAGTCCAAAAATGTGCAGGTTAGGTGAACTGGCCATGCTAAATTGCCCGTAGTGTTGGGTGCACTAGTCAGAAGGAAATGGGTCTGGGTGGGTTACTCTTTGGAGGGTCAGTGTGGACTGGTTGGGCCGAAGGGCCTGTTTCCACACTGTAGGGAATCTAATCTAATCTAATCTAATCCCTACTTGGTCTGCCCGTGTAACGCCAGATCCTCAGTGATAAGGTTGACCTTTGTTAGTATGGTTTCAATATAAAGCATAGATCATGGTATGTGTTCACACATCTTGCTTGCCTGGATTAACTCAGGGACAAAAGCAGAAATTGCTGGAAAAGCTCAGCAGGTCTGGCAGCATCTGTGGAGAGAAATCAGAGTTAACATTTCAGGTTGAGTAACCCTTCCTCAGAACTGATGTTCAGGGTTTGGATGTCTAATCGTGCCCTATCATTGTGCTTAACATCCTCACCCACTCTCTGGGAAAGGTTAGCATGGAATAATGCCAGGCGCAGACTCACACAAAGGACTGGCGTTTATTTACAGTGGTATAGCAGCTTCACAGTGGCAGCATCTTGTGGACTCCCTGAATGTTTCTAGTGCGGGATTACAGCAGTCTCGGTTTTAATACCAGCGGGAGATAGGGAGTATAAAAGCAATATAATTTGATGACAAAATGATCAGCCAGCGACTGGAAGTTTCTTTATGATCTCGATAATAATGGGAGAGGGAAACGGAATATGCAAAATGTAACGAGATTTTAACGGGGAGACAACGGCTGACATTTTAACCTGCAAATTAATCCTTTTTATCATCATAAATCTCTCAGAAAGTATGATTTCTTTTGCACGTTTATTTTCCCATCTAAAGCCTCTGCTCCCAAGGCAGAGGATCTGCTAGACTTCCTGTTGTTGCAGTGACCTTTAGACGGGGCTGGAGGGTTGCAGATTGGCCGGAGAGTTATCAGTCTTTGGGGAAATATCTAACATCCCTGCTTCCCCACCCGCAGAGCAGTGGTTGGTGTTGAGGCCCCGTTTAATGGATTTTCTGAGGGAAGGGATGGGGTGAGGGGTCAGTGAAGAAAGGTGGAGTTTATGGTCAAGGAGCAGTTAGGGTCTTACTGAATGATGGAACACCTTTAGTGGGCTGAATGGACTATATCTCGTGTTGAGTGTTGCCTCGCATTGAGGGTTTGTGGGCTGTCCGTGCCCTGTGCTGGGATGTCATCGGTACGTGACAACTGAAACACAGAAACATAGCAGGGGTGGGCCATTCGGCCCTTCAAGCACGCTCTGCCATTTACAATGACCATGGCTGGTCATGTAGCTTGCTGGACTACTTCGGGGGGGGGGGCAATCAAGAGTCAACCATATTGCCATGGGTATGGAGTCACGTGGGTTACACACTGGGTGAGGATGGCACTTCACTGGATATTGGCCAGATGGGTTTTAGAACAATCAATGGTAGCTTCATGGTCACCATCACCGTCAAGTCGAGATCTTGTTCCTGGAGCTGGAGTTTTGAAGCATTCTGTCATCGTGATCTGTAATGCCCGGTCTGAAAGGGATCCAGTAGGAACGTTCCAAAGGGACTCGGAGAAATGCAGGTTAGAGGAAGGAGTGGTATTGGCAGGGGGAAGGGCAAGGAGCCTCAGGTCATTGGGCAAATTAAATGGCGCTTCTGGTGAGTGTTCTGTTGAAATTCGGATGTGAAGAAACCGTTGAGTGGCCGAATCAGTGACTCGATGAAGTGTGGCGCAGGAAAGGCACAGCAGGTCAGGCAGCATCTGAGGAATTCCTGATGAAGGGCTCCTGCCCGAAATGTCAATGTTCCTGCTCCTCGGTTGCTGCATGAACTGCTGTGCTTTTCCAGCACCACTCTAATCTTGAAAGTGACCTTCCTGCCAGGCAGGTCTGTGTGGAATGTTGCACTGCCATGTACGGTCACAAATGCCTATTTCTTACCTTGTTGGTAATTGTACTCTCATTGTTTGGAGGAATATGGAGCAGCCTTCACTCCCATACTCTAAGACTAGATTGTGAGACTACCCCATAACCCTAGGAGAAAGCGAGGACTACAGATGCTGGAGATCAGAGCTGAAAATGTGTTGCTGGAAAAGCGCAGCAGGTCAGGCAGCATCCAAGGAGCAGGAGATTCGACGTTTCGGGCATGAGCCCTTCTTCAGGAATGAGGAAATGTGCCAAGCAGGCTAAGATGGCTTAGTCTGCTTGGCAATCTTTCCTCAATCCTGATGAAGGGCTCCTGCCCAAAACGTCAATTCTCCTGCTCCTTGGATGCTGCCTGACCTGCTGCGCTTTTCCAGCAACACATTTTCAGCCTCCTCCCCGATTGGACCAGGTTAATAGCCCCACTCAGGGAACTTAGATTATGCAGTCTCCGCCTGGTTGCTATCCCAGCAATTATACCACCAGACCATTGCCTCCCGCGTATTGCCTGACTCTATGAAGTAAGTTTCTGAAAGTAAATTCCTTCAAGGCTTCCCATGACCAGATCACGAACTATTGATGATGGGTGAGAAAGACTATTTGGCCAACCCTCAAACCTGATCCAATTGGGTCAGGAGTCATTTTGCTTTCCAATTGGAGCAGGGGCTTGTGTGTTATATGGGTAGTTTTCTTGGCCAATTATTGGCGGGAGCATGGTGTAGGTCATATGGTGAAACCTCCAGGAGTACATTTAGTCGCTGTTGGCAACCCTCAGTGGTAGGGTGGAGGCAGAAGAGATTTAATAACAAAAGATTTTGTTTTACACCAGCCAACGAGAGTAGTAGTGGATATGGTGCAGAAACAAAGGCTGCGTCCAAATGAGGCGTGAAAGGCTATATAACCCCATCTGAGTACAACATAAAAGGATACAGCAAGAAAGATACAGCCAGACTGGTCCAGCCAAACATGAGAAAGAAAAGATGCAGAGAACAAGATGGAACTGAGGTTATAATCTAAAGAGAGTTGGCAAACCCAGCCTGTGTTCTCCAGAGTTTTGAAGATTGAGAAATGATTTCATTAAAACTGACAAACTACCTCTTAAAGGGATAGACAGGGGAGATGCTGGTGGGATGGTTCCCCTGGGTAGGGAGTCAAGATCTAGGGGGCGCCATTTAAAAATAAGGGGGATACCACTTATATCTGGTTGAGATTCTTTGTGGGAACTCAATCTTTGAACACATTGAATATGGAGGCTGATTGCTCTCTGGTTAGCTGTGGGCTGTAGGGTTATAGGGAGGGGTTAGATGAAAGATCGGTCAGCCACATTTGTGTCAAATGATGTGATAGACCTGATGGGCTGAACGGCCTCCTCCTGTTCCTGTGCACCTGAGGTTTTTGAACTCAGACCTCTGCGGAGAACCGCACTGAAAGGCTTACTGTTGTCTGTCCCGACGGCACAGGAACCGGGTGAGAGCCCGAGGACAGGAAGGACCGAGTGGTAACAAAGTGGGGAATTAGGATAGCAGCCACTCAGAAACCCAGGCTCATCCTTACTTATTACAGACCAGAAGGAGGCCATTGCGACTGCACTGGTTCTGTCCCCTCGTACCAATCTCCTGCCTTTTCCCCATACCTCTACTCATCATTTCTATCCTAATAACCATCCAGTGCCCCTGTCGAATCTCTCCGTTGGACCTGCCTCCCCCTCATCTCCAGGGAATGCATGGTGACCATTCACTGGGTTCAATAGTTGTTTCTCATGTCACCCTTGCTTCTTTTCATAGCACTTTAAACCTACACCCTCTTGTTCTTGTTCCTCTTTCGAAGAGGAACAGCTTCCCTTCATGTCCTTTGCCCAGCCCGCTCATTATTTTGAAAACCTCCATCAGATCTCCTCCCAGCCTTCGTCTCTCCAAGGAGAACAGTCCCAACCTCTTTGCTCTCTTACTGAGTTCTGCAAAGCAGGCCCTCCCAGTCTGTCTTTGGGCTCACTCAGGCAGAGGAGAGCACACTGTGAGCAGTGCCCTAGATAGAGTGAAGTGCAGGGAAATCACTGCTTCACCTGGAAGGTGTGTCTGGGGTCTTCCACAGTGAGAGAGGAGTGAGAGGCCAGGCATGAGGGAGGGATGATGTCTGATGAGTGACTTGGGAGTGGTCTGGGGTGGCATGGTGGTGACAGAACACTTGATAGCCCCCTAGACAGGACCGCCGTGGTTCAAGAAGGCAACCCAATGCCACCTTCTCAAGAGGCAAAAGGAAGGGGCGATGCATTGTCGCCCAGGAGAGAGTGTTGATGGTCTATGTGCTGTAGGTAGACCCACAATGCCCTTAGGCAGGGAATTCCAGGGTTTTAACCCAGCCACGCTGAAGGAACGGCGATATATTTCCAGGTCAGGATGGTGAGGGGCTTGGAGGGGAACTTGCAGGGGGTGGTGTTCCCAGGTATCTGCTGCCCATGTCCTTCTAGATGAATTTGGAAGGTGCTGTCTGAGGATCTTTGGTGAGTTTCTGCAGTGCACCTTATAGATAGTACACACTGCTGCTCCTGACCGTCGGTGACAGAGGGAGTGGGTGTTTGTGGGTGTGATGCCAATCAAACGGGGGCTGCTTTGTCCTGGATGGTGTTGAGCTTCTTGAGTGTTGTTGGAGCTGCCCCCATCCAGGCAAATGGGGAGTATTCCATCACCCTCCTGACTTGTGGCTTATAGATGGCCTTGTGGAGCCAGGAGGTGAGTTACTTGCTGCAGTGTTCCTAGCCTCTGGCCTGATCTTGTAGCCGCTGTGTTAATGTGGCAAGTCCAGTTCAGTTTCTGTTCAATGGTAACCCCCAGGATGTTGACAGTGGGGGATTCAGTAATTCAGTTACCTGTTTGTGTACGGTAACAGATCGTCATAAATGATGTGTGTGTAAAATTTACCCTTAGACCAATGATTGACAGATCAATGAGCCGGTCACTTTTAATCTGGCCAGGGACACTGGCCAATCAGAGATGCAGCTTTAGCAGATTATGGAAAGGATACATTGCTAATCCTAAACACTGCAAATCGCTCTGAACAGAATGAACCGTGTTACTCTGTCATGCTTCTCTGTTTCTCTCTCTCTCTCTGAACACAGGGGGATGACTGTGAACCGGTGCCTGTTTTATAATGTAATCAGTCTCGTGGCTTCTAACTGCTCTTTTTCACACTGAATCCCAAAAGCGAGGCAATTAAGAGGTTTACTTTGAATATTGTGTCTGGGCTTGGCATCATCCCCAGTCCCAGCCTCTCCTGACTGTCCAGGCCGTCAGTGTGACGGCTTAGCCAGCCTTCAGCTGCTGCCTTTCTGATCACTTCACCCTGCCCTCCCCTTCACAGTCCGAGTGAGGGCAAGACTTTGACGTCAAGCACCTTATTGTGTGGCAGATGGGATCCCCCATCGACCTGAGGAGCAGGGAAATGGGAGGCTATAAAACTGTAACTCACTCTCGCTCCCCGTAAACAGAGGACTCAGGAGGGAGGGGAAGAGGACATGATGTGTGTGTGTGTGAGAGAGAGAGGAGAGAGAGATGAGGGAGGGAGTGCGAGAGAGGAGGCCAAAGAGAGAGAGAAATTAGGGGAGAGAAGGGAAACAGAGAGAGAGAGAGAAACAAAAAGAAGAGAATGAGAAAGAGTGAGGGAGGAGGGGAGACAGGCAGGGAATAAGAAGAATGGAAGAGAGAGAAAAGAGGGAGAAAATGCCTGAGGAAGAGGGGAGGATGGAAGAGAGGCAAGAGATTGAGGAAGAGGGAAAGAGAGAGAGCAGTGGGGGGAGATGAGGGAGGGAGAAACAGAGAGAGAGAAGTGCGGGGAGATGAGGGAGGGAGACAGAGAGAGAGCTGTGAGGGTAGGTGAGGGAGGGAGAGAGAGAGAGAGAGCAGTGGGGGGAGATGAGGGAGGGAGGGAGAGAGAGAGAGAGAGAGAGCAGTGGGGGGAAGATGAGGGAGGGAGACAGAGAGAGAAAGAGAGCAGTGGGGGGAGATGATGGGGGGAAACAGAGAGAGAGAGAGAGCAGTGGGGAGAGATGAGGGAGGGAGGGAGACAGAGAGAGAGAGAGCAGTGGGGGGAGATGAGGGAGGGAGACAGAGAGAGAGAGTAGTGGGGGAGATGAGGGAGGGAGACACAGAGAGAGCGAGAGAGCAGTGAGGGGAAGATGAGAGAGGGAGACAGGGGAAAATGAAGGCAGAAACTCGGAGGTTTTTCTGTCTTCTCTCTGTGTGAGGTGAAAGGTACAAGAAGCTGATCAGTGCTGTTCACCACCACAGGCATTCTGTACTCAGCATAATCTCTGGACTTTGGCATTTGTCTGCAACGGGTAATTAGTGCATTGCATAACTAGCCTGTGGCGCTGATTATTGCCTCTATATCTGAATCTTCCAGACAGGACAAAAAAACCCAGTGTGTATTAACACAAAATATTACCTTGTATATTAACCAGAGCAAACAGCAGTTCATGAAAATGCATACTTTAGACTTTTATAAAGCTACTTAGCCAGGCACTGATTTTTCTCCACATCCATTTCCATCATTATTGCTCAATTACTGTGGTTCTGTTCAATTCTGTATCTCGGTGAGAAGCAGGACTGCACCATGGACAAGTGAATATTTTAACATAGGTGCCGCAAACGAACATAAATCCTTCACAAGTAGCTTTTATCTGGGAATGCTATAACGGTAATGGAATATTTAATGATCATTCAAGGACAAACTACAGTAATTCATTCCTGGTGGCAGTTAAAGATGGCACAGTAAATATGGAAAACAGAATTATCACTCACTCAGCTCTGTGCTGGTCACTAGGCCGATGATTAAAACTTCACCAGCTTCTGACTTCAGGCAATTTGTAAACTATTGCAACAGATCAAAGTACTTAAACTTAAAAATGTTTAACCACTCGATTCCAACACTACCTTTGACTGAATGGTGTTCCTCAGTGCTATATCGAAACAGGCCAGTGGTTAAGGGTTGTGGGCACTGCCTGTCTCTAATTGCCCAGAGGGCTGTTGAGAGTTAGCCACATTGCTGCAGGTCTGGAGTCACGTGGATCAGACCAGGTAAGGGTGGCAGATTCCACCTCCATAAAAGACATTAGTGAACCAGATTGGGTGTTTACAACAATTGATGGTTGCATTTATGTGAGTGCCTTACTCCTCCAGATTTTTATTTAATTTAAATTTCCACTATCTGCCATGGTGGGGTTTGAACCCAGTACCTATAAGACTATAAGACATAGGAGTGGAAGTAAGGAGGAGAAGATTAGCCTGGGGTTCGGGATTATTAATCCGATGACTTTCCACTATGCCACCACCCAGCCCCTTTCTGCTCTGAATGAGCCTTCTCCTCCCACTGCACCTTCTCCTCACACACGGGCCACATCTCATCACTTTGGATAAACTTTCCTCTCCTTTATAAACAAGGGGTCATGGGCTAAAGGACAGTATATGGAGTTAGGTCACACATTTAGGTGGCACGGTGGCACAGTGGTTAGCACTGCTGCCTCACAGCGCCAGAGACCCGGGTTCAATTCCCGCCTCAGGCGACTGACTGTGTGGAGTTTGCACGTTCTCCCCGTGTCTGCGTGGGTTTACTCTGGGTGCTCCGGTTTCCTCCCACAGTCCAAAGATGTGCGGGTCAGGTGAATTGGCCACGCTAAATTCCCCGTAGTGTTAGGTAAGGGGTAAATGTAGGGGTATGGGTGGGTTGCACTTCGGTGAGTCGGTGTGGACTTGTTGGGCTGAAGGGCCTGTTTCCACACTGTAAGTCTAATCAAATCTAATCAGTCATGATCTCATGGATTAGCAGAACAGGCACGAGGGGCGGAATGGCCTACTCCTGTTCCTATGTTCATAACTCATGCATTTAGATTAGATTAGACTTACAGTGTGGAAACAGGCCCTTCGGCCCAACAAGTCCACATCGACCCGCCAAAGCGCAACCCACCCATACCCCTACATATATTCCTTACCTTACACTACGGGCAATTTAGCATGGCCAATTCACCTGACCCGCACATCTTTGGACTGTGGGAGGAAACTGGAGCACCCGGAGGAAACCCACACAGACACGGGGAGAACGTGCAAACTCCACACAGTCAGTCGCCTGAGGCAGGAATTGAACCCAGGTCTCTGGTGCTGTGAGGCAGCAGTGCTAACCACCGTGCCGCCCACATTTATCGCAATGATTTGTTTTTTCATGGGATGTGGATGTGTCTGGGCCCAGCAATTATTGCCCGTCCCTAGTTGCCCCTTGAGAAGGTGGGGGTGAGCTGTTTTCTCGAGCCGCTGTGATTGTTGGATACAGCTGAATGGCTCACTTTGCCATTTCAGAGGGTTTAGGGGACACAACATTGATCATCTTCCTCCTGGCTCTTTGGGTGTGCATGAGGCAGACGTTTGTCACCCAACTGAACATGTCTATAATTCAGTCCCTCACAATGGGCTGCTCTGATAGGCTGAACTCTGATGGAATTTAATCCGGAAGACCATGAGGTGATGCACTTGGGCAAGACAAGGGAATCCATGATGGACAGTGGGACTCTGAGAAGCAGTGAGGGATCAGACCGACCTTGGTGAGCATGCCCACTGGTACCTTAAGGTGGCGGGGCAGTTAGGTAAAATGATTAAGAGACAGATGGGATACTTAACTTTATTAACTAAGGGACAGAGCAGGGAGGTGATGCTGGAATTGTAGAAAACATTGGTCAGGCCTCAATGGGAGTACTGTGTACCATTCTGGAATCCACATTATGGGAGGGATGGGATAGCACTGGGAGGGGGTGCAGAGGGAGATTTATCAGGATGGTGCCTGGGCTGGAGATGAAGAGAGATTGGACAGGGTGGGATTGTTTTCCTTGGAGCAGAGGGATATGGTTGAGGTGGATAAAATGATAAGGACATAGACAGGGTAGGCAGGAGGAAATGTTTCCCCTTGATGGAGGGATCAAGGACCAAGGGGCTATGTTTAAAGGGAAGGGGCAGGAGGTTTAGAGGGAATGCGAGGAGCAACATCTTCACCCGGGAGTGGTGAGCAATCTGGAACTCCCTGCCTGTAAGGGTGGGAGAGGCAGGAACCCTCATCACACTGAGGAAGGATTTAGATGTGCTCTTGTACTGCCAAGGGTATGGGCCAAGCTGGAGAATGGGATTGGAATGGTTTTGACTCCTGGTTGTTTTCGACTGTCATGGATATGATGGGCTGAAGGGACGTTTTCTGTGCTGTAGATCTCTTTGTGACACAGATCACGTGATACAGATTTTTCTTTGATCTTTGATGTGAAGATTGACATGATGTCGGATTTTGACCCAGGATTGTTCCATGCGGATTTGATGACTGGTGTGAGTGGATGTTTGTTGTAGTGAGATCTTGCTGAGGCTCAGCAGGAGAGCACCAGTTGCAATGGTTTCTCCCATCCCGTGCTTTTACCCCAATGACCAGGTTCAGAACGGAACTTCCCTCAACATCTCCATTGTGGTGGAGGGCTGGGAGAGCCGTGACACTGATTACACTGGCAGTGATCTGTCTTCGCTTATACAGCAGGATATTCGAGCAATGACTCCAGAATCCTGCTCAGGTACACAGTTCAATTCTGTGGACATGGGGTCACTATCAGTCTTACCTGTCCAATTGAATGTGTCTCCCCCTGCTGGTCCCTTTAAATAGCCTTTCCCAGACCAATGGGCATCACTGAGGTCCATTTCTTTAGCCAGAGGGTGCTGACTCTGTGGGGTTTATTGCCACAGAGGGCTGTGGAGGTCAAGTCATCGACTGTATTAAAGTCAGAGATAGACCGGCTCTTGATTGGTAAGGGGGAATGAAGGGTTATGGGGAGAAGGCAGGAGAAAGGGGTTGAGAAAGATATCAGCCATGACCATATGGTGTTAGGTCATTTGGAGTTAGATCACGAGATTCCCTACAGGGTGGAAGCAGATCATTCGGCCCACCAAGTCCACACCAACCCTCTGAAGAGCATCCCAACGAGATCTTTATCTCTGTAATCCCACATTTCCTATTAACCAACCTAGCCTGCACATCCCTGGACACTATGGACAACTTAGCATGGCCAGTCCATCCGAACCTGCACATCTTTGGACTGTGGGAGGAAACTGGAGCACCCGGAGGAAACCCACACAGACACGGGGAGAACGTGCAAACTCCGCACAGACAGTTGCCTGAGGCTGGAATTGAACCCTTGATCCTGGTGCAGTGCTAACCACTGAGCCACCATGCTGCTCCTAAATCTTGGTACCTCTCATGATAAACTTGCATATTTTTATTCAAGATTCTTGAGATTACACCATAAGGTGTCAGAGCATATTAGGCCATTCAGCCCATTGACACTACTGCACCATATGGTCATGGCTGATATGTTTCTCAACCCCTTTCTCCTGCCTTCTCCCCATAACCCTTCATTCCCCCTTACCAATCAACAGCCGGTCTATCTCTGACTTTAATACAGTCGATGACTTGACCTCCACAGCCCTCTGTGGCAATAAACCCCAGAGTCACCACCCTCTGGCTAAAGAAATTCCTCCTCATCTCAGTTCTAAAGGGGCATCCGTTCACTCAGAGGCCATGCCCTATGACTGATGGAAACATCTTCTCGTGTCCACTCTATCCAGGCTTTTCAGTATTCTGTGAGTTTCAGTCAGGCAGCCCTCTTATCCTTCTGAACTCCATCGAATGCAGATCAAAATTCTTCACCCACTCCTCATATGACAAGCCCTTCATCCTCGGGATCATTCTTATGAACCTCCTCTGGACTCTTTTCCAAAACCAGCTCATCCTTGCTTAGATACGGGGCCCATAACTACTCACAATATTCCAAATGTGATCTGACCACAGCTTTATACAGCCTCAGCATTACGGCTCTGTCCTTATATTCTAGCCCTCTTGAAATGAATGCATTTGCTGTCCTAGCTGCCAATTGAACCTGCAGGTTAACCTGGAGAGAATCCTGAGTGAGGGTTCCCAAGTCCCTTCCTGGTTCAGATTTCCGAAGCCTTTGTCCGTTTTGAAAATACTCTCCGATATTGCACAACTTTTAAGGTTTTCTTTCGTTGATCATAAAGACGGTGACCCCCCTCAGGATGGGGTTCTCCAACCTGAACACTGACCTTCCAAGCTGTTGTCTGCATCCCCTGCTCTTGGGTGGTCAAAGGGCAGAGGCTGTTGCTGCAGCAACACTTTGGAGATGCCCTGAATGCCAAAGTGAAGAAGATTGGTTTTGCCCGGAGGACCACGCTCTCTTCGGAGTCAGAAGGTTCAGAGTTCGAGTCCTGCTGTGGGTGTGGGATGTCCAGCGCTCCCAGTGTGGCACTGAGGAAGGGAGTGAGACTCTCAGAGATGCCAGCTGTCCGGACAGTGGGCAGGAGGGTCCAGCTGATCCCCCGGTCCGGTTTAATCAAGCAAGACTGTTCTGATGGCAAGGTCCTGAGGCCATGTTGCAGTTGTATAAGACTCTGGTGCGGCCGCATCTGGAGTATTGTGTGCAGTTTTGGTCGCCATACGATAGGAAGGATGTGGAGGCACTGGAACGGGTGCAGAGGAGGTTTACCAGGATGTTGCCTGGCATGGTAGGAAGATCGTATGAGGAAAGGCTGAGGCACTTGGGGCTGTTTTCATTGGAGAAAAGAAGGTTTAGGGGTGACTTGATAGAGGTGTACAAGATGATTAGGGGTTTAGATAGGGTTGACAGTGAGAACCTTTTTCCACGTATGGAGTCAGCTATTACGAGGGGGCATAGCTGTAAATTAAGGGGAGGTAGGTATAGGACAGATGTTAGGGGTAGATTCTTTACTCAGCGAGTCGTGAGTTCATGGAATGCCCTGCCAGTAGCAGTGGTGGACTCTCCCTCTTTATGGGCATTTAAACGGGCATTGGATAGGCATATGGAGGATAGTGGGCTAGTGTAGGTTAGGTGGGCTTGGATCGGCGCAACATCGAGGGCCGAAGGGCCTGTACTGCGCTGTATTTTTCTATGTTCTATGTCCACCCCTCGATCAGCATCACCAAAACTGGTGATCTGCTCATGCTCATATTGTGGGATCTTGCTGTGTGAAAATTTGCATTCACTCACCCACCAAGAGCTTCATAACCAAGTTCCCCCATAGGGCTGTAAGATAAAGGAACAGGATTCAGCCATTCGGCCCATCAAGTCTGCTCCGCCATTCGATTGTGACTGCCATGTTTTGCATCACTGGCTTGTTCCCATGCTGCCCTGTAGGATGCAGTCAGCGGTTCCTCACTCCTGATTGGGTCACTGATGGTGCTGAGGTCAGAGGGGAGACGGGAGACATGGTGCACTCCAAAAACACAAAGGTGCAACGCAGCAGGACCAGTAGAAGCCGACCGTTCACCTGAGAAGGTGGGAACCACAACCTGCCATGAGGAATTCACACCTCCCTGGGATCCGACCGACAACTCGACAGGATGGTGTGGAGCGATGATGGTGTCTCACCCAAGCACCCCCATATTACACAATACCACGTACAGGCATCCACCAGGAGTAGTGGTGGTGCCACAGTGGCTCAGTGGTTAGCACTGCTGCCTCACAGCGCCAGGGATCCAGGTTCGAACCCAGCCTTGGGTCACTGTGTGGAGTTTGCACGTTCTCCCCGTGTCTGCGTGGGTTTCCTCCGGGTGCTCCAGTTTCCTCCCACAGTCACAAAGATGTGCAGGTCAGGTGAATCGACTGTGGGAAATTGTCCACAGTGTCCAGGGATGTGCAGGTTAGGTGCATTAGTCAGTTAAATGTAGAGTAATGGGAAATAGGTCTGGGTAAGATAATCTTTGGAGGGTTAGTGTGGACTTGTTGGACTGAAGGGCGTGTTTCCACACTGTGGGGATCCGATGACGATAAGGGCTTTTCAGCTCATGAATATGCAAGGAATGGGAGATTATGGGTCAAGGGCAGGCAGAAGAGATTTGTTTAGGTTGACATCGTGTTCAGCACAACATCATTGATTGAAGAGCCTGTACTGTGCCATGTTCTATATCTAACTCCCTCTTGAAAATATTCAATGTTTTAGTCTCGACCACTTCCTGTGACAGAGAATCCCACCGGCTCCCCCACTCTCTGGGTGAAAACATTTCTCCCCATCACAGTCTGAAATGGCCCACCCCATATCCTTAGACTGTTACTCCCTGGTTCTGGACTCCAGGATCACCGTGAGCATTCTTCCTGTGTTTACCCTGTCTGGTCCGGTTAGAATGTTAAAGGTTTCTGTTAGAAATCCCACCCCCCCTCCTCATTATTCTAAACTCGAGTGAATATAGTCCTCGCCAATCCAGTGTAGCCATTACAGGAATCCAGCTGGGGCATTGTCTGGTCGGCGCTGTATCAGGGTGTACGGTGTGGTCAGTGCTGTAACGGGGTGTATGGTGTCGTCAGCACTGTAACGGGGTGTACGATGTGGTCAGTAGTGTAACAGGGTGTACGGTGTGGTCAGTGCTGTAACGGGGTGTATGGCGTGGTCAATGCTGTAACGGGGTGCATGCTGTGGTCAGCGCTGTAACAGGGTGTATGGTGTGGTCAGTACTGTAACGGGGTGTACGATGTGGTCAGTGCTGTAACAGGGTGTAAGGCATGGTCAGTACTGTAACGAGATGTACGATGTGGTCAGCGCTGTAACAGGGTGTATGGTGTGGTCAGTACTGTAACGGGGTGTACGATGTGGTCAGTGCTGTAACAGGGTGTAAGGAATGGTCAGTACTGTAACGGGGTGTACGGTGTGGTCAGTGCTGTAACAGGCTGTATGGTGTGGTCAGTACTGTAACGGGGTGTACGATGTCAGTACTGTAACAGGGTGTAAGGAATGGTCAGTACTGTAACGGGGTGTACGGTGTGGTCAGTGCTGTAACAGGGTGTACGGTGTGATTAGTACTGTAACGGGTGTATGGTGTGGTCAGTACTGTAACGGGGTGTACGATGTGGTCAGTGCTGTAACAGGGTGTACGGTGTGGTCAGTACTGTAACAGGGTGTATGGTGTCAGTGCTGTAACAGGGTGTACGATGTGGTCAGTGCTGTAACGGGGTGTACAGTGTGGTCAGTGCTGTAACAGGGTGTACGATGTGGTCAGTACTGTAACGGGGTGTACGATGTGGTCAGTGCTGTAACGGGGTGTACGGTGTGGTAGTACTGTAATGGGGTGTACGGTGTGGTCAGTACTGTAACGGGGTGTACGATGTGGTCAGTGCTGTAACGGGGTGTACGATGTGGTCAGTGCTGTAACAGGGTGTACGATGTGATCAGTACTGTAACGGGGTGTACGGTATGGTCAGTGCTGTAACGGGGTGTACGGTATGGTCAGTGCTGTAACGGGGTGTACGGTGAGGTAGTACTGTAACGGGGTGTACGGTATGGTCAGTGCTGTAACGGGGTGTACGGTGTGGTCAGTGCTGTAACGGGGTGTACGGTGAGGTAGTACTGTAACGGGGTGTACGGTATGGTCAGTGCTGTAACGGGGTGTACGGTGTGGTCAGTGCTGTAACGGGGTGTACGGTATGGTCAGTGCTGTAACGGGGTGTACGGTATGGTCAGTACTGTAATGGGGTGTACGGTGTGGTCAGTACTGTAATGGGGTGTACGGTGTGGTCAGTGCTGTAACGGGGTGTATGGTCAGCAGCAGATGACAGACCACATGCATTGTCGAATGCCCCAACCTGCAGAAGCTGATGATGCCACTTTCTAAACCCTGCGTCGCCCAAATGACGTAAATCAATTAAATTAATTCCTTGCAATTCACTTCATTTTTAAGCCTTCAAAAATATCTGTCACACCGCCCCCGTCTCCCCTTCCCCCCACCGTCGCTGTATAAGACCAGGTGAGACCCAGGCAGTAGCTTACACTGAGTCACAGTCTGCACCTTCAGCTGTGCGCACTGGGAGTAGAGCAGATGGAAGAATTTGATTATTGTTCGGTTCATAGAGACCCAAATGTTCAATTTGCCACAGACAGCGGCAGAGAGAGAGAACGAGGGGAGCCGAAAATTGCTGTTGTGCGGGCAGATTTTTCACGGGAAAGCCAGTAGCTGGCAGTGGGAGCAGTGCAGACACTGAGGTGCAGTCATGTACCAGCCCCTTCCAATAACCAGCTGGGGTTTGCAGGAGCTAGGAGCCCCACAGCACACACACAGCAGCCTGGCTCCACCAGATGGGGAACTTTTTTAATCCTACACCTCGGTCCCTGAGGTGGTGTAGTGGATGGGTGAGGGAGAGGCGAGGGAGACACCAGAGGCAGGTGAATTGCTCTTAATGCAAGGCAGTAAATCACCAGGTTAGTGTGAGCAAGCTAAAGAGAGGAAATGGATCTCATCCTCACTGACCTGAACTCCTCGATATCCCTACAACCAGGGCTCCACATTTCAAATCACACAATCTCCCATATTGCATCCATGTGTGTCTGTGTCATGGTGCATTCATCTGCACGTGTATGTGTGTGTCTATTATCTGTGTGTATGTTTATGTATGTGAGTGTATGTGTGTGTCTATTTACCTGTGTGTATGTTTATGTATGTGAGTGTGTATGTGTGTGTCTATTATCTGTGTGTATGTTTATGTATGTGTGTGTATGTGTATGTGAATGTATATTTATGTATGTGAGTGTGTGTATGTGTGTGTCTATTTATCTGTGTGTATGTTTATGTATGTGAGTGTATGTGTGTGTCTATTTATCTTTGTGTATGTTTATGTATGTAAGTGTGTGTATGTGTGTGTCTATTTACCTGTGTGTATGGTTATGTACGTGTGTGTGTATGTGTCTATGTGAAAATACGTTTATGTGCGTGTGTGTTTGTGTGAGTGAATGTGTGTGTGTGTGAATGCACACGCGCACACAATTAACTGTGTGTGGGTGCATGCGTGAGAATGAGAGAGTGAGAGAGAGAGAGAAAGTGAGAGTGAGTGAGAGAAAGCAGAGTTGGAGGAATGCAGAGCTTTTACAGTGTAAGGCAGAGTTACAGAGATAGAGGAAGGACAATGGCACCGGAGGAGTTGGAAAGATAGACGGCACAAACACAACATGAATGATTTTCAAAAGATCTATTTAACACAAACACACACACACAGACCTTTGCACACATACTCACACCCACATACACATACACAAATACTCTCACAATCACATACACACATAGACACTCACACGCACACTCTCACAGAAAAACACTCAAACACTCACACGCTCTCTCACAAACGCTCACACACACTCACGCTATCTCACAAACACACACACACTCACACAGACACTCACACGCTCTCTCACAAACGCTCACACACACTCACACGCTATCTCACACACACACACACTCACACAGACACTCACACGCTCTCTCACAAACACACTCACACGCTCTCTCACAAATACACTCACACAGACACTCACACAGATACTCTCACAATGACACACACACACACCTTGACACACACACACACACACACTGTCACACAGACACTCATATATACACACATGCTCACACAGACACACACACACAAACACACACACGTGTAGACATATAAAAATGTGCATATGAAAAATAAATACAGAACATCCATATATATTCATAGTGTATACCTATAACCAATGTCATACGCGAAACAGCAGCTACTTGAAGATGAACAGAACATCTAACCAGAATGGATATTTTTGAAAATACAAATGAAACAGAAACGCAAAGATTTGAATTCTGAATGAAAGGGGTGTGCTTTTCTAATTACTGTGGGTAAAGTTGAGGAGATTGCCTAAGCTTTCACAATGTGTTACTTGTTCACTGAGCACGCTCATTACTAAAATGGATCAGGGAATTGACTGTACGACAGCGGGCCAGCCTCTGATCAATGTGGAATCACAGCGAAGCTGGCTGAAGTGGGAGCAGTTGTTTTGTGCACATGTGTTGGAATTCAGGTTCCCCATAAATTCAAATTAAATTGCAAGAGTTGGACATTAAGCATTTGTTCATTAACCATATGGAAACTAGCACACAGGGTTTTTTTTTACAGTATATTTTGAAAGGAGGGATTGAAGTGTATTTGCAGACGGTGTCTTGTTTGTGCAGCTGGGCAACTTATTGAATTACCCAGATTTCAGACCAGAAATACACCAGCTCCTGTTAGTGTCAGCACAGGCAACCATTCCGGATACAGGGAATATTCATCTTCACTCACTCACTCACACTCTCTGTGCTTCATTCTTAATCACACCTTCTCTCAGTGTCATCCTGTCTCTATCTCTCTGTGGTTCAATCTGTCTCTCTCTCTCTCTCTCTCTCTCACACACACACTCTCTGTCTCTCTCTCTCACTTTATATATATTTCATCCTCTATCTCTCTCTCTCTCTATCTAGTTCTCCATCTCTTCTTTTTACCTTTTTTGAGTGTCTCATTTTCTGTTTTATTCTTTCTCTCACTCTCCTCTCTTTCATTTTGTTTCCTGACTCTGTTATATGCTTACTGCCTCTTGCTGTTTTTCTATGATCCTCAGTTTGTCTCTCTCGCTACATTTCTCTATTTTTTTCTCTCTGTGCCCCTCACTCTTGTTTTATCTCTGTCTTTTTCTCTCACTTCCTCTTTTTCTCCCTCTCTGATATCTGTCTGTTTGCCCTTCTCTCAATCTCTTTTGCTTTTGGTTTATTTCCTTGTCTCTCCAGCACTGACTCTCCTTGTTTCTATCAGATTCTGGATTAGTGGTGCTGGAAGAGCACAGCAGTTCAGGCAGCATCCGAGGAGCAGTAAAATCGATGTTTCAGGCAAAAGCCCTTCCCGAAACGTCGATTTTACTGCTCCTCAGATGCTGCCTGAACTGCTGCGCTTTTCCAGCACCACTAATCCAGAATCTGCAGTCATTGTTTTTAACCTTGTTTCTAACAGTCTATCTGTCTCTCTCTTTGTTCCTCTTTCACTCTGTCTGTATGTGTCCCTGTTTCTCTCTCACACACAGCCTCAGTCTCACTATTATCACTTCCTACCTCTCACATAATCTATCTCTCTCCACGCATTTGTCCCCTTCTCTCTATCTGTCTCTCTCTCTCTCTACACTTGCTCTCTGTCCCCGCTGCCTCTCCATCTCTCTCTCCCTCTCTCTCTCCCTCTCCACCCCTTCCTGTCTTACTCCTTTCAGTGTCTCAGTTTCTCTCTCTCCAGCTTTCTGTCTCACTCTCTTTTATTTCTCCCATCTCCGTCTCTCTCCCCCTTCCATCCTCCTCTCCCATGTGGGCAGCAAGTGGCACAGTGGTTAGCACTGCTGCCTCGCAGTGCCAGAGACCCAGGTTCAATTCCCACCTCGGGCGACTGACTGTGTGGAGTTTGCACATTCTCCCTGTGTCTGCGTAGGCTTCCTACAGGTGCTCCGGTTTCCTCCCACAGTCCAAATGATGTGCAGGTCAGGGTGAATTGGCCATGCCAAATTGTCCCTAGTGTTAGGTGTAGGGGAATGGGTCTGGGTGGGTGGCTCTTTGGCGGGTCGGTGTGGACATGTTGGGCCGAAGGGCCTGTTTCCACACTGTAAGTAATCTAATCCCTCTCCCCATCCTCCATTTTTCTCTCTCTCCAGCCCTCCCTCTCTTGCCCGGTCCCCTCTTTCTCTCTGCTGTTCACTCTCTCTTGCTTTCTTTCTGTCTCTGCTCCTTCTGTCTTAAGCAAAAACCATTCTAAAAAAAACCCTCTGATTGGCTATTTGCCCCCGCTCAGCGCGTTGCAGGGTAGTTTCTGAGTGAGAGTAACTATTGACAGCCACTGCTGCTGTCAACAGACTCAACAGTGAAAACAGAATACAGATCCATCCATTGGGACTGAATCACTGAGAACCCCTGCTCCTTGTATTTTTTTTTGGTATACAGTAATTGAGAGCAGAGGGGGAGCTGCGTTTCTCTGTCTTATGATGTGAAGGTGAAGACATGAGCCTGTTGATTTGTATCATGGAGTGACACCCAAGCAACCTCCCTTCAGAAATCTTAATCCTCACCAGCCCAGCACCAGACTGCGTCTCTTCAGAGCCATCAACCCAAAGGATTTGAAGGAAAATTCACAACGTGATTTCACGTGCGAATGCAATTTTAATTTACTCAATAGGACAACCTTAGAAAATGCTAACAGCACATTAAAGGATTTATAGTCACTGACCAGAGCTAATACACTGTGTTTGAAATAAAGATTTCCCTCCCCCTCTGTTCCTTTTACCCATTATATTTAATCTGTGCCCCTCTGTTTACTGCTGGAAGCGTTTGCTCTGTCCAAATCCTTCGTGATATTAAACAGCTCAATTAAATCACCTCTTAACCTTGCCTGTTGCAAAGAGACAATGATACCAGCTTCTCCAGTCTCCACACATTAACTCAACCCCCCTCATCCCAGTGGGGTTAAGTACATGATAATGTGGTTAAGTATATTTCCGGCAGGTTTTTAATCAGTGAGGGGAATCGTGGGTAATGGGGACAACGCAGGAAAGTGGGAGCTGAGGGTGATCACCTCAGCCATGAGCTCATTGAATGGCAAAGAGACTCGATGGGCTGAATGGCCTTCTTCTCCTCCCATGCCTTCTGGTCATTATTTGACCAACTCAATTGTTTTATAAGCTGAGGTCTAAGCCCTATATCACGCTGGCTGGATGGTGGTGTCGCAGCAATGTCGCTGGTTTAATAACCCAGATTCTCTGGGTTAATATTCTGTGGGCCCAGAGTTCAAATCCCACCACAGCTGATCATGATATTTAACCTCAATTTTTAAAAATACAGAATTGGTAAGGGCACAAACCTAGTCCAATGGTAACCAGTTAACAATATTGGTTAACATTTAAAACCTACCTGGTTCAGGCCCACTGTACCACATGACAGAGGCATGAATGACCCATACCAAGACAATATCACATTGGTAATGAGGAAGAGCCCATGCTTTTCTGGACCTTACTGAGTACCCTGGGCTGCAAAGGTGTGCCAGAAGAGATGGCCTAGTGGTATTATCACTAGACTATTTATCCAGAGGTCCTGGTAATGTGTGGGGGATCCAGGTTCAAATCCCTCCACATCCAGATGTTGGAATTCAAATTAAGAGGCCAATGATTATCAGAGAAAGCCCATCTGATTCGCCAGTGCCCTTCAGGGAAAGACATCTGTCATCCTTACATGTGACTCTGGGCCCATAGCAACATGGATGAATCAAACAGTGTGGCACTCTCTCACCACTAACCCTATAACAGAATGGCTGACCCTTGGCCAGTGTGACACTCCCTCAGGACTGACCCTCTGACAGTGCTGCACTCCCTCAGGCCTGCACTGTGGGTGTCTGTTGGATGATGGGCTCAGGTACCTGGAGTGGGTTATGAATCCCCACTGGCTGGGTTTCGAGGTGAGAGTGTTCTCTCTGAGACACTGACGCTGTGACCAGGAGCTGAGGGGGGTTGTACTGAGCATGAATCCTTCACATTCAATCTGCATCCTCCATTCAGAAACTACTTTCTTCGAAAAGATGATGTAAGCAGCGACTAAGTATGTAATTTGTTTAGGGAGTAGGTGGCAGGAGCTCTGAATAATATGATCTGTTTATTTTTGGTAATTGGAAACCATTAATAATGCATTACATTTAATTTAACAAATAACAGTTACACTCTCCCTACATTTGTCTTCTGCTATTCTGTCTGCTGGAGTGCCTCGCATTTCATGAGAATTATGATAATTATCATGACACCCTCAATTTGGGGTAAAAAGTGAGGTCTGCAGATGCTGGAGATCACAGCTGAAAATGTGTTGCTGGTTAATGCACAGCAGGTCAGGCAGCATCCAAGGAACAGGAAATTCGACGTTTCGGGCCGGAGTCCTTCATCAGGAATGTTCCTGTTCCTTGGATTAGATTAGATTTTTTTTAGATTAGACTTACAGTGTGGAAACAGGCCCTTCGGCCCAACAAGTCCACACCGACCCGCCGAAGCGCAACCCACCCATACCCCTACATTTACCCCTTACCTAACACTACGGGCAATTTAGCTTGGCCAATTCACCTGACCCGCACATCTTTGGACTGTGGGAGGAAACCGGAGCACCCGGAGGAAACCCACGCAGACACGGGGAGAACGTGCAAACTCCACACAGTCATGCTGCCTGACCTGCTGTGCTTTAACCAGCAACACATTTTCAACCCTCAATTTGGGAGCAATCCTTTTAAATACACATTTTTAATGCAATTGTGGAATGTGGGTGTTGCTATCGAGAGCATTTAGTGCCCGTCCCTAGTTGCCCCCTTGAGAAGGTGGGGGTGAGCTGTCTTCTTGAACTGCTGCAGTCCATGTGCTGTAGGTAGACCCACAATGCCCTGAGGGAGGGAATTCCAGGATTCAGACCCAGTGACACTGAAGGAACGGTGATATATTTCCACGTCAGGATGGGGAGGGTCTTGGAGGGGAACTTGCAGGGGGTGGGGTTCCCATGTATCTGCTGCCCTTGTTCTTCCAGATGGAAGTGGTCCTTCCTGATGAAGGGCTTTTGCCCTAAACATCAATTTTCCTGCTTCTCGGATGCTGCCTGACTTGCACCACACTCTCGACTCTAATCTCCAGCATCTGCAGTCCTCACTTTCACCTGTGGGTTTGGAAGGTGCTGTCGGAGGATCTTTGGGGATTTTCTGCAGTGTATCTTCTCCATAGTGTGTGAATTGTGGTGCCAAACATGTAGACCGTTGTGTCCTGGATGGTGTCAAGCTTCTTGAGTGTTGTCAGAGCTGCCCCACCCAGGGCAAGTGGGGAGTATTCCATCACACTCCTGCCTTGTGCCTTGTAGATGGTGAACAGGCTTTGGGGAGTCAGGAGGGGAGTTACTCGCTGCAGTATCCCTAGCCCCTGACTGACTCCTGTAACCACTGTGTTTATGCGGTGAGTCCATTGAGTTTCTAGTCAATGGTAACCACCAGGGTGTTGTTAGTGGGGGATTCAGTGATGGTAATATCATTGAATGTGAAAGGTACAATAGTGAGATTGTATTTGATTGGAGATGGTCATTGCTGGCATTTATTTGGGCACTCTGTTTTGGGTTTTGCCACGTTAGGTTGCATGGCTGCAGTCAGCACCTTGTTCATTGCAAGCAGCCAAAGGGACATGCAGAAGGAATTCCTGATGAAGGGTTTATGCCCGAAACGTCAATTCTCCTGCTCCTCGGATGCTGCCTGACCTGCATCACACCCTTGACTCTGATCTCCAGCATCTGCGGTCCTCACCCTCTCCTACTCCTGCTCTGTTTGCACTATTCTTTGTGTTGGCACAAGTCTCCACCCTCAATTCCATGTCTCACTGTTGCTCCCTCTGGGACCAGAGGATTTAAAGTCCTTCCCCCCAGCTCTAGCCCACCTCCCACTGACCTCAGCTATGTCCACGTACAGCCCCTCAGGATTGATAGCTGTTTGTGCCCCAGGATTGTGTCTCTTGCAGTGTATCCACCGTGAATCTACACACTCCAATCTTCCTGATTCTATATTTGCCACCATCGCCTGGCATCCAGAGATGAATGCCTTTCAAGACTTGATCTTTACTCTTTTATCCAGCTCCAAAAACTCTACCCATTAGTCTCCACCACAGATAAACACATAACCTCTCAGCTTAGACTGTCAAACACCTTCATAGTGTGAATGAGCTCTTATACTGTAAGAGCAGTAGGGTGGCTCAGCGGTTAGCACTGCTGCCTCCCAGCGGCAGGGACCCGGGTTTGATTCCACCCTCGGGTGACTGTGCGTGTGGAGTTTGCACATTCTCCCCGTGTCTACATGGGTTTGCTCTGGTTTCCTCCCACAGTCCAAAGGTGTGCAGGTTGGGTGAATTGGCCGTGCTAAATTGCCCAGAGTGTTAGGTGCATTAGTAGGGGGCAGATATAGGGGAGGGGAGGGGAGGGGAATGGGTCTGGGTGGGTTACTCTTCAGAGGATTGGTGTGGACTTGGTTGGACCAAAGGGCGTGTTTCCACACTGTAGGGAATCAACTCTAATCAGCACAGCAACCTCTCTGTAGGGAAAACAGCCCCAGGACAATCAATTCTTCCTGAAACCTGGAATTTCTCATTTCTGATACATCTGTTATCCACCACTGTAGATAATTTCTCATGTTATGATATACCTTGGGAACATTGTCACTGAACATTGTCGCTTTGCTGTCAACAGCTCTGCACAGCTTTGTTTGCAACACAGAATCTATAATACTCATTTCAGGTTCTGTCAGGGCCACTCAGCTCCTGACCTCATTCCAGCCTTGGGTCAAACATGGACAAAAGAGCTGAATTCCTGAGGGGAGGGGAGAGGGACAGCCCTTGACATCAAGGCTGCATTCGACCGAGTGTGACATCAAGGTGCCCTGGTAAAACTGGTATCAGTGGGTATCAGGGGGCAAACTATCTGCTTACTGGAGTCATAATTGTCACAGGAAGGTGGTTGTGGTTGTTGGAGGTCAGTCATCTCAGCTCGAGGATCTCTCTGCAGGAGTTGCTCAGGATAGTGAGCTCGGACCAACCATCTTTAGTTGCTTCATCAGTGACCTCCCTGCTATCATAAGGTCAGAAATGATTGCACAATGTTCAGCACCATTCACAACTCCTCAAATGTCAAAGCAGTCCATGTCAAAATGCAGCAACACTGAGGTAATATCGACTTTGAGCTGACAACTACGCTCCTCGGATGCTGCCTGACCTGCAGTGCTTTTCCAGCACCACTCTAATCTAGAATCTGGTTTCCAGCATCCGCAGCCCTTGTTTTTAACTAGCAAGGTATGTTCACCCCACAGAAATGCCAAGCATTGACCATCGCCAACAAGAGACAATCTAACCAGCATGCCTTGACATTCAATGGTATCATCTTTGCTACCACAGACCTGAAACTTAGCTGGACACATCATGTAAATACAGTGGCTACAAGATCAGGTCAGAGGCTAGGGATACCGTAGCAAGTAACTCACCTCCTTCCTCCCCAAAGCCTGTCCACCATCTACAAGGCACAAGTCAGGAGTGTGATGGAATACTCCCCACTTGTCCTGGATGGGGGCAGCTCCAACAACACCCAGGAAGCTCAGCACCATCCAGGACAAAACAGCCACTTGATTGACACCACATCCACCAATGTCCACTCCCCGCACCGTTCAGTAGCTGCAGTGTGTTCAGACACACTCCAGAAATTCACCAAAGATACTTAGACGGCACCTTCTAAGGGTTGCACGGTGGCTCTGTGGTTAGCACTGCTGCCTCTCAATGCCAGGGACTGGGTTCAATCCCACCATCAGGTGACTGTCTGTGGGGAGTTTGCACGTTCTCCCCGTGTCTGCGTGGGTTTCCTCCGGGTGCTCCAGTTTCCTCCCACAGTCCAAGGATGTACCAGCTAGGTGGATTAATCATGGTAGATGAGGGCACCAATCAACCACACCGCCCTGTGGCCCAACATTTCAACTCCCCCCTCCCACTCTGCTGAGGACATGGAGGTCCTGGGCCTCCTTCACCGCCGCTCCCTCACCACCAGACGCCTGGAGGAAGAACGCCTCATCTTCCACCTCGGAACACTTCAACCCCAGGTCATCAATGTGGACTTCAACAGTTTCCTCATTTCCCCTTCCTCCACCTCACCCCAGTTCCAAACTTCCAGCTCAGCACTGTCCCCATGACCTGTCCTACCTGCCTATCTTCCTTTCCACCTATCCACTCCACCCTTCTCTCTGACCTATCACCTCCATCCCCACCCCCATTCACCCATTGTACTCTTTGCTACCCTCCCCCACCCTCCTCCCTGACCTATCACCTCCATCCCCACCCCCATTCACCCATTGTACTCTTTGCTACCCTCCCCCACCCTCCTCCCTGACCTATCACCTTCATCCACACCCCCATTCACCTATTGTACTCAATGCTACTTTCTCCCCACCCCCCTCTCCACTCTGCAGGCCCCCTGCCACTATTCCTGATGAAGGGCTTTTGCCCGAAATGTTAATTTTCCTGCTCCTCGGATGCTGCCTGAACTACTGTGCTTTTCCAGCACCATTCTCAACTAGACTCTGGTTTCCAGCATCTACAGTCCTTGTTTTTACCCTGGGAAATGTGGGGTTTGGGGGCTGGGGCTGGTTGGGATGTCAGTGCAGACTCAATGGCCACATAGTCTCTTTCTGCACCATAGGGCTTCTATGAAACTCGCAATTCCATCTAGAAGGACAAGGGCTTTAGGTACATGGGAACACCACCCCCTGCAAGTTCCCCTCCAAGCCCCTCATCATCCTGACTTGGAAATATATCACCGTTCCTTCCGTGTGGCTGGGTCAGAATCCAGGAATTCCCTCCCTCAGGGCATTGTGGGTCTACCCACAGCACATGGACTGCAGCGGTTCAAGAAGGCAGCTCACCCCCACCTTCTCAAGGGGCAACTTGGGATGGGTAATAAATGCTGGGCCCAGCCAGCAAAGCCCATATTCCATAAGGAATTTTATTTTTAAAGGTGGATACAGCGAGATGGTTTGAAAACAGTGACAGGTTATATTTACATATCAGGTTTGACAGGAAAACACAACTCTTCCCGGGAGAACTGACACTTGATACTGAGGAACGTGTCCAAATCCTGATTAAAGAGCACTGAGCATCTTAACGGTGGAAGAGGGTTAGGGAGGGAATTCCAAAGTTCAGTGTCTAGACAGCAGTGGGAGACGATTAGGAGGAGATGATGGCCTTGTGATAGACCCAGCTATAGTTCTGGGGTCCTGGGTTCAAATCCTGCCATGTCAGATGGTAGAATTTGATGTCAATAAAAATCTGGAATTAAAGATCTAATGATGACTGTGAATCCATTGTCAATTGTTGGAGATAAACCACCCATCTGACTCACTAACGTGCCATTTGGTCTACATGTAACTCCAGACCCACAGCAATGTGGTTGACTCTTAACTGCCCTCTGGACAATTTGGGGTGGGCAATAAATGCTGAAACCAGCCGGCAATGCCCCATTCCGTGAATAAATACAAGAGATACTGAAGGCACAGCCGCCAAGGAAGAGGAGCCAGGGAATGGTCAGAAGGCCAGAATTTGAGGAGTGCGGAGATCTCGGAGGATGATGAAGCAGGAGGACATTTCCGGCTCAGGGTGTGAAACCGTGGAGGGATGTGAAGACAAGAATTTTCAAATTCTGAGCTTCCTGAAATCATTCAGGAAAGAAGCTCGAGCGTGGTGAATTAAAACAACAGGCTCTTTTATGTAGGGGGCAGAGAATGTAAGGTCACTGTTAGTGGGCGAGCATGTAGATAACGAAAAAGAAATGTCTGAAATGCTGATTACATCACAGCGACATGAAAATCCACTGAAAAACAATTGCTGAAGGTAGATATTACAAAGGAGAGAAAACATGGTCTAACTTTTTGCAATTCCATCTCCTCATGAATAAGGCAGGGGAAGTATCCAATAGAAAGCCAGAATAATGGGTGGCACGGTGGCACAGTGGTTAGCACTGCTGCCTCACAGCGCCAGTGACCCGGGTTCAATTCCCGCCTCAGGCGACTGTCTGTGTGGAGTTTGCACATTCTCCCCGTGTCTGCGTGGGTTTCCTCCGGGTGCTCCGGTTTCCTCCCACAGTCCAAAGATGTGCGGGTCAGGTGAATTAGCCATGCTAAATTGCCCGTAGTGTTAGGTAAGGGGTAAATGTAGGGGAATGGGTGGGCTGTGCTTCGATGGGTTGGTGTGGACTTGTTGGGCCGAAGGGCCTGTTTCCACACTATAAGTAATCTAATCTAATAGATTTGATGGGCTGAAGGGCCTTTTACTGTATTGTATGATTCTATCAGAATGAAGACAAATAGGACAGAGCGATGGAGAGAGCAGGTAGTGTTTACACTGACTGAAAGCTTTCTGAAGTAGTGAATGGGACATATACCTCAGACCCAACCACCATCAAACCATATTCTGAGAGGGACAGATGAGACTGGAATTAGGGCACTCGAACAGTGATGAACCCAAGCTGTGGGGCTGCAAGACAAAAATTAACGTTAAATTTTGAATCCCACTCTAACCGTTGGTCATGGGTGATTGAGGGCATTGACGTGCCTTCACTGTAGAAGCCCAGCTGAAGTGACTCTGTTAACACAGCAAGGGGTATTCTCTGTGGAAGGCTTGGTAGAATCTTCGTTCACTAAAACAGAGTGGTTTTTTTTTTGCTCTGAAATCAAACTCCGACAATGCGAGGGGGTGAAATGGTGAAAGTAGTTTGGGCGAGCTGGATTGAAAGATATACAATGGGAGTTAAACAGTAACCAGTGTGTGAATAAATAATTCATATTTTTCAATGAATAAACTCTTCATTAAGGCATTAAAAAACCCACAGGAAAAATGGCACAATTGTGGCCAATAAGGGAAGATAAAGACCGTGTTAGAGCTTATGTTGTTGCAGAACAGGGTCATAAGTCTCGATAAATTGCCACAGAGCATCCAATTGATGGTGGAGTTGGTTAAATTGTTTTTTATTCACTCGTGGCACATGGGGTGGTCACTGGCTGGGTCCAGCACTTATTGCCCGTCCCTAGTTACCCCTCGAGCTGCCTTCTTTGTGTTTCCAAGTTGTGGAACTCATTTGGGAATTGGTCCAGGAGTGTTTTCTTTCAGATGGAGGAGGTGAGGGTGAGGAGGGGTGAGGGTGAGGAGGGGTGAGGGTTCAAAGGTGAGAAGGAAGGGAGCGGAAAGTAAAGAAACTGAGGGAAATATTTTTCTCTTGCCCAGCGGCACTGCGCTCTTGTCCGAGTGTGGAACTTTACGGTCCCTATCTCGCACACTTCCCGCATCAAAACCTCAAACTGAAGTCTAAATTACGGGGTAAGGTTCATCAAACAAATTTGTCATGGATGCCTTAAAACATCAGGAGAGATATTCAACTGACCGCAACTCACTGGATTCAGATTGGCTTCCCGGAAAAATCTGAGTTGGTTGCACAGCTGGTTTGTGATAGATTAGATTAGATTCGATTCCCTACAGTTTGGAAACAGGCCCTTCGGCCCAACAAGTCCATACTGACCCTTTAGATTTAGATTACTTACAGTGTGGAAACAAGCCCTTCGGCCCAACAACTCCACACTGACCCTCCGAAGCATAACCCACCCAGACTAATTCTCCTACATTTACCCCTTCACCTGACTGTGGGAGGAAACCGGAGCACCCGGAGGAAACCCACGCAGACACGGGGAGAATGTGCAAACTCCACACAGTCAGTCGCCCGAGGTGGGAATTGAACCCAGGTCTCTGGCGCTGCAAGGCAGCAGTGCTAACCACTGTGCCACCGTGCCACCCTCTGAAGAGTAACCCACTCAGACCCATTTCCCTCTGACTAATGCACCTAACACTGTGGGCAATTTAGCATGGCCAATTCACCTGACCTGCACATCTTTGGACTGTGGGAGGAAACCCACACAGACACGGGGAGAATGTGCAAACTGCACACAGACAGTTGCCCAAGGCTGGAATGATATACAGTAATGCCAGCATTGTGGGTTCAATTCCTCTCCTTCTCAACCTCTCCTCTGGCCTGAGGTAAGGTGACCCTCAGGCTAAACCACCACCAGTTGTCTCTGTGTAGTGAGAGAGTAGCCCCTCTGTGTAAGACAGTTTGTCTCCAGGGGAGTTGGGAGTGAGTGTTGAATGGTCGTATGCAGATCAGATTTTAAATGCGTGCTGAGCGGAGTTGTCCTTTAACAGAAAGGAGAAACGTGATAATTTGTGCCGTGCAGTTCCACAGCTCTGATTACGACTCTGAATCATCCCATAACCGCAATAATGAGATCTGCTGGGAACTAGCGAGGGAGTTAGCTGTCCACAAACCTGTCAGTCAGAGACCGCAAAAGGATTGTGAATACACAAAGTTCTTTCGAACCACGGGCTACCTCGAGTACTTGAACAGGCTGTGGGTCACTCAGGAACAAAAGACAAAGAGAGGGAATTCCCCAGTGCTGTCAACACAACGAGAATGTTGTGATGTCGCCCAGCTGAAAGGCACTTCCTATAGTTTGCTTTAAATTCAGAATTGGCGCTGCCTCAGTTCTAAATGGCATTTCTCAACCTTGATGCCACCCCAGATTGGCAGAGTGTAAGAACAATTTTAACCTCCATTATTGTTGAAACAGAAACAAGTGACAGAAAAGAATTCATGGGCACATTCCTCTAGCAGCAGGACACACCCAGCAGAGATGACAGCACAGTGGTGTACAGTTGGGAGGAAGTTGATCTGTGAGTCCCCAACATTGACTTTGGACCCCATGGCTTCAGATTAAACATGGGCAAGGTGGCCTCCTGCTGATTACCATGTGCCATCCTCCCTTGGCACTGAGGAGTCGGGACTCCTCCATGTTGAGCAACACTTGGAGGAGCCATTGAGGATGGCAAGGGCAGAAAGGGGTATAATGAGGATTTCACTGTCCACCAGCAAGAGTGGCTGGGCAGCGGTCCTACTGATCGAGCTGGTCAGGGCGTAAAAGACATAGCTGCTAAACTGGGTCAGCAGCAGGTGGTGAGGAAACCAAAAGGGAGAGAAAAACATATTTGACCTCACCCTTCCCAATCTGCCGACTGCAGGTGCATTTCTCCATGACAGTATTGTTTAAGAGAGACCACGGCACTGTCCTTGTGGAGATGAAGTCACACCTTCATTATATTGTGTGGCACAATCACTGTGCTAAATGGGACAGACTAGGAACAGAGCTAGCAACTCAAGACTGAGTATTCATTAGGTGCTTGTAATTAGATTAGATTACTTACAGTGTGGAAACAGGCCCTTCAGCCCAACAAGTCCACACCGATCCTCCGAAGCGCAACCCACCCAGACCCATTCCCCTATATTTACCCCTTCACCTCACACTACAGGCAATTTAGCATGGCCAATTCACCTGACCTACACATTTTTGGACTGTGGGAGGAAACCGGAGCACCCGAAGCAAACCCACGCAGACACGGGGAGAATGTGCAAACTCCACACAGACAGTCGCCTGAGGCAGGAATCGAACCTGGGCCCTTGGCACTGTGAGGCAGCAGTGCTAACCACTGAGCCACCTTGCCACCCCATGTACCTGAGTCCCTCTCTTACACATGGTCATTGCACGTGACTTGATGTCCTTGACTGAGTACACCTTCCCTGGCTGTCCAGTCATACAGCACAGAAGAGGCTCTTCGGCCCATCTAGTCTTCTGGCTCAGAGACAGTGACGATACCGCCTTCGCCCACATGCCCCTGACCATTGATGTCATTGGAGGTCAGCCCATGCGATGCTCCTACCCCAATTTTCCTCATCAACCCTTGATGCAGAAGTGTGGAGAGAAGTTAGGGCTGGCTTCCTGGAGTTGGGTGCAGTGTGGCAATGCTGCGGTGCCATTACAGTTGATCAGCGCTTACCCAGGCAGCTACCCGAGTGTTCGTGGAGCTGTTCTCGAGCTCTGTACGATTGTGTCGAATGAGTGAAGGACAGTAATGGGGATGGATGTTTCTATATCTCCCACTGTCTGCCCTGTCTGATGGAAACCTTGAAGCCTCACCCCTCAGCACTGTCTGATTGCTCACCATGGCTATCAGATGCTACATTATGAACTTGGAGCATGCCCGATTTAAAAGGAGATAAATAATGATTGTGTTGACGATAGTGCGAGTGTTATACGGACATGAAGCTCATGAATAAGTTAATTTAATCAAAAAATAGTTGTGTCCCTGGTGAGAGTGAGATGAGGAACAGTAGCAGGATGAATGAGGTGTGGAGACCAGGACACAGCCCCAGAGAAACTGACAGTAATGTTGTTATTTAATCAGCCACTCTGTACACAAGAACCTGGAATACCTGATTCCAAAAAAAGACATAACCTTCCACATGAAACATCTGCATTCAGGCATCAACTGAGGCCATTCAGCCCAGTATGCCTGTGGTTGACAGAGCCATCCATTGATTCCCCAATTCTTGTCCCATAGCCCTGCGGCTTATCCTTCAGAAACATGAAAACTGGGAGCAGGAGGAGGCTATTCGGCCCTTTGAGCCTGCTCTGA
Organism: Hemiscyllium ocellatum; assembly: GCF_020745735.1. Classification (NCBI taxonomy): domain Eukaryota; kingdom Metazoa; phylum Chordata; class Chondrichthyes; order Orectolobiformes; family Hemiscylliidae; genus Hemiscyllium; species Hemiscyllium ocellatum. The sequence goes on from NC_083404.1 coordinate 139,156,819, forward strand.
CATTCGATGGGATCATGGCTGATCATCCAACGTGGTCCCCTGTTCCTGCTTTACCTTTTCAGCCAGTTACTGAGTTCCCTGTTGAACATTCCAAGATATTTGCACAGTGTCCAGGGTAAAGAGGCCGGGTAACTGAAGGAAAACCTGGTTGGGGTGGGGTTTGTTTCTCTTTAGTCTTTACTGAGATGTAGGTGCCACTGGTAAGGCCGGCATGACTTGTTCCAGTCCCTGACTTGGACCATATCAGAAGTCACATGACATCAGGTTATAATCCAACAAGTTTATTTGAAATCACAAGCTTTCGGAGCATCGCCCCTTTGTCAGGTGAAGTGGTGATGTTGTGTGATTTCTGACCCTGTCCAACCCAGTCCAATACCAGCACCTCATCATCTTCGGACCAATACCCTTTGTTCATTGTTCCTGGTCTGAGAACGCCCCCACTTTAAAACTCTCATTCTCGTTTCTAATCCCTCCAAAGTTTCGACCCTCCCTATCTCAGCAATCTCCTTGACCCCTCTGGAGATCTCTGTGCCCCTCAAGTTCTGGCCTCTTGCCCCTCTCCTGATTTCAATTGCCCCACCATCTACAGCTGACTGGACTCTGAGATTCCTTCCTTTCTACCCCTTCGCAAAGACCCTCGTGAGAAACTCCGGACCCTGAGGAGGTAACAGCTTCAAACAGTGGAACCACCAACAATGGCAAAGATCTCCCTGCCTCTGGATCCTTCAAAACCTTCACCCATCCTTTGTCCTAACATCTCCCTGTGTCGCTCAGTGTCAACTCTGACAATTGCTCCTTGGAACATTTAGCCGTTTCAGTGGTGCTGCAGAAATGCACGATTTTGTAAATTTGGCAAGCGTTTATCTCCCTGAGGGAGGAATTGCACTGAGAGGGGAGTGTAAACCCTGATCTTTCCCAGACCCAGCGAGAGATCCTGTGGGTCCCTCACTCAGTTCAGCTCAGGAGATCACACCCCCCCCCCACCCAGTAACTCTTGATGTCCCCACACCCACACAGTCACAGTCGGCATTCTGCTGCAGAGAGCTGGTGGAGAAAGGTTACCATTGCTGCTAAAGCTCATCAAACCCTTCCACAAAACATGTATTAAAAACTCAGCACATAATTAGACCCGGGACAAAAGGAGTGTGTGATGATTTTTGATAAGTGTGGACCAGATTATATTCAACAACTGAGACGTCTCTCTTATGTGTGCCTGAGATGGAAGCCTGGAGCATCAAATAGTATGGATGCGATAGCGTACAAAAGCTGGGACTTAGGGAGGTATCCGATGGGGCTTTCTACAGTCTTTCTAACTAATGCATCAGATGAAGCAGGTTTAATTAGGCAGAATTAGAATTCTGAAATGATATTTGTGATACCCAGTACGGATGCTATAAGGGAGAAGGAGGTTAACCCCATGGTACCGTTCTATTTCTGACAACTGTACTGAGGGCCACAAGTGTATCCCACAATGAGAAGTCCTTATTATATGATTCCTGTATTATTGAAAAGTGCATGAAAAATGTATACTGTGTGAGAGGTCAGTTAGCTGCAGGAGCTGAGACCTGTCCACACAACAGTAAATCAGAAAACCGTTGGAATTTACAGGGTTGTGTCAGTTTGTAAACGAGTTTTGATGGATTAAGGTCTTCAGGCTATGGTTGTGGTTTTGTCAGGGCACGGTACCTACAGTTTGCTGTTTTGTTTTGGAAATGACACTGAGGAATCGTTCTGAAGAGACCCGAGCTAAATAATCAGAGAGAACTTCCAGACTGCTCAGTGCCCTGAGCCATAAGAGAGTGTAAGACAAGGTACGCTTACTCTCTCTCTCAGCAGCCCCCACTGGCAAGTTCAGCGCAACTTTGAAGTGGGCCTTTTTCTACCCTGGCAAGGTGAATACAGCTCTCTGTATACATAAAAAAAAGCCCTCTTTCTTCCCAGTGTAAGAACATTGTCTCAGTAAACTGTTGGTGATTGACTCTTTGAAGAATATCTCAGCAAGCAGGGAAACATCCAGCTGGAATCTCAGTCAATTTCTTCATTCCTCCAGGAGTTGCTCGCATGGCTTTGCATTTTGGGAAGGATGCTGGAAACCTGCAGGAAGTACAAGTCTGTAAATGCATTAAAATGCACGACTGCAACTTCCTAATTCACTCATGGGACATGGGTATCGCTGGCTGGGCCCAGCATTTACTGCCCGTCCCTAGATGCCCCTTGAGAAGGTGGTAGAGAGCTGCTTTCTTGAACCGCTCCATGTGCTATAGTTAGACAATGGCCTGAGGGAGGGAGTTTCTGACTCAGCAACACTGAAGGAACGGCGATATATTTCCAAGTCAGGATGGTGAGGGGCTTGGGGTGGGGGAGCTTGCAGGGGGTGGTGTTCCCATGTATCTGCTGCCCTTGTCCCTCCTGATGGGAGTGGTTGTGGGTTTGGAAGGTGCTGTCTGAGGATCTTTGGTGAATTCCTGCAGAGCATCTTATAGATAGTACATGCTGCTGTGACTGAGCGTCGGTGATGGAGGGAGTGGCTGCTTGTGGGTGTGGGGCCACTCAAGTGGGGGCTGCTTTGTCCTGGATGGCGTCAAGTTTCCTGAGTGTTGTTGGAGCTGTGCCTATCCAGCACAAATGCAGATATTCCATCACAATCCTGACTCGTTCCTTGTAGATGGTGGACAGGCTTTGATAGTGCTGAAAATGTGTTGCTGGAAAAGCGCAGCAGGTCAGGCAGCATCCAAGGAGCAGGAGAATCGATGTTTTGGGCATGAGCCCTTCTTCATGAAGGGCTTATACCCGAAACGTCGAATTTCCTGTTCCTTGGATGCTGCCTGACCTGCTGCGCTTTTCCAGCAACACATTTTCAGCTCTGATCTCCAGCATCTGCAGACCTCACTTTCTCCTCGAAGGCTTTGAGTAGTTGCAAGGTGAGTGACTCACTGCAGTATTCCTAGCCTGTGGTGTGTTCTTGTAGCCACTACATTTATATGACATCCATGATGTGGAGATAATTGAAAGTAAACCTTGAAAGTGTCGTGTGACTCAGAGTCATAGAGATGTACAGCATGGAAATAGACCCTTCGGTCCAATCCGTCCATACCGACCAGCTATCCCAACCCAATCTAGTCCCACCTGCCAGCACCCGGCCCATATCCCTCTGAAACTTTCCTATTCATATACCCATCCACCTTTTAAATGTTGTAATTGTACTAGCCTCCACTACTTCTTCTGGCAGCTCATTCCATACACGTACCACCCTCTGTGTGAAAAGTTGCCCCTTAGGTCTCTTTTATATCTTTCCCCTCTCACCTTAAACCTATGCCCTCTAGTTCTGGACTCCCTGACCCCAGGGAAAAGACTTTGTCTATTTACCCTATCCATGCCCCTCATAATTTTATAAATCTCTATAAGGTCACCCCTCAGCCTCCGACGCTCCAGGGAAAACAGCCCCAGCCTGTTCAGCCTCTCCCTGTAGCTCAGATCGTCCAACCCTGGCAACATCCTTGTAAATCTTTTCTGAACCCTTTCAAGTTTCACAACATCTTTCCGATAGGAAGGAGACCAGAATTGCACACACTTCTGACTTTATATGGACAGTCCAGTTGAGTTTCTGGTCAATGATATTGAGGGACTTGGAGATGGTCATTCGCTGGCACTCATTTGAACATTACAAATAGAAATAGTTGATGGCAGATAGAAAGGTGTCATTTTTAACAGTTAGTGTTCAAGAGTTGGGTGGAGATGTTCAGCAACTCTGATCGTGCAAAGGGATAAATGTTCATTTCTGGATTCAAGTTTCAGTGAGCAGAGTTTAAAATCAGTCAGCAAATGGTGACATGAGGGAAGGATTCTTTCAGCAGCAAGTTGTTGTGATTTGGAAGGTGTTGCTTGAGAGGGGTCTGATACAAAAGGGGAATTGGAGAAATCATTGGACGGGGGAAGTTGTGCAGGGCCATGGCTGAGTCAGTCTAACTGGATCACTCCTGCAGAGAGCAGAATGATACCGTTGATGTGCTGTAATCTCCTGTGCTGAGGCCAGCAGTAGTGTTAAACCACAGTCACGCCTGCTTCCTCAGCTGGGCGTTAGAGTGGAGGCCTGCTCCACTGATCAAAGAAGTATACTTGTCTGTCCAGGTACGAATATTTATATCTGAACAACCACAATGGAAACAGATTCCTGCCATTGCTGTGCATGAATTACCCACTGCACAACCCTACCTGACAATGGTGAGCTCACTTCACTGATCATAAAGCACTTAGGCTTGAAAGGCGCTATAGAAATCCAGTTGTAGCAGTGTACGGAAGGAGAGATCTCATACAGCAGGCTCTCGAATGGGTTTGATGTGAAGTGATCATTCTGACAGAGGGTGAAAGGTCAGGATTTCCTTCCTCCTGTACCTGACTGTCCCTCAGAAATGCCTCACCGGCCATGTGACTTTGCTGCACACCTCGCGATGCATGAACTGCTGTTTTGTCGGCAGGCCTGGCAGACATTTTGGACAGAGCAAGATCCCACTACTGACCTGAAAATGTGTTGCTGGAAAAGCGCAGCAGGTCAGGCAGCATCCAAAGAACAGGATGTACTCCTGGAGGTTTCACCATATGACCTACACTGTGCTCCCGCCAATAATTGGCCAAGAAAACTACCCATATAACACACAAGCCCCTGCTCCAATTGGAAAGCAAAATGACTCCTGAAGAAGGTCTCATGCCCGAAACGTCGGTTCTCCTGCTCCTTGGATGCTGCCTGACCTGCTGCGCTTTTCCAGCAACACAGCTCTGATCTCCAGCATCTGCAGTCCTCACTTTCTCCTCGAAGATCCCACCACTGACAGCAACTGGTCACCTTTTTTTAAAATAACTTGCAAACTGAGAGAACTTCTTTGAGTGCCATATGAGAACCATGGGGAGGCCATTCAGCCCCTCCTCAGTGAAGGCTGAGCCATTATTTTATCTCCCTGCCTCTGTCCGTAGCCCTTGGGATCTGTAGACAACGAAGATATGACTGGCTTGGTTTTAGTGAATTTCACGTGACCTCGGTCCCTCAGCCACGTTTTTGGGGGAGACATGCCGCGATTGGTACAGTAATGGGTTGCACACCTCATTGAGAGATCTGTGCCAGTGCAGCACTGACTCCATCCTCCTGGGAGGGAAATTCAGTCTCTACCCTCACCAGAAAACAAGCCAGTAACCAGTGAGGTGAAGCTGCGTTAAATTCCCTTCAAACATGTTCTGGTATCGGTCTCCCAGAGCTATCTCTCAGCTCCCACTGGCCAGCTGCCTTTTCCCCGGGTCACTGACTCATTGGGACCTCACCTGCCAAACCAATATCAGGTACGATGGAAGATGCCCTGGTAATCGACACGTTACCTGTTTACAGAATCCCCCTCAGCGGGTGGCGTGGTTTTCAGTGACTCCCTCCCCCAAGGTGGTTTATAGGCTGCAAAGATTTACTCAAATCACACAGCAGCAGATGTGATCCTCACGTTCCCCATCCTCATCCCATCCCTAAACCTCCGTCCCCTCACCTCCCCACCCTCCCCCTCCATTCCCTCACCTCCCCACCCTCCCCCTCCATTCCCTCACCTCCCCACCCACCTCCATCCCCTCACCTCCCCACCCACCTCCATCCCTCACCTCTCCACCCACCTCCATCCCTCACCTCTCCACCCTCCTCCATCCCCTCACCTCCTCACCCTCCTCCATTCCCTCACCTCCCCACCCTCCTCCATCCCCTCACCACCTCACCCTCCTCCATCCCCTCACCTCTCCACCCTCCTCCACCCCCTCACCCCTCCACCCACCTCCACCCCCTCACCTCTCCACCCTCCTCCACCCCCTCACCCCTCCACCCTCCTCCATCCCCACACCTCCTCACCCTCCTCCATTCCCTCACCTCTCCACCCTCCTCCACCCCCTCACCCCTCCACCCTCCTCCACCCCCTCACCCCTCCACCCTCCTCCACCCCCTCACCTCTCCACCCTCCTCCATCCCCTCACCTCCTCACCCTCCTCCATTCCCTCACCTCTCCACCCTCCTCCATCCCCACACCTCCTCACCCTCCCTCACCCCCTCACCCCTCCACCCTCCTCCACCCCCTCACCTCTCCACCCTCCTCCACCCCCTCACCCCTCCACCCTCCTCCATCCCCACACCTCCTCACCCTCCTCCATTCCCTCACCTCTCCACCCTCCTCCACCCCCTCACCCCTCCACCCTCCTCCACCCCCTCACCTCTCCACCCTCCTCCATCCCCACACCTCCTCACCCTCCTCCATTCCCTCACCTCTCCACCCTCCTCCACCCCCTCACCCCTCCACCCTCCTCCACCCCCTCACCTCTCCACCCTCCTCCATCCCCTCACCCCTCCACCCTCCCTCACCCCCTCACCCCTCCACCCTCCTCCATCCCCTCACCTCATCACCCTCCTCCATCCCCTCACCTCCTCACCCTCCTCCATCCCCTCACTCCTCCACCCTCCTCCACCCCCTCACCTCTCCACCCTCCTCCATCCCCTCACCTCCCAACCCTCCTCCACCCCTCACCTCTCCACCCTCCTCCACCCTCCCACCTCCTCACCCTCCTCCATCCCCTCACCTCCTCACCCTCCTCCATCCCCTCACCTCCTCACCCTCCTCCATCCCCTCACCTCTCCACCCTCCTCCACCCCCTCACCCCTCCACCCACCTCCATCCCTCACCTCTCCACCCTCCTCCATCCCCTCACCTCCTCACCCTCCTCCATTCCCTCACCTCTCCACCCTCCTCCATCCCCTCACCTCCTCACCCTCCTCCATTCCCTCACCTCTCCACCCTCCTCCACCCCCTCACCCCTCCACCCTCCTCCACCCCCTCACCTCTCCACCCTCCTCCACCCCCTCACCCCTCCACCCTCCTCCACCCCCTCACCTCTCCACCCTCCTCCATCCCCACACCTCCTCACCCTCCCTCACCCCCTCACCCCTCCACCCTCCTCCACCCCCTCACCTCTCCACCCTCCTCCACCCCCTCACCCCTCCACCCTCCTCCATCCCCACACCTCCTCACCCTCCTCCATTCCCTCACCTCTCCACCCTCCTCCACCCCCTCACCCCTCCACCCTCCTCCACCCCCTCACCTCTCCACCCTCCTCCATCCCCACACCTCCTCACCCTCCTCCATTCCCTCACCTCTCCACCCTCCTCCACCCCCTCACCCCTCCACCCTCCTCCACCCCCTCACCTCTCCACCCTCCTCCATCCCCTCACCCCTCCACCCTCCCTCACCCCCACACCTCATCACCCTCCTCCATCCCCTCACCTCCTCACCCTCCTCCATCCCCTCACTCCTCCACCCTCCTCCACCCCCTCACCTCTCCACCCTCCTCCATCCCCTCACCTCCCAACCCTCCTCCACCCCTCACCTCTCCACCCTCCTCCACCCTCCCACCTCCTCACCCTCCTCCATCCCCTCACTCCTCCACCCTCCTCCATCCCCTCACCCCTCCACCCTCCTCCACCCCCTCACCTCTCCACCCTCCTCCACCCCCTCACCTCTCCACCCTCCTCCACCCCTCACCTCTCCACCCTCCTCCACCCTCCCACCTCCTCACCCTCCTCCACCCCCTCACCCCTCCACCCTCCTCCACTCCCTCATCTCTCCACCCTCCTCCACTCCCTCATCTCTCCACCCTCCTCCACCCCCTCACGTCTCCACCCTCCTCCATCCCCTCACCTCTCCACCCTCCTCCACTCCCTCACGTCTCCACCCTCCTCCACTCCCTCACCCCCTCACCTCTCACCCTCCTCCACTCCCTCATCTCTCCACCCTCCTCCATCCCCTCACCTCTCCACCCTCCTCCACTCCCTCACCTCTCCACCCTCCTCCATCCCCTCACCTCCCCACCCTCCCACACCACCTCACCTCTCCAGCTCCCTCCATTGCCTCACCACTCCACCCTACCCTTCCCCTCCCCTCTTTCCATCTTCATTACCCAGTTTTCCCATCGCCTCCATCTCCCCTGCCCTCCTCACTCCTCTCCTCCCTCCTGTTGTCGTTCTTTGCATACCCCACTCCTCCCAACCTCTCTACAACCTCCCCTCCGCACTATTCTCTTCCACACTCACCTTCTCCAGTATCTCCCCTCCTCTCCTCTCCCTCTCCTCTCTCTGTTTTGTCCCCAATCCCATCCATCCATCTCCACACCTTTACCTTCCTCCATGATCTCCCTCCCCTGGTGTTTCTGGTTTGATCTCTGCCGTTGTGTTGGTTGTTGCCGGGCCCACCCTGGCTTCTCCAGTCACCTCATCGTAAACACCTCAGAATGTGTTTCCAGACGAGAAATTTGTTTAAGATGCATGAAAATGCCTGAAGGAAAAATGACCTGAATTCTAAAGAGTGGAAATGCAGCTATCGTTTTCCTCATTAAATCCTCTGGTTCCACATATTTTAACAGTTTCTGCTTCCAATCACTAGCACTAATTGAATCGGATAATTTAACTCAAACTCCATCGCTTCTTTTATCAAAATGTTGGTTTTTAACTAGATTCCACCCAGGCAAAATCATCAGAAAATGCCTCAAGTGATGATTCAGAGCAGGTTGTCGATTCTGCCCCAACCTTCTACAAATGTATTGCTAAAACAGCTACAGAACGAGGCCATTCGTCCCATCCTGGATGTTCTGGATCTCTACTTACCCAGCCCCATTCTCCTGCATTGTCCCTGCCCGTTTTTTTCCTGTCTGGGTTCGATCAACAATCCAAATCCCTCTTAAAAGTCCTGACTGATTCTCCCACCACCACTCTCCCAGACAGCTCATTCCATACCCTAAACACTCACTGTCAAAGTATGTTTCTGCTTATGTGACTGTTGCTTGTTTTGATCGTCCTGTCCCTTCTCTTTCTTGATCTTTGTACCAATGGGAACAGTTCCTCCCTATGAATCTGTCCAGACCCCTGACAATTTTGAACACCTTGATCACGTCTCCTTCTGTTCTCCAGGGGAAGCAGTCCCCATTTTCCCCATAAACTGTATTCCATTCTCAGAGTCTCGCTAACGCCATCAGACCCTCTCCTTGTTTCAGGCTCCCTCCAACATTATTCAGCTTGATACAGAGAGCAGGAATTCATTTTGGCCTTGCTTATCCCCACAACCCACAGCAGTAACTAGTTCACCTCAGGGTAACAGGTCACCCAGCTAAGACATGGATGAGGAGGAATATCTTCTCTCAGAATCTGTGGGATTCTTCACCACCACAGAGGGCTGTTGAGACTGGGTCATTGAGTATATTCAAGGCTGAGACAGACAGATCTTTAATCAGGAAGAGAATCGAGGGTCGTGGGGAAAAGGCTGGAAAGTGGAGGTGAGGATGATCAGATCAGCCATGAGCTCATTGAGTAGTGGAGCATTCAATGGGCTGAATGGCTCGATGGGCTGAATGGCCTATATCTGCTCCTATGCCTTACAGTATTTATCTGGTCATTGTTGCATTGCACTTCGTGGAATTTTGCTGATTGCCTGCCATGTTCCCTACATTAGAATAGCGCCTGCTCCTCTACAAGTGGGTGGGGAGGCCCCTCAGGACACCATGGGCTTGTGGACCGGGCTAAAGAAATGCAAGTCTTACTCTTACTCAAGGTGTAAGCTGAATGGCCTCCATCTGCTTCCCCCATCTCTCTCCCTCTCTGTATGTGTTTGTGTATGTGTGCACGCATGCATATGTGTGTGTGTGTGCGTGCGCGTGTGTGTGTACATGTACGTGTGTGTGCGCGTGTGTGTACATGTATGTGTGTGTGCGTGTGTGTGTATACATGTGGAATATATGTATGTGTGCGTGTGTGCATGCATGTGTGTGTGCACATGTGTGTTGTGTGCGCGCATGTATGTGTGTGTGTGTGCGCGCGTGTGTGTACATGTACGTGTGTGCACGTGTGTGCATATGTGTGTGTGCACATGTGTGTTGTGTGCGCGCATGTATGTGTGTGTGCGTGTGTATACATGTACGTGTGTGTGCACGCGCGTGTATGTGTACATGTATGTGTGCGTGTGTGTGTGTGTGCGTGTGTGTGCGCGTATGTGTGTGTGCGTGTGTGTACATGTACGTGTGTGTGTGCACGTGTGTCTGTACATGTACATGTGTGCAGGTGTGTGTGTGCGTGTGTGTGTACATGTACGTGTGTGTACATGTACGTGTGTGTGTACACATACGTGTGTGTGTGTACATGTACGTGTGTGTGTGCGTGTGTGTGTGTACATGTACGTGTGTGTGCGTGTGTGTGTGCGTGTGTTTGCGCGTGTGTGTGTACATGCGTGTGTGTGCATGTGTGTGTACATGTACGTGTGTGTACATGTGTGTGTGTACATGTACGTGTGTGTGCACGTGTGTGTGTACATGAACATGTGTGTGCGTGTGTGGAGAGCTTGTGCAGTAATAGTAAGCAATGTGCATTAGCAAGCAGCCTACCTAATGCTTTATTTCGAGAGCGATGGAATAGACAGGGTTCGGGAGACAGAGCCTATCTGGTCAGCAGTGAGCTTGTCTGAAAGGGGATGATACATGGGATGTGCAGAGCGTTTCCGTTTGGCTCTGCACTTGTAGACCAGACTACACTGTCAGTCGCCCCATACAAACCGCCGCTGCTGAAACATCTGTTTGTTTTTGTTTGTAATTTCGAGAACAGTTGCTCAGAAACACCCTCGAAAAAGACAGATGTAAAATTCTGGGAGCATTTAATACAGTCAACATAGACAAGAGCAGAACTAGGAGGCTGAATACAAGAGTGTCACTCACAAATCCAGTCGGGAACTCAGGAAAAGATTCTTTATCCAGACAGTGGTGCGAACATGGAACTCGCTCCCTTGGGAAACAGGACTTGGAATATGAGCCCTAGGAGTCAGTTAGAGTAGGACTGATCTGCTTCAGGTGACCAGTGCAGCTGCAACACATGAGGGGGAAAGGAGTACATGAGTTAGAGATTAATACACTTTAAAATGTTTTGATATTAAAAGAATTGTGTGTGGAGAAAAAGCAGGAGTGTGGAGGAGGATCATCCTAATGGAGTATGATGATAGAGACAAGCAGAAATGACCAACGTTGTTGCATCTGAATACAGAAAAGAAAATGAAATAACTCCACAGAGGTCGGTATCCCATTACCGAGTCCCCCTTTATTCATACGTGTCGAGTCCCAGACACTGACCCAGCTCCCTCAGAGCCAGCTCTCAGAGTGAACAGAACCTCTGACAGTCCTGTTTCTATCTGTCAGCCAGGGCTCTTTGATTGGACCAGATTAACAGCCCCAATCAGGGAACTCAGATTCTATGAGGTCCACCTGCCTGACCCCTTTACAGTCGCTACAGAAGGTTTATTATTATTTATTTTTAGCAGGTAACAGAATCTGAGATTTCCGTTTCCTTGCTTGTATACCTTTGCGTTTTATAGACAACAGTGACATCCTGGACTTATGAGGATGCGCCCTCATGTGGGGGCAATTTGGAACGAGAGGTCATAGCTTTAGGATAAAGCTGGGACAGATTTAAAACAGAGATGGGGAGGAATTACTTCTCTCAAAGGGTCGTGAGTCTGTGGAATCCACTCACTGGGGGATGCTGGGATGCTGAGTAAATTTATGGAGGGGACAGACAGGTTTTTAATCAGTAACAGGTTGGAGGGTGATGGGGACCAGGCAGGAACGGGGGAGTTGAGACCGAGGTGAGTTCAGCCATGATTATTTTAAATGGCGGAGCAGGCCCGACCAGGAGAGCAACCCTTCTGAATATCAGTACAGATCAGATGGGCTGAATGTCCTGTGAAATTCTGTCTGTTGAATTCTGGCTCCCCAGCAATAGCAGTGTTGTCCCGCCAGGTGAAGGGAGTGGGTATGGTCCTCGCAGCCCAGTCTGGAAACCCTTAATGTTGCTGTGTTTTACTCGGTTGATGGGGTAAGATAACAGCGAGGGTTTGTTGTGGAGAGAGAGGGAAAGCTAAATGTGTTTGATCAGGCAGATGCTCTGAAGTCAGTGAGATTTGGCCAGATACTCCCCACTCCATTAGACGGGCTGTCGTGATGACCCTCACAAATCCTGGTAAAGGTTGTGAATTGTGATTGGGTTCAGGCAGTCAGAATTTCTCAGTGCGATTGTATATACGATACAGGGCAATGGTCAATATTATTTTGGGGGGTGGAGAGGTGGAGGAAGAGCTCCTGGATATAAAAGATCTCTCTTTCTCTCTCTCACTCTCCTCATTCTACTGAGAAACGGCTTTTGCTTTGTGGTCTGCATGATGTGGCGTTATGTTAATACTACTTGCCCCCACACTGAGCGAGTACACTTCTGGCCTGGGCTTGCTGTCTGGCTGAAGTTCTGGCACGTACTGTGGGAAATGTCTTCTCTATTTAGAAATCTCTTGGTGGTGTATGATAAATTCTCCTTCGTCCAAACCTTCCTTTGTTTGCAGCGAAAATGCAAGGGCAGCCTTTGGTTCCTTCTCCCCTGTGTTTATTCTGCTGACACACACGCTCACACTCTCTCTCACACACACACACACACACACACACACACACAAACACACACGCACACTCACACACACACACACACACACACACACACACACACTCACACACACAAACACACGCTGACACACAAACACGCACTCACACTCTCTCACACACACGCACAAACACGCGCTTACGCACAGATGCACAAACACGCACTCACGCTCTCTCACACTCTCACACGCACACACAAACATGCGCTCACGCTCTCTCACACACACAAACACGCGCTCATACTCTCTCACACATACTCACACAAACACGCGCTCACAGTCTCACACACACACAAACACGCGCTCACACACACACACACAAACACACGCTCACACTCTCTCTCACACACACAAACACGCACTCACACTCTCTCATACACACACAAACACACACTCACACCACACACACAAACACACGCTCACACTCTCTCTCTCACACACAAACACGCACTCACGCTCTCTCACACACACACAAACACACGCTCACACCACACACACAAACACACGCTCACACTCTCTCTCACACACACAAACACGCACTCATGCTCTCTCACACACACACAAACACAAACACACGCTCACACACACACACAAACACACGCTCACACTCTCTCTCATATGCACACAAACACACGCTCACACTCTCATATGCACATGCACAAACACACGCTCACTCGCACACACACGTTCACACTCTCTCACACAGACGCTCACACTCTCTCACATACACGCGCTCACACTCACACACACAAACACACGCTCACACCACACACACAAGCACACGCTCACACCCACACACATACACACAAACACACACTCACACTCATACTCAAACACACACTCACACCCACGCACACTGACTCATATGCACGCATACACACAAACACACGTTCACAGCCACACACACACAAACACATGCTCACACTCTCTCTCACACACACACACACGCTCACACTCATGCACACACTCAAACACACACTCACACACACACTCACACCCATGCATACCGACTCATGCGCACACATACACACACATGCTCACAGCCACAACACATACATACACACAAACACACCCTCACACTCACTCACACCCACGCACACATACACATAAACACACGCTCACACTCACACGCACACAAACACACACTCACACCCACGCGCACAACTCACTCTCACTCACATCCACACACACACAGCACCCACAGACATGCTCACAGTCACACACACACACACACATGCACACATACACACAGACCCACACACACAGACACCCCATACAGTCGGCCAGCTCTCTCTCTCTGTCTCTCTCTCTCTGTCTCTCTCTGTCTCTCTCTCTCTCTCTCTCTGTCTCTCTCTCTCTCTGTCTCTCTCTCTTTCTCTCTCTCTCTGTCTCTCTCTCTCTCTCTCTCTCTCTCTCTCTCTCTCTCTCTCCCCATAACCTTCAGCCAGAGCTCCTGTGAGCACTTGCCAGGCACCAGTCTCCCCGCTGCTGACCCAGCACGTGTTGCATCGTCTCTGTGGTTTCTATGAGAGGGTATCTGGGTTGGCATAGACAAGATGGGCCTAATGGCTGCCTTCTGTACTGCATCATGCCTCTGGGTGCATCCCTCCACCTCCCAGATCTTCAACTTGGAGTCCTCTGCCCCTGGATTGAACATGCCACTGAACATTTATGGCAGAGTGGGAGCTGAAGCCAGTGAACTGATCCGGTTTAATGTCACTTCAGGTGGTGGGTCATTAGGTGTTGGTGGCCTCAGCTGAGACAGACCACCTCGTTCTGCCCTTCAACACTTTCCGTTCAACTGGCCTGAGATTAGAATCCTGGAGTTGTGAAATCTTGCTTTAAGACTGAAGTCCTGCCTGTGAAGGGCAAGTCCCTGAATTATACACAGTTAGTTCTGATATAACACAATAGCTCCATTCTCACATTGTAAGGAATTCGCACAATAGCCATACCATTTAAATTAATGGGGCTGGGATCGCATTAAAGCCAATATAGGTAAGGAAAGTTCGCACTCTACAAATAACGGTCTAAATGCTTTAACCACGTTAAAGCTAATTCGCGTTGGAGACACACATGTTATCACAGAACCAACTGTACAATAAAGAGAGATTTTGTTGATGTAAGATATTAAACTTATCCAGTGGTTAGCCAGAAAGCTGGAGTATGACATTGAGATAGAAGATCCGCCCTGAACGTACTGAATAGCTGAGCAAATTCAATGGGCCAAATGGCCTACTCCTGTTCCAAGATTCAACGTTTCAAAATATTTTCCAATCCACTTGTTCAGAGATGCATATCTGGAGCAGGTGAGACTTGAACCCAAGTCTCCTCGCTCCAAGATAAGTTTCTATATTTTAACCAAATAAGAACTTACGTCACAGGGAGGTTGGGTGGTGAAGAGGACCTTCAGCACACTTGCCTTCATTGGTCAGACCTTTGAACACAGGAGTTAGGACGTTATGCTAAGGTTGTACAGGACATTGGTGAGGCCTCTTCTGCAATACTGTGTCCAGTTCTGGTCGCCCTGTTATAAGGAGGGTGTTATTAAACTGGAGAGGGTTCAGAAGAGATTTACCAGGATGTTACTGGGAATGGAGGGTTTAAGTTGTAAAGAAAAACTGAGACATTTTTCACTGGAGCGGAGGAGGTTGAGAGATAACCTTGTGGAGCTTTATAAAATCATGACAGGTATAGAGAAGGTGAATGGGAGGTCTCTGTTCCCTAGGGTGGGCGATTTCAAGATCAGGGGGCATATTTTTGAGGTGGTAGGAGAAAGATTTATTAAAGGCACGAGGGGTAACTCTTTTACACAGAGAGTGCTTCGTGTGTGGAATAAACATCCTGAGGAAGTGGTTCATGTGTGTACAATTACAATGTTTAAAAGATATTTGGATAACTAAATGAGTCAGAAAGGTTTGGGGGGATGTGGGCCAGGAGAGGGAAGCTGGGACTAGTTTAGTTTGGGATTATGGTCAGCAAGGACTGGTTGGACTGAAGGGTCTGTTTCCGTGCTGTATGACTATGACTCTGTGAGTATTGCATGTAGATTTGGTCTCCTTATCTCAGGAAGGATATTATTGCCATTGAGGGAATGCAAACATTCCCCAGACACGTTCCCAGGACTATCCTGTGAAGAGAAATGGAAAAACCGGGCCTGAATTTTCTAGAATTTCAAAGATCGAGAGGCAATCCCATTGAAAACCGACAAAATACTTCAAGGGACAGGCAGTGGAGATGTTGGTGAGATGGGGAATCTCGAACCGGGGGCAATATTCACAAATATGGGAGATATTAATTAGGACGGCGATGGGGAGAAAGGTTGACACTCAGAACATGGGGTGGCATGGTGGCTCAGTGGCTAGCACTGCTGCCTCACATCGCCAGGGACCTGGGTTCGATTCCTGCCTCAGGTGACCGTGTGGAGTTTGCACATTCTCCCCGTGTCTGCGTGTGTTTCCTCAGGGTGCTCTGGTTTCCTCCCACAGTCCAAAGATGTGCAGGTTACGATGGATTGGTCATGCTAAATTAGGTGCATTAGTTAGAGGGAAATGGGTCTAGGAGGGTTAGTGTGGACTATTTCCACACTGTAGGGAATCTAATCTAAAACATTGTGAACTTTTGGCATTCTCTGTCAGAGAGAGCTGTGGAAGCTCAGTTTTAGATTTCTGATTACTGGTGGGGTAGGGGCATATGTGAGTGGAGAGGGTAAAAGATAGTGAGGTGTTTGGTCATGTTGAATAGCAGGGTCATGCTCAAGGGACTGAATGGGTTCCGATGGGAGTAAGGGCTTGGTGGGACTAGTCTTCGCTTGACTCCAGTGAGTGTTGCCAGATTATTCAATCTCCCAGATTCATTTGATCCTGTGGGAGCCATCAGATTCCAAAGTGTAAACGAAGATGGGATTGCTACTTTCCCTGAGCAAGCTGCAGTCCTCCCCCAGGCACAGCCTGGCGTGGAGTGATTCAATGTGTCTCCAATCTCCAGGGTCCCACCCTCCTCTCTCTCAACACCAGATAGCTGACAGGACCTTAGGATGGTGCGAAAAGATGTTTCCGATGACCAGGGCGTCCAGACCCTGGGGCGCATGGTCTAAGGATACAGGGTGGGCCCTTTCAGACTGAGATGGGGAGAAATGTCTTCACCCAGAGAGTGGGGAGCCTCAATGTGGAATGTTTTCGAGAAGGAGTTAGATATAATTCCAAGGGCTATAAGGATCTGGGAAGAAAGCGGAAGGTTTGTATGAAAGGCCCCACTTCCTTTGCTTGGTATCAGCCAACAGGAGAGACAGGGCTACTGCCCACTGCAAGAGGAACTTGACAATCACCATCATCTGGGAGGACTGCAGATGCTGGAGATCAGAGCTGAAAATGTGTTGCTGGAAAAGCGCAGCAGGTCAGGCAGCATCCAAGGAGCAGGAAAATCGACTCCTGAAGAAGAGCTCATGCCCGAAACGTTGGTTCTCCTGCTCCTTGGATGCTGCCTGACCTGCTGTGCTTTTCCAGCAACACATTTTCATCACCACCCCCAGGACCTGACATTGGCTCGGGGAGATCGCACACTGAACAGTGGATTTGAATCAGAATAGAGCGGTGAAAAGAGGGGAATTGCATTCACGTGGCCCCTGAAGTGTCTGACAGCCAATGATTTGCTTTGAGTGATGTGGGAACAGCGACCAGCAGTGGGTACAGAGCAAGATCCCATAGATATGAATGTGCTGACAGGCCAGATAATCTAATCAAATAATAATCGTGGATTTTAAAATGAGATTGATGTTGAGGGATAAATATTGGTCCCAAGACACTGGAGAGGACACTATGTCCTGATCCCCTCAAACCCTCCCTTCTTCCTCATCGAGTCATAGGGTCATAGAGATGTACAACATGGAAACAGTCCCTTCGGTCCAACCCGTCCATGCTGACCAGATATCCCAACCCAATTTAGTCCCACCTGCCAGCACCCGGCCCATATCCCTCCAAACCCTTCCTATTCATATACCCGTCCACATACCTTTTAAATGTTGGAATTGTACCAGCCTCCACCACATCCCCTGGCAGCCCATCCCACATATGCTGGCAACTTGAATGTGCCTGACTGCTTTCCATCTAATGTGGAGGTGGACTGGGAAAGGGAGGGAGTGACACAGCAGTTCCACCACTTGTCAGACTCCCTGTTAGTGACTGAGCTTAATTCTGGACATTGAGTGCCGAAAGGAATGCTGTTGGATGGGAGGAAGTTCAGGAATCAATGCTCTCCTCAGAGAGAAACTATTCCCTTTGGTGGGGGAGACAACCAAAAGGAAGGTCATAATCTTAACATTCAATCCAGCTCACTTCGAGGAACATGTGACCGGAAATGGGATTGGAAATGTCAAACTGTCTCCCCCAGCTGTCGGGCTAGGGAGGGGTCAATTGAAAATTCCAAAGCTGAGATTGACAATTATTTGTTGGGGTAAGGTCTTCATCCAATTTAGTTGAATGGGGGCACAGGGGTGAGGGGCTGAATGGCCTCCTCCAGTTCCTTTGTCCTTGATTGGATTACCCAACTGAATTAATGATGTTTGCACTGACTGAGCCAAGTTCACGTTGACATTGGTCATATACCCAAAGATTTCCCAATGGCTCACAACCACATTGCTATGGGTCTGGAGTCACATGTAGGCCAGACCAGGCAAGAACAGAAGATTTCCTTCCCCATCTTAGCGAACCAGGTAGGTTTCTTTGCCGACAACTGATTTGTGGTGATCCAGATTATTATCGAGCTCAAATGGTGGCATTTGAACTCAGGTCTCCAGAACGTTAGCCTGGCCCTCTGCATCACCAGGAGAAAGTGAGGTCTGCAGATGCTGGAGATCAGAGCTGAAAATGTGTTGCTGGAAAAGCGCAGCAGGTCAGGCAGCATCCAAGGAACAGGAGAGTTGACGTTTCAGGCATAAGCCCTTCTTCAGGAATGAGGAGATTGTGCCAAGCAGGCTAAGATAAAAGGTAGGGAGGAGGGACTAGGGGGAGGGGCGATGGAGGTGGGATAGGTGGAAGGAGGTCAAGGTGAAGGTGATAGGCCGGAGTGGGGTGGGGGCGGAGAGGTCAGGAAGAGGATTGCAGGTTAGGAGGGCGGTGCTGAGTTCGAGGGAATCGACTGAGACAAGGTGGGGGGAGGGGAAATGAGGAAGCTGGAGAAATCTGAGTTCATCCCTTGTGGTTGGAGGGTTCCCAGGCGGAAGATGAGGCGCTCTTCCTCCAGCCGTCGTGTTATGTTCTGCCGGTGGAGGAGTCCAAGGACCTGCATGTCCTCGGTGGAGTGGGAGGGGGAGTTGAAGAGTTGAGCCACGGGGTGGTTGGGTTGGTTGGTCCGGGCGGCCCAGAGGTGTTCTCTGAAACTTTCCGCAAGTAAGCGGCCTGTCTCCCCAATATAGAGGAGGCCACATCGGGTGCAGCGGATGCAGTAAATGATGTGTGTGGAGGTGCAGGGATGTCTAGCTGTGTGTTGAACTCGTTAATTCCTGCGCATCATCTTCCGCCTGGGAACCCTCCACAAGGGATGAACTCAGATTTCTCCAGTTTCCTCATTTCCCCTCCCCCCACCTTGTCTCAGTTCCAACCCTCGAACTCAGCACCGCCCTCCTAACCTGCAATCCTCTCCCTGACCTCTCCGCCCCCACCCCACTCCGGCCTATCACCCTCACCTTAACCTCCTTCCACCTATCGCATTTCCATCGCCCCTCCCCCAAGTCCCTCCTCCCTACCTTTTATCTTAGCCTGCTGGACACACTTTCCTCATTCCTGATGAAGGGCTTATGCCCGAAACGTCGATTCTCCTGCTCCTTGGATGTTGCCTGACCTGCTGCGCTTTTCCAGCAACACATTTTCACCTCTGGATTATCAATCCAGTGACATTACCCCCAGGCCATGGTGGGATTCAAACCCGCAACCACTGGACTTGGGGATTCGTAGCCCAGCGACACTACCATTCGGTTGGTCTGTTTCCTACACGTGAGATGGATAATTGACCTAAACCAGAGACAAGATGGAGCTGGGGACCAAGACCCTCCATAAGATTCCAAAAGACAGCTCCTCTGACTGTGCAGCACCCTTTCACTGAGCCTTGGTTATGAGCTTAATGCTCTTGATGTGAGACTTGGTTCCTCGAACCTTGGAGGTGAGGATACCACCCATTAAGCCATGGGGTTTGTAGGGGGGGGGGGGGGAGTTGACGGGGCGGGTGGTCCTGCGGAGCTCATGTGAGGTTGAGGCCCAGAAGCAATGCTGCAGCACTGAACATTCTGAACTGATGGATCACTACCCACTTTCAGTGTCAATGATATGTTGATTGCCAGTGAATCTGACTGAATGGTTACACCAAAAGCGAGGGAGCGATTCATTGCCCAAGTCCCCATGTTGCTCAGTGACTTGAAATGCAAGTCAATTAAGCTACAAACACACATTATCGTCCAGGCCCACTCTCATTAGTGGAGTTACATAAATCCCAAATCCTGTTGCAAATAATCCACCTTCTACTGCATCTGGAAGACTTACAATTAAGGAAAAGTCGACTGTGCATTTATGTAGCACCTTTTGTGTCCTCTAAGTGCTTGGCATTGGACGGAGAACTGTGGCCCTGCATCATGGGAATCTGATATTGGCTTTTGTGATGCTATTTTCCAACCCCCCCCCCCCCAAAATATGAGGTTGCATATTTAGAGATGAGGAGGAATTTCTTCTCTCAGAGGGGAGTGAATCTGTAGAATTCTTTACCTCAGAGTGTCGTCGAGGCTGGGGCATTGAGTATAGTCAAGGCTGAGACAGACAGGGTTTTGATCAGGAAGGGGAATCGAGGGTTATGGTGAAAAGGCAGGAAAGTGGAGTTGAGGATTATCAGATCAGGCATGATCCCATTGAGTGGTACAGCAGACTCGATGGGCTGAACGAGTCAAAAAGTGTGATGCTGGAAAAACACAGCAGGTCAGGCAGCATCAGAGGAGCAGGAGAGTCAACATTTTGAGCACAAACTCTTCATCGGGATTGATGAAGAGCTTATGCCCGAAACATCGGTTCTGCTGCTCCTCGGATGCTGCCTGGACTGCTGCGCTTTTCCAGCAACACATGTTTCGACTCTGATCTCCAGTATCTGCAGTCCTCACTTTCTCCTCCTGAAGGGACTGAATGGCCTGCTTCTGATCAGCTGATATTTGTATTACCCAAATCAGTAAATTAGGATGCGATCTCCTCACGGACGTGGACAGAGCTTGAATTTAAATTCAGTGAAAAAATCTGGAATTGAAAGCTGCTCTCGGGAATGGTGACCATGAAACTGTTCACCTTGGGGACCTTACAACCTAGCAACCTCAATAATGACTTCAGCAGCTTCAAACTCCCTTCCCCCCCCCACCCCCCCAGCCTTATCCCATGTCTAGCCCACCCCCTCCTCCTCCACCCCTCCCTGATCTGTCCTAACCTGTCCATCTTCCTCCTCACCTCCCCCCTCTGCCTTTCTCACTGACCAATCACATAACACCCCCACCTGCACCCACCTACAGTCATATCTTCAGTAGTGTGATGGTCATGTTTGTGTGCGCTGTACAAATATCATGCAATACCAGTTACACTTTAAAGTGTTGGTGATGTAATCGCGTTACAGCCAACACACGTTTTAAAAGTTTATGCTTTAGAAGCAGCATCCTGTATTCATCAACTGCGTTACGGCCAATTTGCATTGACAAAGCCTGCGTTATAGCAGAATGACCTGCACCACCATCCCACCTACCCTTCCCCAGCCCCACCGTCCCCCCTCCCATATTTATTTCTGGGCTCCCCTCCCCCTCCCCCGTCGTGACAAAGGGTTTCCACCCGAAACGTTGATTTTCCTGCCCCTCGGATGCTGCTGTGCTCACCCAGCTTCACACCTATTGGTCAAGATACCTGGGAGATGAAGGCGCAACACAGAATTGCCTTGAGCTCATTGGATGACGGAACAAATGGGCTGAATGGCCTTCTGTTCCTAAGAAGACTCTGGATTCTGTCCTCCAATGACACCGAGCTATTGTCACTCAGTGTATAAATGTTTTAGCGTGAACGTTACACACTCGGGTGCCCTTTTCAGACAAATACTTGAGAGTAAGACTTTGGAGACTCTACAATCTCCCTATCCTGGAGCACTACTGCAATGTTGCTAGCTAGGGAATGTTTAATGTTCATCAACGCAGCACTTAATGCTGTTACTGTGCTGCAGAAAGACAACCTAACGCTCTTAGTTTGGCTCAATATTACAAACTTTAAAGCAAAAATTACTTTTTACATGGCTGTTCACAGCAGGATCCTGTTTTGTAAAAATTAAGTGGTATTCCAGTAATTCTATGTTCTGAGTCATTTCCATTGCACATTGTGTTCAAAAACATTCTGAGAGGGCAGGGAATCGTCAGATGCAGAAACAGGCCATTTGGCCCATTGTAGCTTTGCAAGAGCAAGTCAATTAGCATCACTCCTCCCTAGATCTTTCCTCACTACCCTACAATTCCCTTCTCTTATCCAGCTGTCATCCAGAAGATATAATATCATTACAGTGCTTCACACTTGTATACAACTGAAGATTTCACATCAAACCTCTGTTGAAGCATGACTTCGCTACACTCGATTCACTGGGATTTGTTCAGTTGGCTGAATTCTTAAAACAAGACATTGCGATGGGAAAAATATTCTTTTACTCTTTGTTCTTTCATTGGATGTGAGGTCAGGCAGAGAGTTCAGACGGAGAGTTCAGGAGGAAAGGTCAGAAGGTGAGGTCAGACAGTGAGGTCAGACGGTGAGGTCAGACGGTGAGGTCAGACAGTGAGGTCAGACGGTGAGGTCAGACGGTGAAGTCAGACGGAGAGGTCAGATAGGTCAGACAGTGAGGTCAGAATGAGAGGTCAGACGGTGAGATTAGACAGTGAGGTCAGACAGTGAGGTCAGAATGAGAGGTCAGACAGTGAGGTCAGATGGTGAGGTCAGACGGTGAAGTCAGACGGAGAGGTCAGACAGGTCAGACAGTGAGGTCAGACAGTGAGGTCAAACAGTGAGGTCAGATGGAGAGGTCAGACGGTGAGGTCAGACAGTGAGATCAGACAGTGAGGTCAAACAGTGAGGTCAGACAGTGAGATCAGACGGTGAGGTCAGACGGTGAGGTCAGACGGTGAGGTCAGACAGTGAGGTCAGAATGAGAGGTCAGACAGTGAGGTCAGACAGTGAGGTCAGACGGTGAGATCAGACAGTGAGGTCAGACGGTGAGATCAGACGGTGAGGTCAGACGGTGAGGTCAGACGGTGAGGTCCGAATTCAGTCTGTATTTGGTCCCATTCCTGCTCTTTACCAAACTCCCTGACTGTGGAAACTGGTTCTCAAAAAGTGCTCAGTCAAAAACACCAACAAATAGAAGGAATTGAAGCAGGAGTAGGTCATTTGGCCCCTGCTGTAGCATTCAATCAGATCATAGTGATTGTGTTTCAAATCCCACCTTCCCATCTCAGCCCCTCACCACCATCCAACCCACCGCCACCAGGGAACATCAATCTACTGTCTCACAAAAACTGACCCTCCTCTGGATGAAATTATTCAGGGACACTTGTTTCACCCGCCCGGAGGCAGGAAAGTCACACAGCCCTCTGAGAGAATGGCTTTCTCCTCGTCTCTGTCCTGAAAGGGAAACCCCTAATCTTTCAACAGCGAGCCCTCGTTCCAGACTACCCCAAAACGCTTTCCACATCCACCTTGGCAGGACCACTCAGGACCTTATAGACCTCAGTCAAGTCTCCCCTCACTGTCCTAAACTCCAATGGAAGTCAGCCCAGTCAGTCCAACCTTTCATCCTGAGACAATCAACTTATTCCAGGGATCAATCTGCTCAACCTCCTGAACCAACTCCAGCGCATTCCTGCTCCCCATTCAACAAGGGGATTGATTCTGCACACTGTATTCGAGATGTGGTCTCTCCAATGCCTTGTTGAGTTGAGTTATGACTTCCTTACTCTTGCATTCAATTCCCCTCGCAATAAAACAACATTCGATTCGCTTCCCTGACGTCCAGATCCCTCTGCATTTCCGGCTCAATAGCTTTTTTCCTGCAAAAGTGGACAACCCTTACATTGTCAGTGGGTCAGTGCACAGTGTGGGCTGTCAAAGGGGTTCTCATATTGGGCCAAGGATGTATCGATGGGGTTAGATAAGGGGAGAGTGGAGGTTGGCCATGTGACGGAACATGGACTAGTGGACCGAATGGCCAGGTTCTGTTCTGTGTGAGAACAGCAGAGGTAGTTAACTGTGTCTCATTCAGGTAGTGACCATTCCTCAAAGTTTAATCAAGTCTTCTCCAAGACACTTCCATATCCATGTGACAAGCTGCTGGTGATATGTGAATTATACAACAACAACTCACATTTATATAGCAGCGATTATGAGTAGTAAACCACCTCTCAGGGTGTCAAAGAACATGTTGACACTGACCCACATCAGGAGCTGACCTCCAACCTGGACCGAGTCTTAAAGCCGTAGAATCTTACAGCACAGAAGAGGCTCTTCAGCCCATCAAGTCTGTCCTGTCAAAGATACATGAAGCCCACACTTTCCTGCATCAACCCCACGGCCTTGAATGTGATGTCACATAAAAGCCCACACAAATATTTTGTAAAGATATTTTGTGAAGAGGTTTCCCGCCTCAGTCTTCTCCCAGGCAGTGCATCCCAGACCCGACGACCCTCTGCGTGACAGTTTTCCTCAGATCCCCTCTAAACCTTCTTACACCTTGTTCTTTCATGGGTTGATGATGTCACTGGCGGGACCAGCATTGGCTACCCATCCCTAATTGCCCCTTGAACTGAAAGTCACGCTGGAGCCATTTTGGAGGTTAGTCAAGTGTCAACCACAATTGCTGTGGGTCTGGAGTCACGTAGGGCAGAGGTAGGATTGGTTGATATATTCAAGAGGGACACTGAAGGGTCATTTGGATGGAAACAATGTGCAGGAATATGGGGAAGAGGCAGATAATTGGCGCTGGATAATAGAGCCAGACTAGATGTGAGAGGGAGTGCAGAATCAGTGGGCCGAATGGCCTCCTTTAGCACTATGATAATTCTGTGATAGGTGTTGTGGTGGGATTTGAACCTGTGACCCCAGAACATGAGTCTTTTGTCCAGTGATGTCACCATGTCCCTGTGGTAGGATGGTCCCTCAAGACCAAAGGGTCTGTTTCCATGTTGCATGACTCTAAGGTTCAAGGTCAGTGGTGAATGGGCCAGACGTGGTGACCAGTGTCCTACGCTTGTGTTAAAAGCTCATCCACAACAATTCGATTAATCAGTGAATCAGCCCCAACACAGAATGAAAAATCTCATGGAAGAGAGACCCCCCATTTTGATCTGGTCCACACTTATCAAAAATAGTCAGACACTCCTTTTGTCCCGGGTCTAACTATGTGCCGAGTTTTTAATACATGTTTTGTGGAAGGGTTTGATGAGCTTTAGCAGAAATGGTAGCCTTTCTCCACCAGCTCTCTCCAGCAGAATACCGACTGTGACTGTGTGGGTGTGGGGACACCAAGGGTTAATTGGAGGGGGGTGATCTCCTGAGCTGAACTGAGTGAGCACCTAAAAGGATCCCTCATTGTGACTGGGCAAGATCAGGGTTCACCAATCACTGTGTGAGGCTCCACTCTCACTGCAGCCCCCTCCAAACTCAGGGAGACAAACACTCCTCAAAATTTGCAACAACATCCTGCATTTCTGCAGCGCCATTGAAGTGGCTAAATGGTCCACGGAGCAATTGTTAGAGTTGACTATGTGCCGCATACGGAGGTATTAGGACAGGGGATGAGAGGATTGGTTAAAGAGGTAAAGTTTTGCAGGAGAGAGAGGTAGAGAGATCGTTGCCATTGTTGGTAGTTCTTCAGTTTGAGGCTGTTATCTCCCGTGGATCGAGAGAGCTCATCATGTAATTTTATAAAGTAATAGAAGTGAGAGTAATTCCAACATTGTAACAAGGAGAGTTATTCCTAACAATGTGCGTTCTATTCATTTCCCTGTTTACCTCAGAAACATAGATCAGTCAAAATCTGTGGAAGAAATTCGGGGGGGGGGAGGATTTGAAATGCAGATGCCTCAGCGTGTACTAAACTTCCAAACGACAAATGGCTCGATGTTCGAAATTGTGAAAGGAGAAAGAACCCTTACTCTGCAGAAATATAAACGTCACCACTTAAACCAGAGCTGAAAAGCTGCAGAGATTTCTTCCAGAGAGAGGGCGAGGTGGGGATGGGGGCAATGAATGAAGGTTGAGGACAGGTGTAGGGGAGTGAGAGATAGCACAGAGCAGTTATAGATGAGCCAGAGTGGGTGGGTAAGGATGGCACTTGGCAGCAGAACTGCCAGCAGGTGCAGCCCCAAGCAGGGCAGCGCAGGACGAGAACCATGAAGGCACCTTGTCCTATTTCTGTAACCCCTTGCAGCTTTTTATCTCCTGCCTGGCTTCTGACTTCAATTTTATTTTTAGTCACAATTCCTTCCCTTAATCCCAGTTCAGTGGAAGAGCTTTAAACCAGTCTGCTCCCAGTCCCTGAACTTCTTTATCTCTCGCCATCATTAAAATCATCTCAAAATCCTGCTTTTGCATATCTTTGCCCTCCTCTCCTGCCACAATGTTGCGACCGTTTGCTTTATTCCTTTAAACCTCGCTCTCACCTCAGTATGAAATAAAGAGATACCTCTGTGTTATTGATGTCAGAAGAGTAACTGCTTGCTGATCTTGCAATAGAATTAGATTACATTACTTACAGTGTGGAAACAGGCCCTTCGGCCCAACAAGTCCACACCGACCCGCAACCCACCCATTCCCCTACATTTACCCCTTACCTAACACTACGGGCAATTTAGCATGGCCAGTTCACCTGACCTGCACATCTTTGGACTGTGGGAGGAAACCGGAGCACCCGGAGGAAACCCACGCAGACGACGTGCAAACTCCACACAGTCAGTCGCCTGAGGCGGGAATTGAACCCAGGCGCTGTGAGGCAGCAGTGCTAACCACTGTGCCACCGTTCCGCCCACTAGTTAACAAGCATTGTTAGAACTCAGAGAATAATGGTCACTTACACTTGCTCACAGCTACAGATGTTCACACACAGGGACCTGCCGTTTGCAGACAAGAGGAACACGTCCAGGCATTGTGTCCCTTTGAAGATAAACAAAACATGGGAACAATAGTACTGCTGTACATTGTCTGTGATAATGTCTTAACCCATCAGAGTCCACAAATCAACCTTTGCTCGATTTTCCTGCTCCTCGGATGCTGCCTGACCTGCTGTACTTTTCTAGCACCACTCTGATCAGGACTTTGCTCGTGTAGTTTAAATGATGGCTCCATTATAGATTGGCAGCTACAATTGGTATCAGATTACTCGATGTGGGACTACAAATTTCAATGCTTGCGTTGAAAGGGATTGAGCACTTGACTGATGGATCAGCTGTTGGGAGGTGATGCCCTAGTGGTATTATCGCTGGACTGTTAATCCAGAGACCCAGGTAATATCCTGGGGACCCAGACTTGCATCGCACCACAGCAGATGGTGGAAGTTGAATTAATTGGGAATTAATTGATTGTCAGAAATGTCCATCCCGTTCACTAATTTCCTTCAGGGAAGGAAACTGCCATCCTTCCCTGGTCTGGCCTACACGTGACTCCAGACCCACAGCAATGTGGTTGATTCTTAACTGCCCTCTGGGCAATTAGGGATGGGCAGTAACTGCTGACCTAGCCAGTGATGCCCATATTCTATGAATGAATTTTTTTAAAGTTGCCATTTGCTTGAAGAACTCTGAATTTTTTTTCTCAATGTTGATGTCAATAATGGAGAATTGGGACTTTCCTTTCTCCCATCTCAGTGTGGGTCCTGAGGCCAGCCCATCCTGAATACTGGGTGTGTTCACATTAGGGATGGAGGGTGGGAACATAGACTGATATGGGTTGGAATGGGGGGCGATGGAGGGGCAGGTGAAGAGGCATGTGGTAACATCAGATGGAATAGAGGGGATATGAGGAGGGTATGGGGTTGAGAGCTGATTCTATCTTTCATCTTTTGATGCCATATCTTTTGATGATTAAAACGCAGTCAGGTCCCACGGATAAGCCTTCTGTTTAACTTTCCTCTTCAGTTCCTTCAAGACCACCTGACTCATCTTTTAACACAGGCACCCTCACTCCACGATCCCCTCTGAGATCCCGATGGGAGATGAGAGTGATTATCCTTAACATCAAAGCCGCATTTGACCGAGTGTGGCTGAGCAAAACTGGTAACAATTAGTATCAGGGGGCAAACTCTCCAGTGATTGGAGTCATACCTGGCACGTAGGAAGATGGTTGTGGTCGTTGGAGGTCAGTCATCTCAGCTCCAGAGCATCTCCGCAGGAGTTCCTCAGGGTAGTGTCCTAGGCCCAACCATCTTCAGCTGCTTCATCAATGACCTTTTGTCCATCATTAGGTGAGAAATGGGGATGTTCACCAATCATTGCACAGTGTCCAGCACCATTTGCGACTCCTCAAATACTGAAGCAGTCCATTAACAAGAATACACACACTCGCACTCATAACACTTGCACACATTTGAACTCACACCTACACAAGTCCTTACATATTCACATAGATACGCAGGCTAACTCTCTCTCACACTTTCTGGATACAGAAATGGACACATATTTTGCCAAAAAAAAATTTATTTTGTATTTCTTCATCAGAGTTAACAGCAGACATGATTTAACACCACAAGAGGTGATATTCTGACAGGTTACCAAATGCAGGCTGAATGATGTGGGCTTCAAAGAGGGAAGGAGAGCTGGAGACTAAATCAGACATTGCTGGAGAAACTCAGCAGGTCTGGCAGCAACCGTAGAGGGAGAAACAGAGTCAGCACTTCAAAACCTTGATTCTGAAAAGAGTCATATCAGACTGGAAATGTTATATCTGTTTTTATCTCTCTTCACAGATGCTGCCAGACTTGCTGAGTTTCTCTGTGTTGGTTCTGGATTTGTAGTTTCTGTGGTGTTTTGCTTTTATAGGAGAGCTGGGGAGGTCTGGGGACCCAGACAACTGAACGAATGGTCACTAATGGTGAGGCGATCAGAATCCCAGAATGCTCACAACAAAGGGACAGGAATTGGGGATTGAGGATTGAGGAGCTGGAGGAGATGAGAGAGCTGGTGTTGTGGTGGCTGGTGATAAAGGCCTTAGAATGAGGTCACCTGCGTACCTTTGAAATAACAAACCTGATGAAAAGGCACAATTGAACTGAACAAATATTCTGTCAATATCTCCCGGGCAACGTTTAAATCAAATACACAGCCACTTAAACAAAAATTGAGACTTTGCTGACAAAAACAAAATGCTCCTCATTTCCTGTCTCAGAAGGGATCTGAAACAGTTAAAAGTTCCTCACAATTTCTGCCGGTAACCTCTGTCCCAGAATGCTAGAGGATCTTGTCTGCTCCTGTTACAATTAGCCTGGCCTCAGTGGAGGCAGGAACCCAGAGCAACTTTAATAACTGATGTTATATCCACAGCTCTGTCCTTGTCCAGTCATGGCGCATGTGAAATCCCCATTAGCAAATCTGGAATGCTTAAATATGCAGATTTTCTCTTTCCTGCAATCTGTGTGTCTGTGAAGTGACTAGCTTCCCCTTCCAGGCAAATGCCATGTAGACAGGGCTAGGAAATTAGTGACATGGGAGTGTTGATGTTCTGTAAAATAAGGTATGTGTGTGTGTGTGCTTTTTAATATATCTACACGTGTGTGTGTGTCTCTGTATGGGTGTGTGTCTTTGTGCATGTGTGTGAATCTATGTGTGTATGTGCATATGTCTCTGTGTGTTTGTGTGAGTGAGTGTCTGTGTGTATATAATTTGTCAATTTGTCTATATCTGTGTATGTCTGTGTGTGCATGCATCCAATTATATCTCTATCTGTATCTGCTTGTGGCTCTGTGTATGTGTGCATGTCTGTGTATATCTGTGTGTGTGTGCCTATGTACATCTCTGTGTGTATGTGCTCTGTGTATCGCTGTCTCAGTGTGTCTGTGTGTGTGCGCGCATGTTTGTGTGTGAGTGGATCTATGTACATGTGTGCATGTGTATATTTGTGTGTCTATCTATGTTTCTGTGTGTCTGTACATGTTTGATTATGTATGTGACTTTGTATGGGCATGTTTGTATGTGTGTGCCTGTGTTTGTGTGTATGTCTGTGTGAGTTTCCTTGTGTACATGTGTATCTGTGTGTGTGTCTATGTGTCTGTGCCTGTGTGTCTGTCCCTCTGTCACTGTTTGTGTCTATATATGTGTGTGCCTGTTTGTGTGTTTCTGTCCATGTGTGTGTCTGTCTGTGTGTGTGTCTGCATGTGTGAGTATGTGTATGTCTATGTGTGAGTCTTTGTGTGTGTCTGTCTGTGTGTGTATCTGCGTGTGTGAGTATGTGTATGTCTGTATGTGTATGTGTGTATGTCTATGTGTGAGTCTTTGTGTGTGTCTGCATGTGTGTGTGTCTGCGTGTGTGAGAGTGTGTGTGAGTGCGTGTGTGCCTGTGTGTGTATCTGCATGTGTGAGGTTGTGTGTGTGTGTGAGGTTTTGTGTGTGTGTGAGGTTTTGTGTATGTGCGTGTGTGTGAGGTTTTGTTTATGTGTGTGTGCTTGTGTGCGTGTCTGTGTGTGTGTGTGTGCATGTGTGAGGTTTTGTTTATGTGTGCTTGTGTGTGCATGCGTGCGAGCTTGCATGTGTGTGTGTGCGTGTATCTGTGTGTGTCTGTGTGCATACATGTGTATGAGGTTGTGTGTATGTGTGCGGGTGAGGTTGTTTGTGTGTATATGTGTGTGTGAGGTGTGTGTGTGTGTGTGTATATGTGTGTGTGAGGTTGTATGTGTGTATATGTGTGTGAGGTGTGTCTGTATGTGTGTGAGGTTGTGTGTGAGGTTATGTGTGTGTGAGGTTGTGTATGTGTGTGTGCTTGTGAGCTTGCATGTGTATGTGTCTGTGTGTGTGTGAGAGGTTGTGTGTGCGTGAGGTTGCGTGTGTGTATATGTGTGTGTGAGGTTGTGTGTGTGTATATGTGTGTGTGTATGTGTGTGAGGTTGTATGTGTGTATGTATATGTGTGTGAGGTGTGTATATGTGTGTGAGATGGTGTGTGTGTATATGTGTGTGTGTGTATATGTGTGAGGTTGTATGTGTGTGTGAGGTTGTGTGTGTGTGAGGTTGTGTGTATATATGTGTGTGTGAGGTTGCGTGTGTGTGAGGTTGTGTGTGTGAGGTTGTGTGTGTGTGTGTGTGTGAGGTTGTGTGTGTGAGGTTGTGTGCGTGTGAGGTGTGAGGTTGCGTGTGTGTGAGGTTGTGTGTGAAGTTGTGTTCGTGAGGTTGTGTGTGAAATTGTATGTGTGAGGTTGTGCGTGTGAGGTTTGTGTGTGTGTGTGTGCGTGTGAGGTTGTATGTGTATATGTGTGTGTGAGGTTGCGTGTGTGTGAGGTTGTGTGTGTATATGTGTGTGTGAGGTTGCGTGTGTGTGAGGTTGTGTGTGTGTGAGGTTGTGTATGTATATGTGTGTGTGAGGATGTGTGTGTGAGGTGCGTGTGAGGTTTTGTGTGTGTATGAGGTTGTGTGTGTGTGAGCTTGTGTGTGGATATGTGTGTGTGAGCTTGTGTGTGTATGTGTGTGTGAGGTTGTGTGTGTGTGAGGTTGTGTGTGTATATGTGTGTGTGAGGTTGTGTGCGTGTGAGGTGTGAGGTTGCGTGTGTGTGAGGTTGTGTGTGAAGTTGTGTTCATGAGGTTGTGTGTGAAATTGTATGTGTGAGGTTGTGCGTGTGAGGTTTGTGTGTGTGTGTGTGTGCGTGTGAGGTTGTGTGTGTATATGTGTGTGTGAGGTTGCGTGTGTGTGAGGTTGTGTGTGTGTGAGGTTGTGTATGTATATGTGTGTGTGAGGATGTGTGTGTGAGGTGCGTGTGAGGTTTTGTGTGTGTATGAGGTTGTGTGTGTGTGAGCTTGTGTGTGGATATGTGTGTGTGAGGTTGTGTGTGTGATGTGTGTGTATGTGTGTGTGTGAGGTGTGTGTATGTGTGTGTGTGAGGTGTGTGTATATGTGTGTGTGAGGTGTGTGTATATGTGTGTGAGGTTGTGTATATGATGTGTATATGTATGTGTGTGTGAGGTGTGTGTATGTGTGTGTGAGGTGTGCGTATATGTGTGTGTGATGTGTGTGTATATGTGTGTGAGGTTGTGTGTGTGATGTTGCGTGTGTGTGCGTGTGTGTGTGAGAGGTTGTGTATCTGTGTGTGTGTGAGGTTGTGTGAGGTTGTCTGTGTGTGTGTCTGTGTGTGTGTGTGAGGTTGTGTGTGTGAGGTTATGTGTGAGAGGTTGTGTCTCTGTGTGTGTGAGCTTATGTGTGAGAGGTTGTGTGTCTGTGTGTGTGTGAGGTTGTGTGAGGTTGTGTGTGTGTGTCTTCCTGCTGAGGACTCGTTGAGGGAAACACAGTGAAGGGTCTCAGTCTGTGCCTGGCCGATTGTTCTGGTGGTTGAGTGAATTCATTCCTTGCTGCTATCCCCAGGCTTCCCTCAGGCAGTCCAATCAGTTCGCCCACCGGGGATCTCCCCTCGTGCCTCTGCACTCGTCACTTTCAGTGAGTTACTGGTCCAGTGGACCCAGCCATGGTTACCCACCCTGAAACCCTTCGACAGAATCCAGGCTAACCGGCCCATCCACCATCAGCGAGCGAGCGAGCAGACATGCTCAAACCTACTGGGTCTCATGAATCTAGTCTGTCTGATTCCAGCCTTGCTGGCTGCTCCAGTTAGAAATGCAGCTCTCTGCCAGTGTGAGTTTACTTAAAACAGAGGCCCTGTATTATCAATCACACAGACCCATTTCACAGATCCATCAGTGACTGAAATGTTAGGGACTGTCCCCGTTCCTGAGTTCACACCAAACCCCAAACACCCATCACCCTCACTCCCATCTACCTTGGCTCCTGGTGAGCCAACACCTCACGTTTAAAATCTTTTCAAATCCCACCACGGTGTTTGCTCCCTCCCTCCTCTAGCCCCACAACTCCCCCCCCCCCCAGTCCCCACTGTGTTCCTTTAATTCTGGTCTAATCCCAATCTCCATCACTGCGCGCTGTAGCCCCTGGGGTCCTATGGAGTTGGCTTCCTCAGCCACTGCCACCTCCCTGAGCAACCAGCTCTCCCTCTGAGCTTTGGCTCACCTATCCTTAACATCTCCCTAAGGCACTTGGTGTAAAGTTCTGCCTCACAACACTCCCGAGAAGCACCTCTGGGTGTTGCACTGCATGAAGGACGTTATACCAATGCAAGTTGTTGTTGTTGTAAAAGGCCATCACATGACCAGCTGTAGCTGCACAGTTTTCCTGGAGGTTTAATCACATGACCTCCTGTCGCACAGCACAGGTGACCCTCTTCGAAATCTTCAACATTTTACAGTGACTAAACGTAAATCTAAAAACACTTTTTGTTTTAATGCCTCAGTGATTTTGGGGGCTTGCTCTCGGCACTGTCCTGCAGATTATCTGCACCAGAAAAAGAATATTCGGTCCACCGTTCTCTGCTAGCAGTTTGAAAACGGCCTGTCCAGTTAATCCAGCTCTGTGCCCCTTCCTGGACAGCTCCTGCAAACACTCTGACCCGGAATATTTCTCCAATTCTCTGTGTGGAGGTTCCCTATTGAATCCCTTAAACTGAATGATAGGATCCTGGGAATTACAGGATTGCTGTTCATGTCCACAGGCAGCAGGACTGGTCAATAAGAAGGCATATGGGACACTTGGAGATAGTGAGGACTGCAGATGCTGGAGATCAGAGCTGAAAAATGTGTTGCTGGAAAAGCACAGCAGGTCAGGCAGCATCCAAGGAGCAGGGGAATTGACGTTTCAGGCATAAGCCCTTCTTCAGGAAAATATACTTGCCTTTATTAGTCAAAGACATCACATGCAAAGGCAGGAGGGTTGTGCTAGAATTGTGGATCAGTGGTGCTGGAAGTGCACAGCAGTTCAGGCAGCATCCAACGAGCAGTGAAATCGACGTTTCGGGCAAAAGCCCTTCATCAGGAATCCGAAACGTCGTTTTGGTTCTCGTTGGATGCTGCCTGAACTGCTGTGCTCTTCCAGCACCACTGATCCAGAATCTGGTTTCCAGCATCTGCAGTCCTTGTTTTTACCTATGCTAGAATTGTTTATAACACTGGTCAGGCCTCTGCTAGGGTATTGTGTATAAGTCTGGTCCCCCCCACTATAGGAAGGAGGTGATGACACTGGAGGGGGTACAGAGGAGATTCGCCAGGATGTGGCCTGGGATGGAGTGGTTCAGAGGTGACCGGATAAGCTCGGGTTGTTTTCCTTAGAGCGGAGCAAGTTGAGGGGTGATCTGATTGAGGGGGACAAAGTTCTAGGAGAAAGTGGGGACTGCAGATGCTGGAAAATTGTGGCGCTGGAAAAGCGCAGCAGGTCAGGCAGCATCTGAGGAGCAGGAGACGGAAGGGTTTATGCCTGAAACGTCAACTCTCCTGCTCCTCGGATGCTGCCTGACCTGCTGTGCTTTTCCAGCGCCACCCCTTGTGACTTGTTGACAGAATTCTGAGGGGCATAGACAGGGTGGATAGGGAGAATCAATCCCCTTAGTAGAGGGGTCGAGAACTGGGGGGGAGCTGATTAAAGGCAAGAAGCAGGAGGGTTAGAGGCAATTTGAAAGAAAAGAAAACCACCCAGAGGATAATGAGTATTTGGAATCACTCCCTAAAAGGGGGGTACAAGACAAAAACACTTGAGACGTTTAGGAAATCTTTGGATGAGCATTGAAATGTCACAGGAAATGGGATTAGAATGGATGGATGTTTAATGCCCAGCACAGATACGATGGGCTGAAGGGCCTCAGCATGACCTGTTAAACACTCTATGACTTATTCAGAGTGAGATTCGGAAGCAGTTCTTTGCATGAGGAATCTGTGCTGTTGAGTCGTGGGGGGGTGTCGAGGGGGGGGTGTGGAGGGAGTGGCGTCACACTTGCGCTGGGTCAGCGTTCGGAAGGTTACGGGGCCAAAGTGGGAAGCTGGAGAGAAGAGCAGCGGTGATCTGATTGAGCAGCAGGTCAGGTTCGGAAGGCTGTTTTGATCAGCACCTTCGATATTATCCGGAAGGCTGCTTTAGGGGCGTGATCGCTTTGCAGTGCAAGTAATTGTATTTTCCTGCCTCTGCTGTTAGATTATTATGTATCCTGAAACACAATCATTAGATCGGATTAATGATCACATGCTGAATGTGGTGAGACAGGAGTGAAAAATCCAAACAAATCACATCCCTTTATTTGTATTCTTTTGTGCACACCTCCGGCATAATCCCCGTTGAGCTGTACAGAACAATAGCAAAGTATTGACAATGGTGACAAACCATGAATTTCAATA